>NC_087345.1:187251572-187555085 GCF_030014295.1 Loxodonta africana | reverse complement strand
TAATTCCTGCAAGGACTAAGATGACAAAAACGTAGGTTTCTCAAATGTGAAGCACCAAAAAATGGGGAGGAATAGCTCATAATGTTGAATGGTGCAATGAAGGTTCAGATGATCTGGGTAAGTTGAAATGTTGAATTAATAAAACGAGGTCAGATTTAGTAGTGATACAGGTGAAATGCCTGCATTTGTTTACATAAATACAGGGGGATAGTGCCTGGCTTGAAAACGTCTTAAGGAATAAAGGCTTAGGGATTTGGGTTGACTGCAAGTTATTTTTGAAACAAGATTATGGTGCACTGTATCTCTCCCATCTTGAAACCCGTTTCCCCCTCCATCCCAACCTGGGAAAGAAAAGAAAAGGCCAAGGTAAATCTTATGTTCTACTAAGGAATTCCTCCACGGTTAGGCCATATACAGAGTATTTTGTGCAGTTCTAGCACCACATTTTAAGGACAAAATCGAGGGTCTATTGAGAGAAGAGATGTACATGTCTGGGGATATTGGCACACAAGCAGCTGCCTAGATTGGTTGAAAGAACCTGGCATGCTTAGTCTCGAGACTGTTTAGAGATTACATGATAATTGTCTACAAATACTGGGACTTCAGGTGTGTTTTATGTAATACCTGTAGGTAAATGTAAGTCTAAGACTGAAAGTTGTTGTTAGGTGCTGTTGAGTCAGTTCTGACTCATAGCGACTGTATAGGACAGAGTAGAACTATCCCATAGGGTTTCCAAGGAGCGGCCGGTGGATTTGAACTGCTGACCTTTGGTTAGCAGCCAAGCTCGTAACCAATATGCCACCAGGCCTCCAGATGGAAAATTAGTGGGATAGAGATTTTGCATTGATATTAGGAGACATTTTATAACAATAGAATGTAATTCCTTAAAAAGCAGTGAGCTTCCCCTAAATGTGATGTGATCGAGTTGATACTTGATGACTGTTGATCTAGAAACTCTGGGGTGGTGTATTAGTCAGCTTTTGCGGTGGTAACAATAGCACCAAGATCTCATCAGCTTGCGATAGCAAACCTTTATTTCTCATTCATAGCACCTGAGGGCTGCAGGTGAACTTGGCTCTGCAGGGCTCTTTTGTTGTTGTTGGTTTCTGTTGCAGTTGACTCATAGAGACCCCATGTGACAGAGGAGAACTGTCCCATAGGGTTTTATTTGCTTTAATCTTTACAGAAGCAGATGGCCAGGCCTTCCTCCCATGGAGCCACTGGATGAGTTCAAATCACCAACTTTTCAATTAGCAGCCAAGTGCATAACTGTTCATGCCACCAGGGTTCCTTGGCAGGGCTCTGCTTGGCTCTACATTTCTTCTTTCAGGACCCAGACTGAAGGAGCAGCTCCAGTCTGGCATGTGCTGTTTTCATGGAGAGGGCAGGAACGCAGGGAAGTCTAAGCTAAACTGTGCAATCTCACTTAAAACTTCTGCATGGACGGGGAAAACAAAATGTCCACTTCCGTCCTGTTGGCCAAGGTGTCATGGCCGGTCAGCAGGGTGGAGAAGTGAACCCCCACAGGATGCAAGGGCACGGCATGTGACAGTGGGTGGAGTTCTGATCCTATTACAGGGGGAGCAGATGTTTGGAAACAATAATCCAATCTACCACAGGTGGAGATTCAGTTACCTTAGCTTTTATTGATTGCCTGTGAAAAATCAGGCACTGTGCTGATTTAGAGATCAACAGAAACAGTCCCTCAAGGAGCTCAGTCTAGCAGAGTTAGAATCAAATGAATTACTATTCAAGTTGATGAAAACAAAGAAGTATGCTCCAAGCACAGAGGCAGCACAGCAGAGGGAGGGAGGGGATGGGGGCAGGGGGCCTGTAAGGGAAGTATTCCCAGGGGAGGTTGATATCTTGAAGACAGAATTAGGAGTTTGCTAGATGGGGCAGAGCTGTGGGTTAGAGACAGCATAAGTAAAAGCACAGAGGTGTGAGACAGCGGCTGCTTCCTGGCAGCCAAGACAATTTTGTTCATTGCTGCCGTGTCTCCTGTATCTAGGAAGGAAGTGCCTGTTGAATGAATGATCTGCAAAGTCCTTGTTAAGAAGGGAGATGCGAGAGAGGTGCAAATGGAAAGAGAAGCAAATAACCTAGAGGTGACTTTTCTGCCATTTTTCAGGTGATCCTTAGATTAGAAGAGGCCAAAACTAGAGCCAAGGAGATGAGTTATAGGAGAGAAGTGAAGACTGGGAGGAAGGCAGGAAAGGATGGGGCCAGTGCAGAGATATTTAGGGGTAGAATTGGTGGGACTCAGTGGATGGTTGGATGTAGGAAGGTAACGAGAAAGTCTAGGATGAATCCAGTGGTGACTTAGCGGGTTTTGGTGCCTGAAATTGCAGAGGAGGTTTAAAGTACGGGAGAAAGAAGAACAAAAAAGGAGAGTGAAAGAAGAGAAGATGATTAAGTTTTCTTTTGATATGTTTAGAGTTTGAGGTGACTGTGGGACATCCAAAGGACCCCTGGTGGCACAGCGGTTAAGCGCTCGGCTGCTAACCAGAAGATTGGTGGTTTGAACCCACCAGCTGCTCCATGGGAGAAAGATGTGGTGGTCTGCTTCCATGAAGATTACAGCCTTGGAAAACCCTATAGGGCAGCTCTACTCCTGTAGGATCACTATGAATTGGAATCAACCCAGTGGCAGCGGGTTTGGGTTGGTGGGACATCCAAGCATTGATGTCCAGGAGACCATTGGATATATGTAGTTTTGACCCCAAAAATGTGTATTGGAGCTTCATCCAAATGTAGGTGGTAGTTATACCATAGGGAAGAATGAAATTGCACAATGAGACTGTGTGAAATTTGAAAGGAAAACTGCTCCAGGACGTACAACATATGACCTGGGGTGAGGGGCACCCTTGGAGGAAATTTAGAGGGAGTGTTCTCACAGGTGAGGGGAGGACCACGGAAGGTGGTGTCCTATGTGGAGGAGAATGCTAAGCAAGGAACGGGTCTCTGTGTCACAGCCACAGCAGGACAGGTAAACTAAGGGCTAAGCCTGTGACTCTCGTCATCAGCTAAGCTAAGGGCTGAGCAAGTGGCTGTTGTCATCAGAGAGTAGTAAGGAAAAAAGCCAACCCAGTGGCACTTGAATGGGAGATGAGGTAGAGATGTGCAGAACGTACTTTTCAGAGTTTGACTGAGAAGTGAAGATGAGAGATGGGGAGTTATGACACTTAGCAGGCACACAGCTCTCTGTCCCCCTTTTATGGAGGGGAGGTGCAGAGCCAGTGGAGGTTCAGCTTGACCTTCTGTCAGACAGTGGAGTTGCAGACACTGATCTTTTAGCCCAAAGATTCCTAACCTTGTTAACCTAATAGTTTTCTACTGTTGCATAATAAATTATCACAAATTAAGCAGCTTAAAACAACACACATTTAGAATCCCACAACTTCTGTGGTTGTGAGTTTGGGCCGCCTTACCTGGGTCTTCTGCTTCGCGGTCTCTCACAAAGCCACGATCAAGGTGTCTGTCATGTCTGGGATCTTATCAGAAGGCTTGACTGGGGAAGGATTGGTCTTTAAGCTAACTACATAGTTGTTGGAAAGTTTCAGTTCTTTGAAAGATGTTGGAACGAGGGCCTCAATTCTTTGTTGACTATTGGCTGGAGGCTACCCTCAGTTTCTTGCCATGTGGGCCTCTACATGGCTGCATACTTCATCAAAACCAGCAAAAGAGGGAGCATGTCTCCAGAAAGTCTAGAGTCTGTGAGAATTTGAAATTCTTTTCTGCATTTTTTCCCCATTTGATCAGGATTCTTATATAGAATCTTTGACTAAAATGTTCAGTAGTGGTAACCAAACCCATTGCCATCAAGTTGATTCCAACTCATAACGACCGTATAGGACAGAGTAGAACTGCCCCATAGGGTTTCCAAGACTAAAATCTTTATGGAAGCAGACTGCCACATCTTCATCCTGTGGAGTAGCTGGTGGGTTCAAACTGCTGACCTTTTGGTTAGCAGTTGAGCACTTAACCATTGTGCCACCAGGGCTCCTTTTGGTAATGGTAACTGGAAACTCTCTAGTTCTTCTGGTGTCACGGCAAAGGAGGCAGTTGTTCATGGAGGCAGTTAGCCACACATTCCATTTCCTCCTATTTCTGACTCTCCTTCTTCCTCTGGGCAGATGGGGACCAATCGTTGTACCTTGGGTGGCCGCTTGCAAACTCTAGGACCTCTGGCACTACGCAGTGAACTGGGAAGTAAAACAGAAGTACTAAACATGATATTGAGCAAATTAACTGGGATGTCTCATGGTACATAACTCTTAAAGTGAGCTAAAATCATTGTAATCTTGAGACTTTGCAACATACCTTCAAGAAGGTTGATGTCCATGGTATACCCATATACCCATTGCCATTGATTCGATTCTGACTCTTAGTGACCCTATAGGACAGAGCAGAACTGCCCCATACGGTTTTCCAAGCCTGTAATCTTGTTGGAAGCAGACGGCTACATCTTTCTCCCATGGCTGGTGGGTTTGAACCACTGACCTGTTGCTTAGCAGCTGAGCACTTGACCACTGTGCCACCAAGGGCTCTTGATGTCCATGGTAGAAGGGAGTAATTCCTTCTACTACCAGAGGATATTTTCTACAGAGACGATGAGATGTGAACTAAACTTTGACGTGGTGGCTTCAGAATTTCTGTGTGAGGGGTTAGGTTTAGGGTAGAGTTCCTGGGTGGTGCAAACAGTTACTATGCTTGACTGCTAACCGAAACCCTGGAGGTTCACATCTATCCAGAGGCACCTCAGAAGCAAGGCCTAATGACCTCCCGCCAAAAAATCAGCCACTGAAAACTGTATGAAGCACATTTCCACTCTGACACACATGGATTCGCCATGAGTCGGAGCTGACCCCACACAGCCTGTTTGGTTTAGTTTTAAGGGTATTGTGGCCTTCTGACTGGAAGGGGAAGTGTGTGGAAGCACAGCGTGTTGGGGGTAGCTTGGGAGATACAGCTAAAGCCCCTTTATCTCTTTAAGGTCGACACTGCCTTGGAAGGAGGCAATGGTTTTGTTCATGAAAAAGGCATGAGGAACCTGGATTAAGCTGGTCATTCTAGGTACCAGCATGAACAGAGCCACAGGAGTTTGAGAGGACACGGTGTATTGATGGTGAAAGGCTAGCGCTGGTGTGAGGCTGTGTCTGAAGGTGCAGAGAAGGCCACGAGGAATGATGAAGCTGGAAGGGTAGGTTAGAGGCAAATTGTCTGCCTTTGAAGGAAATGGAGTTTGGTCCTGTCGGCAGAGAGGGGTGATTGTGGGCATTTTACCAGAGAGCGATATGCTTGGATTTGGGCTGCTTCCGACTAACTTACTCAGTCTGCAGTGGCAGGATGACGGAGGGGTGGGAAGGTGTCTTTGCATTCAGGTCTGCCTCGTTGGGTGTGGCAGGAGTCAGGGAAGGGTGTGAGAGCACCAAGTCAGGTCTGGTGCCACCTGTTGCCCACCTTCTGTCTCCTCCTGTGGAGCCTGGCTGGGGCTCAGGTTTGGGGAGGGGGGGAACAGGGAGCTGCACGGGGCCAGATAGCTTCCAGGCCAGCCCCGTCGTGCCTTGCTTCTCAGATGTGGCGGTACAGTCGTTCAGTGGGCCAAGTCGTTCAGGCCAGCCCCGTCGTGCCTTGCTTCTCAGATGTGGGGGTACAGTCGTTCAGTGGGCCAAGTCGTTCAGGCCAGCCCCGTCGTGCCTTGCTTCTCAGATGTGGGGGTACAGTCGTTCAGTGGGCCAAGTCGTTCAGGCCAGCCCCGTCGTGCCTTGCTTCTCAGATGTGGGGGTACAGTCGTTCAGTGGGCCAAGTCGTTCAGGCCAGCCCCGTCGTGCCTTGCTTCTCAGATGTGGGGGTACAGTCGTTCAGTGGGCCAAGTCGTTCAGGCCAGCCCCGTCGTGCCTTGCTTCTCAGATGTGGGGGTACAGTCGTTCAGTGGGCCAAGTCGTTCAGGCCAGCCCCGTCGTGCCTTGCTTCTCAGATGTGGGGGTACAGTCGTTCAGTGGGCCAAGTCGTTCAGGCCAGCCCCGTCGTGCCTTGCTTCTCAGATGTGGGGGTACAGTCGTTCAGTGGGCCAAGTCGTTCAGGCCAGCCCCGTCGTGCCTTGCTTCTCAGATGTGGGGGTACAGTCGTTCAGTGGGCCAAGTCGTTCAGGCCAGCCCCGTCGTGCCTTGCTTCTCAGATGTGGGGGTACAGTCGTTCAGTGGGCCAAGTCGTTCAGGCCAGCCCCGTCGTGCCTTGCTTCTCAGGTGTGGGGGTACAGTCGTTCAGTGGGCCAAGTCGTTCAGGCCAGCCCCGTCGTGCCTTGCTTCTCAGATGTGGGGGTACAGTCGTTCAGTGGGCCAAGTCGTTCAGGCCAGCCCCGTCGTGCCTTGCTTCTCAGGTGTGGGGGTACAGTCGTTCAGTGGGCCAAGTCGTTCAGGCCAGCCCCGTCGTGCCTTGCTTCTCAGGTGTGGGGGTACAGTCGTTCAGTGGGCCAAGTCGTTCAGGCCAGCCCCGTCGTGCCTTGCTTCTCAGATGTGGGGGTACAGTCGTTCAGTGGGCCAAGTCGTTCAGGCCAGCCCCGTCGTGCCTTGCTTCTCAGGTGTGGGGGTACAGTCGTTCAGTGGGCCAAGTCGTTCAGGCCAGCCCCGTCGTGCCTTGCTTCTCAGATGTGGGGGTACAGTCGTTCAGTGGGCCAAGTCGTTCAGGCCAGCCCCGTCGTGCCTTGCTTCTCAGGTGTGGGGGTACAGTCGTTCAGTGGGCCAAGTCGTTCAGGCCAGCCCCGTCGTGCCTTGCTTCTCAGGTGTGGGGGTACAGTCGTTCAGTGGGCCAAGTCGTTCAGGCCAGCCCCGTCGTGCCTTGCTTCTCAGATGTGGGGGTACAGTCGTTCAGTGGGCCAAGTCGTTCAGGCCAGCCCCGTCGTGCCTTGCTTCTCAGATGTGGGGGTACAGTCGTTCAGTGGGCCAAGTCGTTCAGGCCAGCCCCGTCGTGCCTTGCTTCTCAGATGTGGGGGTACAGTCGTTCAGTGGGCCAAGTCGTTCAGGCCAGCCCCGTCGTGCCTTGCTTCTCAGATGTGGGGGTACAGTCGTTCAGTGGGCCAAGTCGTTCAGGCCAGCCCCGTCGTGCCTTGCTTCTCAGATGTGGGGGTACAGTCGTTCAGTGGGCCAAGTCGTTCAGGCCAGCCCCGTCGTGCCTTGCTTCTCAGGTGTGGGGGTACAGTCGTTCAGTGGGCCAAGTCGTTCAGGCCAGCCCCGTCGTGCCTTGCTTCTCAGGTGTGGGGGTACAGTCGTTCAGTGGGCCAAGTCGTTCAGGCCAGCCCCGTCGTGCCTTGCTTCTCAGATGTGGGGGTACAGTCGTTCAGTGGGCCAAGTCGTTCAGGCCAGCCCCGTCGTGCCTTGCTTCTCAGGTGTGGGGGTACAGTCGTTCAGTGGGCCAAGTCGTTCAGGCCAGCCCCGTCGTGCCTTGCTTCTCAGATGTGGGGGTACAGTCGTTCAGTGGGCCAAGTCGTTCAGGCCAGCCCCGTCGTGCCTTGCTTCTCAGATGTGGGGGTACAGTCGTTCAGTGGGCCAAGTCGTTCAGGCCAGCCCCGTCGTGCCTTGCTTCTCAGATGTGGGGGTACAGTCGTTCAGTGGGCCAAGTCGTTCAGGCCAGCCCCGTCGTGCCTTGCTTCTCAGATGTGGGGGTACAGTCGTTCAGTGGGCCAAGTCGTTCAGGCCAGCCCCGTCGTGCCTTGCTTCTCAGATGTGGGGGTACAGTCGTTCAGTGGGCCAAGTCGTTCAGGCCAGCCCCGTCGTGCCTTGCTTCTCAGGTGTGGGGGTACAGTCGTTCAGTGGGCCAAGTCGTTCAGGCCAGCCCCGTCGTGCCTTGCTTCTCAGATGTGGGGGTACAGTCGTTCAGTGGGCCAAGTCGTTCAGGCCAGCCCCGTCGTGCCTTGCTTCTCAGGTGTGGGGGTACAGTCGTTCAGTGGGCCAAGTCGTTCAGGCCAGCCCCGTCGTGCCTTGCTTCTCAGATGTGGGGGTACAGTCGTTCAGTGGGCCAAGTCGTTCAGGCCAGCCCCGTCGTGCCTTGCTTCTCAGATGTGGGGGTACAGTCGTTCAGTGGGCCAAGTCGTTCAGGCCAGCCCCGTCGTGCCTTGCTTCTCAGGTGTGGGGGTACAGTCGTTCAGTGGGCCAAGTCGTTCAGGCCAGCCCCGTCGTGCCTTGCTTCTCAGATGTGGGGGTACAGTCGTTCAGTGGGCCAAGTCGTTCAGGCCAGCCCCGTCGTGCCTTGCTTCTCAGATGTGGGGGTACAGTCGTTCAGTGGGCCAAGTCGTTCAGGCCAGCCCCGTCGTGCCTTGCTTCTCAGATGTGGGGGTACAGTCGTTCAGTGGGCCAAGTCGTTCAGGCCAGCCCCGTCGTGCCTTGCTTCTCAGATGTGGGGGTACAGTCGTTCAGTGGGCCAAGTCGTTCAGGCCAGCCCCGTCGTGCCTTGCTTCTCAGATGTGGGGGTACAGTCGTTCAGTGGGCCAAGTCGTTCAGGCCAGCCCCGTCGTGCCTTGCTTCTCAGATGTGGGGGTACAGTCGTTCAGTGGGCCAAGTCGTTCAGGCCAGCCCCGTCGTGCCTTGCTTCTCAGATGTGGGGGTACAGTCGTTCAGTGGGCCAAGTCGTTCAGGCCAGCCCCGTCGTGCCTTGCTTCTCAGGTGTGGGGGTACAGTCGTTCAGTGGGCCAAGTCGTTCAGGCCAGCCCCGTCGTGCCTTGCTTCTCAGATGTGGGGGTACAGTCGTTCAGTGGGCCAAGTCGTTCAGGCCAGCCCCGTCGTGCCTTGCTTCTCAGATGTGGGGGTACAGTCGTTCAGTGGGCCAAGTCGTTCAGGCCAGCCCCGTCGTGCCTTGCTTCTCAGGTGTGGGGGTACAGTCGTTCAGTGGGCCAAGTCGTTCAGGCCAGCCCCGTCGTGCCTTGCTTCTCAGGTGTGGGGGTACAGTCGTTCAGTGGGCCAAGTCGTTCAGGCCAGCCCCGTCGTGCCTTGCTTCTCAGATGTGGGGGTACAGTCGTTCAGTGGGCCAAGTCGTTCAGGCCAGCCCCGTCGTGCCTTGCTTCTCAGATGTGGGGGTACAGTCGTTCAGTGGGCCAAGTCGTTCAGGCCAGCCCCGTCGTGCCTTGCTTCTCAGATGTGGGGGTACAGTCGTTCAGTGGGCCAAGTCGTTCAGGCCAGCCCCGTCGTGCCTTGCTTCTCAGATGTGGGGGTACAGTCGTTCAGTGGGCCAAGTCGTTCAGGCCAGCCCCGTCGTGCCTTGCTTCTCAGATGTGGGGGTACAGTCGTTCAGTGGGCCAAGTCGTTCAGGCCAGCCCCGTCGTGCCTTGCTTCTCAGATGTGGGGGTACAGTCGTTCAGTGGGCCAAGTCGTTCAGGCCAGCCCCGTCGTGCCTTGCTTCTCAGATGTGGGGGTACAGTCGTTCAGTGGGCCAAGTCGTTCAGGCCAGCCCCGTCGTGCCTTGCTTCTCAGATGTGGGGGTACAGTCGTTCAGTGGGCCAAGTCGTTCAGGCCAGCCCCGTCGTGCCTTGCTTCTCAGATGTGGGGGTACAGTCGTTCAGTGGGCCAAGTCGTTCAGGCCAGCCCCGTCGTGCCTTGCTTCTCAGATGTGGGGGTACAGTCGTTCAGTGGGCCAAGTCGTTCAGGCCAGCCCCGTCGTGCCTTGCTTCTCAGATGTGGGGGTACAGTCGTTCAGTGGGCCAAGTCGTTCAGGCCAGCCCCGTCGTGCCTTGCTTCTCAGATGTGGGGGTACAGTCGTTCAGTGGGCCAAGTCGTTCAGGCCAGCCCCGTCGTGCCTTGCTTCTCAGGTGTGGGGGTACAGTCGTTCAGTGGGCCAAGTCGTTCAGGCCAGCCCCGTCGTGCCTTGCTTCTCAGATGTGGGGGTACAGTCGTTCAGTGGGCCAAGTCGTTCAGGCCAGCCCCGTCGTGCCTTGCTTCTCAGGTGTGGGGGTACAGTCGTTCAGTGGGCCAAGTCGTTCAGGCCAGCCCCGTCGTGCCTTGCTTCTCAGGTGTGGGGGTACAGTCGTTCAGTGGGCCAAGTCGTTCAGGCCAGCCCCGTCGTGCCTTGCTTCTCAGATGTGGGGGTACAGTCGTTCAGTGGGCCAAGTCGTTCAGGCCAGCCCCGTCGTGCCTTGCTTCTCAGGTGTGGGGGTACAGTCGTTCAGTGGGCCAAGTCGTTCAGGCCAGCCCCGTCGTGCCTTGCTTCTCAGGTGTGGGGGTACAGTCGTTCAGTGGGCCAAGTCGTTCAGGCCAGCCCCGTCGTGCCTTGCTTCTCAGGTGTGGGGGTACAGTCGTTCAGTGGGCCAAGTCGTTCAGGCCAGCCCCGTCGTGCCTTGCTTCTCAGATGTGGGGGTACAGTCGTTCAGTGGGCCAAGTCGTTCAGGCCAGCCCCGTCGTGCCTTGCTTCTCAGGTGTGGGGGTACAGTCGTTCAGTGGGCCAAGTCGTTCAGGCCAGCCCCGTCGTGCCTTGCTTCTCAGGTGTGGGGGTACAGTCGTTCAGTGGGCCAAGTCGTTCAGGCCAGCCCCGTCGTGCCTTGCTTCTCAGATGTGGGGGTACAGTCGTTCAGTGGGCCAAGTCGTTCAGGCCAGCCCCGTCGTGCCTTGCTTCTCAGGTGTGGGGGTACAGTCGTTCAGTGGGCCAAGTCGTTCAGGCCAGCCCCGTCGTGCCTTGCTTCTCAGATGTGGGGGTACAGTCGTTCAGTGGGCCAAGTCGTTCAGGCCAGCCCCGTCGTGCCTTGCTTCTCAGATGTGGGGGTACAGTCGTTCAGTGGGCCAAGTCGTTCAGGCCAGCCCCGTCGTGCCTTGCTTCTCAGGTGTGGGGGTACAGTCGTTCAGTGGGCCAAGTCGTTCAGGCCAGCCCCGTCGTGCCTTGCTTCTCAGGTGTGGGGGTACAGTCGTTCAGTGGGCCAAGTCGTTCAGGCCAGCCCCGTCGTGCCTTGCTTCTCAGATGTGGGGGTACAGTCGTTCAGTGGGCCAAGTCGTTCAGGCCAGCCCCGTCGTGCCTTGCTTCTCAGGTGTGGGGGTACAGTCGTTCAGTGGGCCAAGTCGTTCAGGCCAGCCCCGTCGTGCCTTGCTTCTCAGATGTGGGGGTACAGTCGTTCAGTGGGCCAAGTCGTTCAGGCCAGCCCTGTCGTGCCTTGCTTCTCAGATGTGGGGGTACAGTCGTTCAGTGGGCCAAGTCGTTCAGGCCAGCCCCGTCGTGCCTTGCTTCTCAGGTGTGGGGGTACAGTCGTTCAGTGGGCCAAGTCGTTCAGGCCAGCCCCGTCGTGCCTTGCTTCTCAGATGTGGGGGTACAGTCGTTCAGTGGGCCAAGTCGTTCAGGCCAGCCCCGTCGTGCCTTGCTTCTCAGGTGTGGGGGTACAGTCGTTCAGTGGGCCAAGTCGTTCAGGCCAGCCCCGTCGTGCCTTGCTTCTCAGATGTGGGGGTACAGTCGTTCAGTGGGCCAAGCAAGGGGCGTTTTCAGTTCTGACTAATTAGCTAAATGGTTTTTAGATGTAAAAACCCGTGGCGTTTACAAAGGCATCTTTCCTTGAGGTGGTGTTGGCATGTTGGATGTCAGGAAGAAACGACTGCACCTTTTTGTTTTTTGATTCTTTAAAGACCAGGTATACATAATCACTTTGATGCCTGAGTTTTCAAAAGGGGGAAAAAAAAAGGCATTTGATTTGTAGCAGGTAATGACACTCGTGAACGTTGTATACTAGTTTGTGTTGTGTGACATAATGGTTTTTTTGGTCTTGAAGTCACGATGGTTGGGTATATGTTTGTTAACGGCTTTGTGTAGGTGTTTCTTCTGTCTTTGGCCATCCATTGTTTATTTTGATGAAGCTGACATTTGTGGGTTTCTGCAGATGTGATACTCAGATACTCCTTAGTTCCTGTCCCTTTCAGTGTTGGCTTTGACCATTTCCTAATGGTATTAATAATTATGCAGGCCAGGTAGATCTCTTCAACAAGGCAGTCATGGCCCATAGAAATTGGGAAACCCTTTTGATTGAGAAGAAATTAAAGTCTCATTTTTGGGAACAATCATTAAACAAATCACGAATTTGGAAAAGTACCATGGGATGTAGTTACCTAGTTATCTTTTAAATAGCCAAACATCCAAATTAGACTTATCTTAGAGGCACCTGAGAAAATGATGATGAAGCCACCACAGGGCAAGAATAAGATTCTCACTTGCCTCCTGGTTCCCCGTCCCCCCCCGCTGCACCCCCTGCCAAATATAAAACTACTTGGCAATGATTTGATTGTTATTGTCCTGTTCCAAACATGAAGATTTTTAATGGATGAGTTGGAATGGGGGCCCAGTTGGAGAAAAGACTGCCAGCGAGGTGCACTTCTATTCCTAGTAGCCTCTTGTTCACTCCCTGCCTGCTTACATGGCCTCATTGCCTGGGACATAGATCACCATAGCTGTGAACGTGTGTGGCCTCTGTCAGAGAGATGCCAGTGGGACCAGCGTCTATCCTGGAGGATACTGGGAAAGGGAGAGTCCAATCTAAGCACACCAGGGAGGAAATTCATGTCCAGGAACAGATGCCGCTTGTATTAGCCAGGGTCATTAAAGCTAGATTTCACAACCCATTAACCCTCAAATCTCTGGGTTAGATGCAACAAAAGTTTTCTTCTAGCTTAATGTCCACGTACGTGCAGGTTGGGTGGTCCTCTTCCTTGCGGCTATCATCTCCAGGCTCCCTGCAGTAGGAGGAGAGGGTGCAGGAGGCACACGAAGCACCTTACTGTGAAAGTGGGAAACATCACTTCTTACGGTTTATTGGACAGAACCAGTCACATGGCCCCAGCCACTTGCAAGGGAGACTGGGAAAAGTAGGGGAGCAGGTGGAACGTGTGATGACCAGTTCTTGCTGTGCCTCCTGCTCTGCTTTTACTTCGCATAACGACTTTGTCAAGGAAGTATGCTGGAAGCAAGCGTCTTCGTTGATGGTGACAGAGTGTCCTCGTCCTGCTCTGCCTTTCAGCGAGCATTAGAGTTGATCCCATGGGCGTCAGAACGTAGTGGCTCAGAATAAGGGCTCCTGAGTTGGAGGCTGCTGGGGCCTGTGACCGTAAGCAAATTAATGCTCTGCTTCAGTGTTCTCTTCAGTAAAATGAGGTCACTGATGGGATGGTTGGAAATAGTAAATGAATATTAAGTGACTGATGTATTTAGAAGGAGCCCCTGGGTGGCACAAACAGTTACGTGCTTGACTGGGTGAAAGGTTGGCAGTTTGAACCCACCCATAGATGCCTTAGAAGAAAGGACTGGCAATCTGCTTCCAAAAGGTCACAGCCTTGAAAACCCTATGGAGCAGATCTGCTCTGCACACATGGGGTTGCCATGAGTTGGGATCGACTTGACAGTAACTAACAACAACAACGAAGTGTTTACAATACTTCCTGGTACAGTCAGTGCCCCTCTTCATCTTCATTATCAGTGTCCTGCTTCATCCTGTGCCAGCTAGATCATTGGCCATTTTTTGGTGTATGCGTAGGGATGCTAAGGATTGATAAATTATGCTCATCTCGATTTATAGTTTTCTGTTATCTGTGGGACAAAAGAGTTTATGGTCACTTGAGCATGCTTTCTTTGTTTTCAGAAGGGAAAGTTAAAGCCAAATTCTTCAGGATACATCTGTAAACAGTAGGTACTTTGTAGAGCTTTTGGTGGTGCACGGTTTTAATCCCCTGGTGTTTACCTTCTGCAGCTTCTCTGAGGTGTCTGATGGGGAATCAGGTGGGCCTGCATCTTTTGATTGCATTAATTTATTTTAACTTGCATGTTCCGGTAATAATGAACTAGTCAGCTATCAGAGCTGATTGTGCTGTGCTCCAGAGACTAGCAAGAGATTTCACTGTGCACTTTAAGCATCTCTTATCATGTCTGTGGGTTGATGGAGCCCAGGGAGTGAAGAGGAAGCTACTAGGAATAGAAGTTCACCTCCCTGGCAGTCTTTTCTCTTTTCTTCTCAGCTGTTTCCAAAAAGCCTTTAGCAGAGAGCTGTGTGACATTCAGCAGATACCATTTCCAGTCAGTCTAAAAAAGCTCTGAATCCATGGCCTTTTGGAGCACGTCTCCTTTAGGAAAAATCATTGGTAATGCTTGAGGCCGAGGCTGTTAAGTATAAAATGGGATTTGTGCTGCAAGGTAGAAGTGGAATCATTTAGCTTCAATTTTGGTGAAGGGCTGCGAGTTTATGGAACAGAAGCAGTAAATGCTGTCTTTTATGTCAGGCCCTGTGAACATGAATGGCTGGAGGCAGCTTGGGCAGAGTGTCTAATTAGCTTGTCTCACACCCCATATGTAGCTTTATCTGTTTACAGGCAGGGATGGAGGCCTGGAAGGCCTTGGGAACCCCTCCTGGCTTGATCATTTTCTTTTCAAGAAAACCTGCTGTACCACAAAGTTGTCTCTCAGACCAGAAGGGAGAGTCTGGAGTATGCACGACAGAAAAATGCCCTTGTTTGAGATGCAGGAGAATTAGCTAACAAGTTTTTAGATATCAGGTGCTAGCCACTGGGTGCTAGTGACAGAACTGTACATCAGACGGAGGTCCTGTCCACATGGAGCGTACAGCCCACTCAGGGCGGAGTGGTCATAGTCTTAGATAAAAATGACAACAAATGGGGTAAGTGATAACTGAGACCGCGCCATCAGAGTTGCTCAGAGGAGAGAGGCCTCACCCCGCGCTGAAGCGGGCAGTCTGACAGAGGAGGTGGGCTTATGTGAAGCCGTGCAGTGCTGGTAGATGGAGGAGGACGAGGAGGACACTGAGGACGGATGGCCATGTGCCAAGGTGGAAAAGCGTGTTTGAGGACAGCGGAGGGTGGAGACAGCCTAACTTAGCGCTTATGAGTCTGACTGCCCGGTTTAAATCTGGCTTCACTGCTTACTCCTTTTGAGACCAAGTCCAGGCCATTTAATTCACTGTGCCTCAGTTTCCTCATCTGTAGAATGGGGATAAAGTAGATGCGTTAATGCCTGTAAAGTACTTAAAGTAGCATCTTGATGTACTGTGAGTGCTCATTTGTGGTATTACTATTATTATTTGGGAATTCTAGTAAGAAATGTTGTTACAAAAGTAGGTTGAGGTTTATGATGAATCATATGATGCTAAGAAATTTGGACTTAATCCTGTAAGCATTAAAAATTTTAAGCAAAGAAATGACGTGAAGAAAAATGGTTTAGGGGTATTGGAACAGTGGCCGAGGGGTCTAGGATGGATTGGAAGTAGAAAAACTTTAATGGTAAGAAGATCATCTGGAAAACTGCTGGAGTAATTAATGCAGGTGTGACTCCGTGTGTACTGGAGCGATGGCAGCGGGAACCAGGAGGGCTGAGTGGCATCAGACCTTTTACTTTGTTCGCAGTGTGGAGGTTGTTCAAGGTGCTAAAATATAGGCTGATGGAACAGTTGGATAAATTATTTGTTGATTATCTAAAACTAAGCCCCCATAGACATACAACTCACTTTAGTTTTACTCTTAGTCCTATGAATTGATCTCGAGTGTTTTATCTGGTAACATACTCTTAAAAAGCGCACACACACAAGCACACACAATACTTCAGGTTTTGATACTTTCAGATTATTGGTATACCAACATGACTGTCTTCACTGTGCTGAAATTAGGAGATGGGTTGACTAATTGCTAAATCCTAGGTAACCTTTCTCACTGAAAGAAGAGAGTTTGAAACAATGGTGTTCTTTTCGTCTTACCCAGTTTGATTGTTCTCTAAATGAAAAGCCCTGTTCTTAATTTTCTGTTGTTCTTAATTTGCCTGTACTTGCCTGATGTCTCCCGTGGCTCCCTGTCTTTTGCAGATAAAATAGTAGAAGCATCATTGTGTCTATTAATTGCAGAAGTTTCATTTAAACCACTTCACTCCCCAAGGAAATTTGTACTGTGCTGTATCTGTTGTTTGTCAGGGGTTATGTAACAATACCTGAATGATTAATGCCTTGCTATGTGGCAAGGAGAATGCGTGGTAAAGTTCTGGTATTGTTGCCTCAGTATGCTGTGGGGCCAGAGTTGGGGAATCTGATCCAGTGTTTCAATGGACTGGATGGAGCTGGCTCTAGAAACTCCGTCCACCTAGACATTCTGGGTCTTTCTCATTGGTTCCCTCATGTTTCTCCTGAAGGCGTGAAGCCGTTGTGATATTTTTATGACCCTGACTTGGCACAGGTAATTTTTCAGTGAACTTACACCTGCCCTTCCTGCATCTTTTCAATTTGAGGTTCAAATAAAGACGACAGTGGCCGGGATGTGATTTGAGTGACGTGAAACCCACACCTGTGGTGGGAATTCTGAAGCCCGATTTTGGGGTCAAAGATTACTCTTAAGTTCTTATTCATTCCCTGATGATTGACTCCTGAGGAAAATCACTTTCTTACCTCAGAATCTCATTTGAAGATAAAAACAAAGTCTCACCTAAAAAATAGGAACCGGATGTGAAGTAATCTTTTTTTTTCCTCCTTTTTATAAGTTAGCTCCCAAGCTGCAAAAACAGATGCTTTCTTTTGGCAATTTTCCTTGTCAGGCCTAATCTGAATGTGAACGGAGAGCAGTTTTTAACTGTTAAGTGAGTCTTAAGGGAAATGAGTTTGAATTCTAATTTCAAAATCTTTTTTGAACTACATCTTTGGCTGACTGAGGTGAAATATATGTCATTGTTTACTAAATCAGAATCATACCCTGTAGCATTTTAAGCCAAATTTGAGGGTGTCATGGTGAAATGTAAATTTGCATATTTCCATTTATTTCTTAATAGCATAGCCAGTTGAATTGATAGTCTCATCGTTTGACTGAATAAGGCTGTATGCCCTCGTGCTGATGCCTGCTGTCTGCTTTGGGGTTAAATGTTCACAGGCCCTGGCTGGGGAGAGGGACACAGCCACAGGTGTGGCGACAGGCCGCCCTGGGAGAAGCCGCTCAGGTGCTTTTCTTAGGTTGCTCTTCTGTGGCCAAGTGTAAAATGAGGACAGTGCTTTTGCAGGATGGCATTAGTGGCTTCGTGGACCTGTTGTCACTTCCTCTCTTCTGGATGTTCCCCTTTTCTATACTGATCACAGGCGCAATTAATATTTAACACAATGTTTACGCATTTTGGGCTGCTCACTCTATTTAATTGCGGTAAACCTCAGTTGCCCCCCCCCCCCCCCATTTCTCAGCTTGACACAGATTCATGTGACCAGTGCCTCCAGTCCTATCCAGGTATCACTTTCCTGGGCTGTTATAGTGCCCCTGGCAATTTCCCATTTAAATCTTGCTCTGCCCTCACTTTCTTGCCTCCGGTGTAAGGTACTTTCTTTAGCCTTCCTTTTGGTATTTACCAGAGCCAGGTTTTTTTTTTTTTTAGTGGATTCAGTTTTCAACACCCCCCCTTGGCTTTTTTTTTCACCAAAACGAGCCTGGTAGTCTCATTGAGTTACCTGGAGTCTTCCTAGACCCCACTAATCTGGAGTCTGTAATGAACTTTTCTTCTGGTATGGAGACCTCCCCTTCCCTCCATTTTCCTGAGCAGAGTCATTCGCTCTCATTCTGGGTGCCTTTACCTACAGCTCATCCTCTGTTGTCTGCCCTGCTCACGTAGCAGCCTGTTGGGCCCGAATCAGGGCATTCTGCATTCCCTTCAGATGTTTTTCTTAACAGTTGCAACCAAGAATACAATAACTACTATAGACCAGTGTTTTTTTGTTTTTTTAATTTTTATTGTGCTTTAAGTGAAAGTTTACAAATCAAGTCAGTCTCATAGAAAAATTTATATAAACTTGCTGTATACTCCTAATTGGTCTCCCCCTAATGAGACAGCCCGCTCCTTCCCTCCACTCTCTCTTTTTGTGTCCATTCAACCAGCTTCTGACCTCTTCCACCCTCCCATCTCCCCTCCAGACAGAAGATGCCAACATAGTCTCATGTGTCTACTTGATCCTAGAAGCTCACTCTTCATCAGTATCATTTTCTGTCCCATAGTCCAGTCCAATCCCTGTCTGAAGAGTTGGCTTTGGGAATGGTTCCTGTCTTGGGCTAACAGAAGGTCTGGGGACCATGACCTCCAGGGTCCTTCTAGTCTCAGTCAGACCATTAAGTCTGGTCTTTTTATGAGAATTTGGTGTCTGTATCCCACTGCTCTCCTGCTCCCTCAAGGGTTCTCTGTCGTATTCCCTGTCAGGGCAATCATCGGTTGTCGCTGGTCACCATCTAGTTCTGGTCTCAGGCTGATGTAGTCTCTGGTTTATGTGGCCCTTTCTGTCTCTTGGGCTCATAATTAGCTTGTGTATTTGGTGTTCTTCATTCTTTGCTCCAGGTGGGTTGAGACCAATTGATGAGGCCAGTGTTTTGAGTCTTTCGTTTATTTCAACTCAGTTGCCACAGCAATCTTATGAGGTAGGTACTCCTATTATCCCTGTTTTGCAGATGAGGAAACAGAGGTACAGGGAGGTTAAGTAACTTGCCCCAGGTCATTCCGTTGCTAAGTGATGAACCGGAATTGAATGCTGGCAGCCGGACTCGGGAGTTTCTTCTCTTAAGCGCTACACTGTATTTCTTGTTTTTGGTCTTTCTGTGCTCTGGGATTTTCTTCCCATCTGGTCTAGCTGTCCCCAGGATGGGCTACCTCTGGGCTTTGTGGTATTCAGCCACACTTTTGGATAGGCATTTTAATTTGTACGGGTTTGAGAAAAGCACTGGATGTAGAGTCAGATGTGAGGTCCTGGCTTCAACACTTGCCTAACTTGACCTTGAACAAGTGTCTTAACCTCCCTGACCTCAGCCTTCTTGTCTCATAGTAAGACCTGACTTATAGGCTACTTGAGAGGATTAAACATGAGTAGCAAGATATTTAGCAAATAATAGGTGTTCAGGACATGGTACCTATTATGGTTATTATCCACCACCCCCCTGTCAGCTTGTCATACTGTGGTGGCTTATGTGTTACTGTGATGCTGGAAGCTATGCAACTGGTATTTCAAATCCTAGCCGGGTCATCCATGGTGGACAGGTTTCAGCAGAGCTTCCAGACTAAGATAGACTAGGAAGAGAGAGCTGGTGATCTATTTCTAAAAGTCAGCCAATGAAAACCCTTTGGCTTATAAACTTTCATCTAAATAAACCACAATAAAATGTTCCAAAAAAAAACCAAAACACCGTATGGCTCATAACAGAACATCGCCCAGCTTGCTTATTTGGACACGTGACATGTCATCAGGAAGGATCAGTTGCTAGAGGACATCATTTTTGGTGATGTAGAGGAGCCTTGGTGGCACAGTGATTAAGTGGTTAGCTGCTAACTGAAAGGTTGGTGGTTCAAACCCACCAGCCACTTCATGAGAGAGAGATGTGGTAGTCTGCTTCCATAAAGATTACAGCCTTAGAAACTATATGGGGTAGCTCTGCTCTGTCCTGTAGGGTCACTATGAGTCGGAATTGACTCGATGGCAATGGGCTAGAGGACCAACATGGGTGAGGGAGACCCTCAGTGAGATGGGTGGATGAACATGCCAGTGATTGTGAGGGTGACGCAGAGCCAGGCAGTGTTTTGTTCTGTTGTACGTAAGGTCGCCATGAGTCGCAGCTGACTCTGTGGTCGTCTGTCTCTATGGTTATTACTAAAAAAAAAAAAGTTGAAATATGGTATTTTATGTGTGCATTTAGCTAGTCAGTTGTGATTCATAATGGATGGGGCCAAGAAGAGAGACTTCTTTTAGTCTGTTTTCAGTTTGGGGGAAAAAAAGATTTTTTTTTTTCTTTTAAGAGCTAAAAGACGAGAATTTTACCATTTAAGATGAAATGCTTTTAATGTCTAGTTAAGTATTAAGATATTTATGTATCTTGTGCAAATGTTCTTTTTCTGTTTATCTTTTAAAAAGATTGACTCATTCGCCCCTTATAAATTTTTTTCTAGAAGCAAAAGAAAGTAATACTTGCTTTCGTTTATCTGTAGCCTTTAAGAACAACTTCAAATTTCGTTGGGTTCCTTAAACTGATCGCAGTTAGTGCCTTAATTAATGGAGCTGAAAAATCACTTGATTTGTGAATCTCTATTTCAGGCATGTCTTGTGTGCCCAACGCTGCACCTCCCTCAGCCTCCTAAAATAAGGCTACTGGGCCTCCTCGGATGGAGTTTCATCTGCGCCACGTTTGCCGCTTCATAATTCAGTTCGACATTCTGTATATAGCCTTCCTTTGTTTATTTAATGATTTTTCAACTGAAAGAGTCTTATTTTTTGAGGGGAGATGTGCGTTGAGGGTGTTATAAGCAGCAGCTGTCTTGGCGTGCTGTAAGCTGACATTTTATTGGGGAGCATTTTCCATTCAGTGGTGGCAGCCGGCTCAGTTGGGTTCCGATGACGGGGTTCATAGAGAGCCACGCAAGGAGCCTCTTTGTCCCAGAAGAACTTTGGCCCGCCTTGGTTCCTGGTGACTGACCAGAGCCAGAGTAGGTAAATGATTAAAAATAGCAGCACCATCTCACAGACACAGCCCTTTGAGAAACTCTCAGATTTGCTTTTTCTGAACTTCAGCAAGCCTGCAGTTATCCAAAGGTCACATATTCAGTCACCCAATAGATGTCATAGGATAGAACATGAGGGTTACAGAAGAGCCCTGGAGGTGGCATCTAAGTCAGCCCCGTCCATGTATACACGCAGAAACGGAGGCCTGGGGCAGGTACGTCCCATGCTGGTAATAACAAGGCAAAGCGGAGCATGAAGAGCCTCCCCTGAAGTCAGACTCGGGTTCATTCACATCCAGGCCTGGCCCTTCAGAGCTCTGGGGACTTGGTTAGTTAGCTAGAATCTCAGCACCTCCACTTCCTCGTCTGCTGAGAGTTGGTAATCATTCCTCCTTCAAGGATAGTTGTGAGGATTGAATGAGTTACCCCACCCGGCCCCCTTAGACTTTCAAATGTTAGTTACTATGTGAGTTGTAATAACGAGTCCCTTGCATTTCCATAGTGCCTCATAGTTTACGGAATCTTTTCTTGTTCATTATCTCATTTGGTGTCCCAGGATCATCTCACAGAGGTATGTCTGGTATTGTCCAGTGCTTGCCCAGGGTCACCTAGCTCTCAAGTGGCATGACCAGAGGTTAGCTGAGAACTAAGTTCCCAGAATGTGCCTGGAGGCATCGTATATGTTACACAATGCCTGCTTTTTGTATTGTTTGTGTTTTTTGTGTTTAGACAGTCTCTCAGGCCTTTGCTAAGGACATGTTTGCTTTAAGTGTAGTTCTAGAGGAGTGTCCAATCCACATTGCCCTCCAGCCACGCCAGCACGGGGAGTGTAAGTACAAGTAACAGCACAGCACTGGCTATCAGAACAAACAGACAAGAGGCACCCGGTGATTTCTGACTCCAGCACCCTCCTCCCAGCCCAGTAAGATGCCTGGGGCCTCCATCTCTGGGCCGTTCTTGAGGAGAGGTCCTGATGCTGGTGCGCCTTCTCAGGACTGGCCATGAAAGCCCCACCCCGCTTCTGCATGTGTGTGGTCCTGCCTCCTGGCCACAGGTGGGGGCACGCAGCTGTTCCTCCACCCCCGAAGTTGCCAGGCAGATGTGGGAGCTTAATCCAAACAGGAATGGCTTTGGGATCGCAGTTCCCATAGCACTTAGCGATACCATCCATTGTGTTTGACTGAGTCTTTCACGCCTCCATTTTTGGCCAGTTAACCTTGGATAGGCCTGAAGATGATTGTACTGGTAATGTATTAGATTCAAAATTCATGTCTTGTAAAGGGACACAACTGTTTGGAAGGCAGCTTGGCAATATCTCTTTAAATTTATTCATACCCTCGACCTAGCCGTTTCCTCCCCAGGGAATTTTACTTGCAGACACTCGCGCACATGTGCAAAGCTCCAGGGTGTTTATCCCAGTGTTGTTTGTGATACTCTGTAAGAGGAGAATGGTTAAAGCAGTTATGGTGCCTTCAAAGAACGGAATAGTGTAGATGGCTTAAAATGAGGTTTCTGAGTACTCACGTGGAAATTTCCCAAGGTAAGTTTCGTAAGCAAGGCTCATTGAACAGCGAGGTAAGAATGAGCTGATGTCTGTTTATAACATTATTGGTGGTGAGGAGGTGAGAACCGAGGAACAAACAAATGATCTGGAAAAAGTCATTTCAGTAGTTGAGAGCAGTAGTGTCTCTGGGTGGAGGAAGTGTGGCGTCATGGAGGACTTTCCTCTGTTTAATTTTTAAATAGTTATATGTATTGATTTTGTAGCCAAGAACTGAAAACTTAAAAAACTGCTAGTGCCACAAGTGAGCATGACCATCCTTGACCCTGGTCCTCCTCTGGCAGGGCACTTTCTCCATCTTTATACCCCTGGGAGGTCTCTGGAGGGCCTGTATTTCCTGCTGACCCAGGGGGAGACTCTTAGCTCTGGGGGGCAGCCAACAGGGTCAAGAAGCCTCATCAGCCTCTGCCCTCTGGGCCTTGCTTCAAATAAAACCCTGGCTCCTCATCCCCTTTGGCCAACCCCGACACATACATACACCCAGCACATGTGTGCGTGTGCACAACTAGAGTGGCAATTAGCCTTTGCTCTGAGACCTTCTCCACAAATACACTGCTCTGTTGCTCTGTTCCCCGGCTGGTTATTAGGGAGGTCTGATAGTGAAGAAGGAAAACTATGGAAATACAAACCGAGACCTCAAAAAAACCCCACAGTTCAAAGTCCGCTTTGCATTGGCCCATATAGTTCAGTGTCCCCTAGTAGCCACATCACTGTACCACATCACCATACATGTCGCTGTACCACGTCACTGTAACACATCACTGTAGCGCATCACTGTAGCACTTGACTGTGGCGCATCACTGGTGCATCACTGTAACATCACTGTGGCGCATCACTGCAGCACTTGACTGTAGTGCATCACTGTGGCGCATCACTGCAGCACATCATTGTAGCGCATCACTGTAGCACATCACCGCGGCACTTGACTGTAGCGCCTCACTGTAGCGCATCACCGCAGTGCATCACTGGGCTTTAAGAAGAGGCAAAATAATGTTTATGAAGCTCTGCTTAAGAAGGCAGGACTGTGTATAATACATTTTTTAAAATGCTGTTTAAAATTCTTTAACCCTGTGGTGTGTATTAAAGCTTCCATTATCTGGAAATTCTCTGTTGCTGAAACAATGGTTTCGTTGGCTTTAAAGCTTGCATCCATCTTCCTGGAACCCTTTGTCTTAAAAAATAAAATGTTAGCTTGAGGCCAGAAATCTTTCTGGAAACCCTTTCACCCCGTGCAGTATTCTGAATTAGCATTTCTGCATAGGCAAGCACTCTGACAGAAAAGACTTTCCAGTTTTGTGCTGAGGAGGGAGCCAGATTTCATCCCCAGTGTGTATCATAATAGGCTTCGTGGTCCATTCATTATTATGAGATTGAATTATAATGAGCGGAAGCCATTGTGCCCCTGGGGCTTCCTGCCTTGGCCCTGACAAATGGAACCACAGTTGTAGGAACATTTTCTAGGGCACATTGGTGCGCTGTTCAAAAGTAAGTGTGTGTCTAATGCAGAGCAGAAATGAGGTCCTTTTAATACTTGAGGGATTTAAATTAGTAATTAAGTACACCAGACCCTGTCACTAATTTATTCAGCATCATTGCAAAACCCACTTCTCACGAGCAGACTAGGTGCTCCAGGATGCTCCCGTTGAATGATTTTTGTACCCTGGATGGACTGAGGCAGTAAGGTGTTAGAATGAAGAACTGTGGTGTGGATCAGAGGCTGAGGCACCTGTTTCGTCTTTAGTCACAGCTTGACTATGGAAAGCGCCCTGAGGGGCTTTAAAAATATGTAGTGCCAAAGCCCCATCCCAGGTCAGTTGATATGAAGCTTTTGGGGTGGCACCCAGGCGCCAGCAGTTTTTAAATGTCACAGGTGCGTCTAATGTGCACCGGGGTTGAGAACAGCTACAGTAAGGATGAATTAATGACTACAGGCAGTCCCTGGGTCACCAACAAGATCTATTCCTAAGTGTGTCGTCAAGTTGAATTTGTAGGTAGGTTGAAAGAGGTGCATAGGGTTCTTATTTAGCCTTATTTTAGTGCTGGAGAGGAGCCTTGGTGGTGCAGCAGTTAAAGTGCTTGGCTGCAACCATAAGGTTGGTGGTTAGAACCAACCAGCCACTCTGTGGAGAAAGATGTCGCGGTCTGCTCCTGTACAGATTTCCA
Source organism: Loxodonta africana (assembly GCF_030014295.1). Classification (NCBI taxonomy): domain Eukaryota; kingdom Metazoa; phylum Chordata; class Mammalia; order Proboscidea; family Elephantidae; genus Loxodonta; species Loxodonta africana. The sequence continues at coordinate 187,530,916 of NC_087345.1, read as the reverse complement.
GCCTTGGGAGCCCTACAGGGTCACTGAGGTTCGAGTTGACTCTGTGACAGTGAGTTTGGGTGTCATTGCAAGAAGAGGCTGGAAGCCTTTCCAGTGATTTAAAAGCTGAACGTGTAGCAAGTGAAGGTGGCTCTGACGGAGAATTTGTTGTGAGTAGGTTTGGTTCAGTCATTTCAAAATGAGGACAAATTTACATAACATTAAAGGGCAGGTGGGAGTTGTCCCTAAGTCAAAGGCGAGCAGGCCCCTGTGACTTTGGTATTTTATCCTGTGTGGAGAACAGCCCTTTGATGGATGGGGAAGAATACACAATGTTTAAGCCACAGTCGCTGCCCTTATAGGCTTAAGAGTCCATTCAAGGAAGCAAAGCATCCCCTTTCTCTGGCACGTGCATGCACATATTTCATAAGATATAAATTCAAATTGGAAGGAAAGAAAACTGAAAAACATAAAATGGGAGAGAACTGTAGCTTAACGTAACTCCTCAGAGACCTCTGCTCTAAGGACTACCCCTGAGTTTGCTTCTCAGTTTTGTAGTAGCTCGTGTCCAAGGGGAAATCCCCTTCACAGTACACCAGCAGTTCCTGGGCTTTGCTGGATCTCGGCCTGCCTGGGTGCCAGGGGCCCACTACAGCTTGCTGTGGTTAGAACTCCTCATGAGGGCTTTGGTGTCTTCACTGTGTGTGTGTCTGTGTGTGCGCGTGTCTGTGTGTGTGTGCGCGCGCGCAGACAGGCATGTAGATGCGTCAGTAGGTCTGTGTGCAGGCTTGTGTTCGTGTGGCTTGAACCAGCCTCACTGCACCTTGTGACTCACTGATGTCGTGCACATTTCTGCATCAAATAGAACAGCTGAGACATTCTATCAGCATTTATAAAACAATGCGTACTGGATCCAATGCACAAGTAAAATGTGGACGAGAACATATTTATGTGAAAGTCTACAGAAGACAAAGGAGGCTCTGGTGGTACAGTGGTTAAGGGGGCTCGGCTACTAACCTAAAAGTTGGCAATTGAAACTCACGCAGAGGCTCCATGGGAGAAAGACTTGGCAATCTGCTTCTGCAAAGATTATAGCCAAGAACTCAGTATAAGGCCATTGTACTCAGTCACTTGGGGTCGTTAACGAGCCGGAATAGACTCAGTGGCGCCCAACAACGATGACAACACAAAAGACAAGTCCAGTTTATAGTGACAGGGAAGCAGGTGTGGGCAGGGGTGAGGGTGGCTGATTGACTGGAAAGGAGCACTAGGGCAGTTTTGGGGTTATGGAAGTATTCCATATCTTGGTTGTGATAGTGGTCAAAAATATGTCAGAACTCATGGAAATAGGTGTATAAATTAGAACTCACCGAAATGGGTGCATTTAATTCTATGTAAATTATTATTTCAGTGAAGTGAATTTTTTAAAAAAGTGGACGAGGAACCACGGTGTGAGTAGGGGTGATGGTGTTGCAGGGTTCCTGGGTTTTATATGTCATGGACACTTTCCTGGTGAGGGACACACATCTGCTCTGTGCTTAAAGTGCGTCCCTCACAGTTCAGTTCTCTTGTTGCAGTTTTCCATCCATCCAGCAAGGAACCGGTCAGAGGGCTAATTTTGAACAACTTACAAAATAAATTGTATTGTTCTTTGTAGTTTAAGATTGAATGTGTTCTTTGGAGTTTCGGATTGAATGTATTTGTCTAGCCTCAAAATGCCTTCCATGGTGGAGATGGACCTCAGAATAAAGCCACTGCTCTTTGGGTGTGTGGCCGAGGCCAGCTTTTGGTGTGGAAAGGCTACGCTAAAGACGGTATTTTTGTTTTTCTTTTTTCTCTTTAAAAAAAGCCAAGATGACATTTTTCTAATGTCTGGTGGGCTCCTGGTGGTTGACAGTGGTTTAGCAGAAATATAGTAGAATTAACTAAAAGATTCCTGAGAAGAGAGGATTTGAAGCAGTGTAGTTTAGAACTGGGAGGTTGGTGGTTCAAAACCACCAGCGGCTCTGTGAGAGAAAGGTGTGGCAGTCTGCTTCCGTAGAGGTTTACAGCCTTGGAGACCCTTTGGAGTTACCATGAGTCGGAATCAACTTGATGGCAGTGGGTAGGGGGTAGTATAGAACATGGGGTCTGGAATCAGACAGACCTGGGTTCGGTTCTATAGACTCTGTCCCATACCAGCATATAACCATGGGCGAGTTACATAGCTCCTCTAAGCCTCAGTTTCCTCATTTTAAAATGAATATGATCATATAGAAACTTTGTAGAAGCGTTAAGTAGGAATTAACTTAAATAATGCCTGTACAACCTTTAGCACTATGCCTCATACATAAATGCCAGATTATATGCTATCCTTTCATTCTTTCAGCAGATATTTATGCACTTACTGTATAACAGGCATTGGGTTAAAATGTGAACAAAAATAGTGTCACTTTATAGTCCAGTGGGAGAGATTGGTGCTAAGCAGATCAAGCCAGGTGTTGTGTATCACTATGCTGGGTGCCAGGTGAGGTCCATGAGAACGCAGACCAAAGATACCCTGGCGTTGACTGGGGCTCAGGGAAGATTTTGTTGAGGACATGGTGGCTGACCTGAGAACTGAAGGATGGGCAAGTGTGTGGTGGTGGTTGAGGGTTTTGAGCAGAGGGAAGAGCTGTGCACCACTGCCATCCGGGAACTGAAGGGAAGCCAGCCAGGCTGCGACAGGGAGCGAGAGGAAGGAAGAGTGATGGAGGGCGAGCCTTAGAGGTGGGGAGGGGCCAGAGTAAGCAAAGCCTTGTAAAAAAAATGATTTTGGTATTTATACTAAGAGCTGTTGGAAACCATTGAGGGGTTTAGGCAAAGGTATTTGTGTTTGTGAGAGAGAGAGAGACAGTCATGGCCAGAATTGGCTGGTTACCCTGGAGAATGAATTGAAAGGGTCTGTATTGGATATTGGTGATGAGTTGTAGTATTGGTAAAAGATGTAATGGAAACGAACGGAAGAGAGTGTATTTGAGAGATACTTAGGTGGTAACATTGACAGAATTTGGTTTAGAGGTATGTTGGGTACATGGGGTGAGGGAGATATTTTCTGGTTTTTGCAGTGGGATGATAGTGCCGTGCACTTTAGGGAAGAGTTAAGGAGAAACCAAGTTGAGAAGGTCAGGGATATATTTGAATGTGAATTGCCTTGGAGACATCTAAATTGACATGTCCGGTAGGCAGTTGACTAGATTGGCCTTGAACACAGGAGAGGCCTGGGATAGAGGTGTAATTCTGAGTCATCTCGTGTAGGTGAGCTTGCCGAGGAGAGAGTGTATTGCGTGAGTCAGGAAGCAGGTCTACAACTGTGCTTTGAGGACCTCTAACTAACATTTAATGGGACATTGGTGGTTTAGTGCTGGCATTCTCACCTGCTGTGTGGGGGACCCAGGTTCAGTTCGCAGCCTTTGTACCTCAGGTGCAGTCACCACCTGTAAGTCGCTGGTGGATTGTGTTGCTATGATGCTGAACAGGTTTCAGTGGGGCCTCTAGACTAAGACGGACTAGGAAGAAAGGCCTGGTGATCTACTGCTTAAAATTAGTCAGTGAAAACCCTCTGGATCACAAGGGTTTGATGTGTTACCAGTCGTGGGAATGGTACAAGATCAGGCAGTGTTTTGTTCTGTTGTGAGTGGGATTACCATGGGTTGGGAGCCTACCTGCTGGCGGCACCAACAACATTTCACGGCCTAGGAAGAGGCAGGTGAGCCTGCGAGGGAGTCTGAGAAGGAGTTGTTAGACAGGTAGGAAGAAAACCAGAGAGTGTGCTGTTGTACTGGGCTTGTGGTGAGCACAGGCAGGTGCTGCTTCCAGGTCACGGTGTGGAGCCTGCAAAGCCCGGTGTGCTCAGCCGCACCACGGTCTGTGGTGACCACAGGGAGGCCCGCTTTGGAGGCTTGATCAGAGAGCCAGACGCCACAGGCTAAGGAGTGAGCGGGCAGCAAGGACAGCGCCTCTACTCTGTCTGGAGGCTTCGGGAGGGAGCGGGCGGCGAGGACAGCGCCTCTACTCTGTCTGGAGGCTTTGGGAGGGAGCGGGCGGCGAGGACAGCGCCTCTACTCTGTCTGGAGGCTTCGGGAGGGAGCGGGCGGCGAGGACAGCGCCTCTACTCTGTCTGGAGGCTTCGGGAGGGAGCGGGCGGCGAGGACAGCGCCTCTACTCTGCCTGGAGGCTTCGGGAGGGTAGTAGTTGGGAGTGGGCTTGGGGTGGAGATATTACATCAAAGGAAAGTTTCTTCTCTCTGGTGAATGCAGGAGAGAAAAGGGATAATTTATACTTTTAAGGTTTCTAAGAAGATAGGAGGGGACAGGATCTGGTTTCAGCTGGGCTGTTACTGACCGACGCAGTTTCTACTTGTGAAATACTGTCTCGTTCCTATGACTTGGCATAGTTCTGATCTAGTTTATGTAGATTTTATAGTATTTCAGATTTTAGGCCCTTCATTTCCATTTCCTTGGGGCAGAGGCTTCTGTCTCCCTCAATAGTTATAACAGAGTTTATAATAAAACTATTTACAGTACTACATGATTGGAATAATGTGTGGGGAGAATTATATATTTTTTTCTCTTTGACTAAGGCAGAATTTTGTAAAAATTAAGGTAATAATTCTTTATCATGAAGTTAAGTAACTATATATCTTTAAATTTATATGGAATGATTTGAGTAAGTATTTTAGAATATTTTAATGAAACAAAACAAAAAACTGTCAGGAAGACCTTTTAGATTATCTTTTGACTTTTGTTGTTAGTTGTGTCCGGTCCATTCTGACTCATGACAACCCCACGTGTGCGTAACAGAACTGCTTCATAGGGTTTTTAAGGCCGTGACTTTCAGAAGCAGATCGCCAGGCCTGTCTTCCTAGGCGCCTTGGGTGGGCTTGAACTGCCAGTCTTCTGGCTGGTATTCTTGCGCATAACCACTTACTTGCCTCACCCAGGGGCTCACGCTTTAGCATTAACTAGGTTTAAAGTTAATTATAGTTCTTGTGGGCTCAGCTCTGTGTTATAAAGGAAAAAGGAAATACTGCAAGACGTTGGCAAAATGGAGGATTTGGGGTGATGTTTGTTTCTGGATTTTAAAAATACTCTATAATAATCACATTAAAAAAAAAAAAAAAACACCAAACCCATTGCCATTGGGTCGGTTTGACAGAGTAGAACTGCCCCATAGGGTTTCCAAGGAGCGGCTGGTGGATTCGAACTGCCATCCTTTTGGTTAGCAGCCAAGGTCTTAACCACTGTGTCACCAGGGCTACAACAATGGTACTTGTAAAATTAGGAAAATAGGCCATAAAAGTATGTAAGTTCTGTACATTCCTATGCAGTTAGAATTATGGAAACCCTGGTGATGTAGTAAGTGCGTGCTACGGCTGCTAACCAAGAGGTCAGTGGTTTGAATCCACCAGGCGCTCCTTGGAAACTCTGTGGGGCAGTTCTGCTCTGTCCTGTAGGGTTGCTGTGAGTCAGAATTGACTTGATGGCAATGGGTTTTGGTTATTATAATTATTTTTAAATGCACAATAAAAGTTCTGGTAATAAAGTTTACCAAAATGTTGCAGGGTTTTTTTCCTAGGGTGGTAGTATGGTTGGTAAGGCACCCTGGAGACACAGTGGTTAAGCGCTTAGCTGCCATCCGAAAGGTGGGCGGTTCAGACCCACCAGCTGCCACCCGGGAGAAAGATCTGCCAGTCTCCTTCCTTAAAGATTAAAAACTTGTTGCTGTTGAGGTGATTCACACTCGTTACGACCCTACAGGACAGAGGAGAACTGCCTCGGAAACCCTGCTGACCTGAGCCAGAATCGTCTTGGTGGCCGTGGGTTTTTGGAGTGTGGCTGGTGGCGATGATGTTGCTGTAGATTTTTCAGTTTCCATTTTTTGCCCAATATTGGTTTTTATAACGGATAACATGAACTTTAATGGACATTTCTGAAATATAAGGGGCTTCTCAGAATAATTCAGATCTGAACCTGTGCTTTATATCACACTGGGTAGTGAAATGTAGTGTTTGTCAATTTAATTTTAAAATTCCTTTAGTGTTTTGGTTGTGTGTGTTTGATTTATAATAAACCTTTGAAAAAATTTAAACAAAATTTTGAAACCTTATGTCATACCATTTTAGGGGAAGTATTCAATGTCTTCATGTGGGTCTGTTCCAGGGCAGGAATTTTAAGATACACAGACGCCATCCTTAATTTGTCTTCCATGAGTCTGGGCCGTGATATCGTCTGAAAGCAGGTGTTCTGGGTGGCAGAGTGTTACTCCTCATACACACTGAGTAATGGTTTTTCTGGCATAGTATATGGATTATTTTCCTTTTAAGTATCAGTTCTGGAGCCAAGCTAAGGTGATTGTCTTTGCACAACCCTATTTCATTTCACAGTGCTCTTTTTGTACCAGTGACTCTGGCAATAAATTACAAACAGAACACTTCATTTGTATATTGTGGTTCCTCGAGGAGGATCCTGGGGCCGGACAGTGAGTAGGTGTTGTACATACACGGGGAGTGCCTTAAAACTGATGAAATCCTCCCGGGTGGCTGTAGTGTCTTGGAGCCTTACAGTTGGATGTTAGTTAAAACATCAAGCTGGTCATTTCCCAGCACTTTGTATAACTAATGATCTCATCATATATCCCTTATTTAAGAATTACTGAGTATTAACTAAGGGAGCCCAGGTCGTGCTCAGATACTAACCGGAAGATTGGTGATTTGAACCCACTCAGTGGCTCTGTGGGAGAAAGACCCGGTGATCTGCTCCCATAGGGATCACAGCCTAGAAAACCCCACGGGCAGTTCTGCTCTGTCACGTGGGGTCGCTGTGAGTCAGAATCCAGTTGAGGGCACCTGACGGTAAGCATTACCTGGTAGAATGTATTACAAAACTGAATGTCATTCAGTTAGAACGACGTCAGTGTACAGTACAGGTGTAAAATGTGCATCTTAGCTGCTGTGGAGCGTTAACCGGGTCAGTTCTGCAGTCATGACCCTGATGGTGGGTCTGTCAGAACACGTTAAGTACTTGAATGTGTCCAGTTAAGTCTCTAGAGACTCTGATGTACACAGCAGGCATGACGGTGTGTACTGTTTACATTTTTAGAAAATTGTCTTTCTCGTCTCAGGACTTTAAAAAAGAGCAGTGTAAATCTGTTGTATATTGGTTCACATGTTAGTGCATTTGACATTTAGATTATACAATAAAGAGATCGTATCTTTGGAAAATTTGGTTTTACCACTAAATTGGTGTATATCTTGTCAAATGTGTTATTTTTGGTGTCTGTGAGTGATAACGTAGATGGGAAAAACAAACCACTTAAGTCAGTCTGTCCTGAAGGACTCTGGCTCCCCACATGGACCCACCCAGTTGACTGACAAATTTCTGGCATTCCTGAGTAAGGAGAATGGACCATGTTATACATACGACTAAAGCCCTTTTTAAAAATAACTGTATCAATTAAAAAATGGGCAAAGAATATAAACAGACACTTCACTGAAGAAGATATTCAGGTGGCTAACAGAGGATACATGAGGAAATGCTCATGATCATTAGCCGTTAGAGAAATGCAGACCAGAACTACAGTGAGATACCATCTCACCCCAACAAGGCTGGCATTAATCCAAAAAGCACAAAAATAATAACTGTTAAGAGAGGTTGTGGAGAGACTGGAACACTTATACCCTGCTGGTGGGAATGCAAAATGGTACAGCCACTTTGGAAATCGATTAGGCGCTTCCTTAAAAAGCTAGAAATAGAACTACCATACGATCCAGCAATCCAACTCCTTGGAATATATCCTAGAGAAGTAAGAGCCTTCACACAAATAGGTATATGCATACCCATGTTCATTGCAGCACTGTTTACAATAGCAAAAAGATGGAAGCAATGTGGGTGCCCATCAACGAATGGATAAACAGATTATGGTATATTCACACGGTGGAATACTACACGATAATAAAGAACAACAGTGAATTCACAAAACATCTCATAACATGGAGGAATCTGTAAGGCATTATGCTGAGTGAAATTAGTCAATCACAAAAGGACAAATATTATATGAGACCACTATTATAAGAACTCAAGAAAAGGTTCAGACACAGAAGAAAACATTCCTTGATGGATACCAGGGTAGGGAGGGAGGGAGAGGGGAATTCACTAACTAGAAGGTAGACAAAAATTATTGTAGGTGAAGGGAAGAACAACACACGATACAGGGGAAGTCAGCACCACTGGACTAAACCAAAAGCTAAGAAGTTTCCCGCGTACACCCAAACACTTCAAGGGACAGTGTAGCAGGGGCAGGGATCTGGGGACCATGGTTTCAGGGGACATCTAGGTCAATTGGCATAACAAAATTTATTAAAGCGTTCTGCATCCTACTTTGGTGAGTGGCGTTTAGTGTCTTAAACACTAGTGAGCGGCCGTCTAAGATACATCAATTGATCCCCATCCGCCTGGAGAAAAGAGCATGAAGAACACCAAAGACACAAGGAAAATACTAGCCCAAGAGACAAAAGGGGCCACATAAACCAGAAATTCTGTCAGCCTGAGACCAGAAGGACTAGATGGTGCCTGGCTACCACCAATGACCACCATGACAGGGAACACAACTGAGAGTCGCTGAAGGCTCAGGAGAAAAGTGGGATGCAGAATTCAAATTCTAGTAAAAATACCAGACTTAATGGTCTGGCTGAGACTGGAGGAACCCCAGAAGACATGGCCCCTGGATTCTCTGTTAACCCAGAAGTAAAACCATTCCTGAAGCCAACTCTTCAGACAAAGATTAGACTAGACTATAAGATATAAAATTATACTTGTGAAGAGAGCGCTTCTTAGCTGACGTAGATACACGAGACTGAATGGGCAGCTTCTGTCCAGAGGTGAGATGAGAAGGCAGAAAGGGACAGGAGCTGGTTGAATGGACACGGGAAATCTGGAGTTGAGAGGAGGAAGTGTGCTGTCACATTATAGGGGTAGTAACTAGGGTCACATAACAATGTATGTATAAATTTTTGTAGGTGAAACTAACTTGAGCTGTAAACTCTCACCTAAAGCACAATTAAAAAAATAAGATAAAATAAGAAAAAAAACTACAGTCTTTATCGTGACTGTTTCTCAGTTTCCATAAAGTGCCACATCTGTGTATTATGATGACATTTTAATTTTCACATAGGATGAGTTTTTCATTGCCTGTTTACTGAGTGGGAACCCTGGTGGCGTTGTGGTTAATTTAAGTGCTATGGCTGCTAACCAAAGGGTCGGCAGTTTGAATCCGCCAGGCGCTCCTTGGAAACTCTATGGGGCAGTTCTACTCTGTCCTATAGGGTCGCTATTAGTCGGAATCGACTCCACGGCACTGGGTTTGGTTTTTGGTTGGGTTTACTGAGCATTTCACCCAGAGCCCCCTTAAGAGCAGCAGAGTTCTTGGGCACCCTTCTCAGGGAGAGACACAGGTTCTTTGTTTTTAACCCAAACATTTTGAGGAGCAGCCACATTTATGTTTAGTCAGCATTATTTTTCTTATTTGTTTGATTTGGGATGTTTTTCATAAACTTCCAGCTTATAAAATACTGTTTCTAGAGGCCTTCCTCTAGAGCCATGCCAGGTGCTAGTGATCTAACCAGTCCCTGGGTGGCGAGGCATAGTCTCTGTTGAAAGAAACTTGGTGAGTTCACTAGAATGTCTTTCCGTCTGTCAAGCTGACAAGAGAATATCCTGGGATAATCTTGTGCAGAAAATAATTTGGAGGCAGGTGTCACTCAGCCAAGCAACAGGTGTTCCCTTCCTCATCCTGCACACCTCTCAACAGCTTGCTCAGCAAGGGAGCATCTGTTCAAGTCAGGATGGTCTGAATGAGTTCAGAGCTGATAAGGGCTGAGGGGTATGCGCATGTGGTCACACATCCAGGAATCTGTATTAAGCTGACCCATACTGTCCTCTGAGCTCCGAGGGCAGGGATTGGAACACATTGGCTCGTCCCTGGAGCTTAGCATGTTGTTCTGCATGTAGTGAGCGCTCAGTAAATGCTTGGTGAACTGAAATACAACCACTACCTAAGATGCAGCCCTGGCTGTTCGTGGGTTTCCATCTAGTAGTGGGGCGAAAGAAGTAGGATAAGGCAGGTGTGGTTGGGGAGAAGCCAAGTGCGATGGGAGTTAGAGGTGGAGGCTCTTGCCCCAAGTGGTGAGATCAGAAGGAGGTCAAGGGTGAGGAGACAGCCTGGATATGTGGAGATGCAGAAGGGGTGTTCCAAGAAGTGGGAGCAGCACTGGAAAAAGAGAGATGGGAGTGTGTGCTGGGAGTGTGGTGCATGTTCAACAGAAAAGGTAGAAACTGAAGTTGGCCAGGCAGATTAGGATCCCATGCAGGAAGGCCTGGAAGGCCGCGGTGAGGAATTCGTTTACAGTCCATTGGGCAGGCATGGGTCCAATGGAAGATTTTCCAGCATAGTGCTGTACTCTAGAAAGACTAAAGTAGAGATACGTGCTGTGCTGGATGACTTTGAGGTGGAGAAGCCAATTGGGGAATATGATAATAGCCCAAGAAAGGAGCAGCTCTGTTACTGCTGGAGCAAATGTTTAATAAATGCCTGCTGAATTAGTAAATTGGAAAGTCTAAGAAAATAACTTTTGAAAAACCCAGGAGCTGACCTCAAGCATTTGACTTAGAGTTCTGTAGTGATAGACTCCATCAGTAGTAGTGTTCAGCTTTGGAGCAGAGAAGACCCTGCGTGGCCCACTCATTCTCGTCCTGGCTCTGTCACACCTGAGCTCTGTGGCCTTAGTCAGGTCTCTGCAGCTCTCAGTTTCTTCATGAAAAAAAACAAAAAGTTGGTGAGATGCTGCAATCCTTCCATAGACTTTCAAATTTAGCTGCAATGAATTTCATAGTTTTATTTATTTTTAAAGACACAAGTGAAAGGAATGAATGGGAAAGAGAAGAGTGTGGGTCATCTGGTGACTGAAATCAGAAGTTGCCAAGCAGATGAATTAGGGAACAGCTGTTTGAATGGCACAAGAATTTGTCACTTTAGAAATAGGTTCACCACGTAATAACAATTTTAGTGCAGTATTTTGTAGAGTAGCAACTGCTCAACAGAGAAGAGGGTTATGGGGTGAAAATTTGAGCTTAAGGATGAACTATTACCTAAATAAGAGTCCATGGTGTGGTGTAAACAGTCGATATGTTTGGTTGCTAACTGAAAGGTTGGCTGTTTCAGTCCTCCCAGAGGTGCCCCAGAAGAAAGGCCTGGAGATCTACTTCCAAATGATCACAGCCATTGAAAGTCCTACAGAGGGCAGCTGTACTCTGGAGCACATGGGGTCACCATAAGTTGGAATTGACTGGGTGGCAACTGGTGTATTATCTTAATGCCTGTCAGAATTGAGGATAAAAATTATTTGAAAATTTAATACAATTTAAGAAGGAATATAACTTCTTTGGTTATATTTGAATCACTAGCAAAACAATTTAGGTGAACACTATTTTGTGCAGTAGGCATATTTTAAAAGTATATATGCGTGTAAAATTTAATACTTAAATTTGTCTTTGGTTATTTGAATAAACCTTTCTGGTGAATATGTTTATAACTAAGCCTGCTAATTGCAGAGAAGCATACTGCAAATGGCTCCCTTACTGTCCTTTAGAATGTTTTTTTTTTCCTATCCTTCCATCCTTGATCTTATAAGTGAAATTGCTCATACTTAGGAGTCTTCTCTGTGTGTGTGTGTGTGTGTGTTAAACAGCTTTTGAGGTCATTTTCTCTGATCTAGCTGGCAAATGCTTCAGACCAATGCTGTCCTTTTCACTTTGTTTTTATTGGCTAAGCTGTCTTTCTTTTGAGTATTGACGTGTGTTCTTACTGTAAATCCAGTAAAGCCAGGCTTGTTTTCTTGGGGAAGGAGAAATATCCTGACAACATAGCCCCAACTCAGACATTGGAGTCCCACAGGCTGAGTTAAAGTCTGGGCTCCACCACTTACCAGGTGTGACCTTATGTGGGTTACCTAACCTCTTTATGATTCTCTTTTTTCACATCTGTAAAATGAAAATAGTAATATCTGCGTTGTGGGTTTGTTGGAAGGCTTAATTGGGAGATTGTAAAGTATGTAACATAGTGTCTGCAGAAAATTGTTATGAATTTTCTCCTGTTGGGGAATGGCACCAACAAAAGATAGGGAGGCAGTATCTTGGAGGGATTTTGACAGTGTGGGAATCCTCTTGATAGATCAGTAATTGAGTCTTTTGGCATATTTTTATGATGCAAATTACTGCTGATTCTCAGAGGATAGGGGAACAGTAGCAGAGTTAAGGAAGAAGATCTGGGTTGGAATCTGGGCTCCATTACTTGCTGTTTTACTTTGGGTAAATATTTTTATTTTTCTCAGCCTCAGTTTCCTTATGTGTAAAACGAGAGTAGTAATAGCTACCTCGGAAGACTGCTGGGATGATTAATTGAAGTTGTGTAAAAGAACTTAAGAGTGCCTGATACATAATAATCCTAATAAATGGGAATGCCCTCAATTTTGTAAATAATGACTAGCATTTTCACCTAACTGCTTAATCTTTGACTGGGACCTTGAACATTTTAGCCAGTCTTTCATATGAACAGAATACTTTGTGCTTCATATGAACAGAATACTTTTTTTTTTTTAATGTCCGAAGCACAAAGTATTCTTGGACATAAGATTTATGATAATTCCTCACTTACCAGCTCTCTCCTTATCTGACATTTTATATCTGCAATAATAGTAAAAAATCTATCCAACCATTTTGCACAATAATGACACGTCTGGTGGAAATGCTTTCATGACTAGTGGGACTTAGAGTGCCCACCAACATTTTCCTCCTCTCATGGCCAGAGGGACGTATGTGTCCCACATAATATTTTGTGATCTGATGTGGTCAGCCTCCATATAATGCCGATTTTCACAAAATGACCTGGTCTTTGGAACCTAACCATGTCGATATTTATGTGCTTCTTCCTCATCTGTTTATCTTAATAAATATCCAGTAAACTCATTGCCATCAAGTCAATTATGACTCATAGTGACCCTATAGGACAGAGTAGAGCTGCCATATGGGGTTTCCAAGGAGCACCTGTCGGATTCGAACTGCTTAGCTTTTGGTTAGCAGGTAAGCTCTTAACTACTGTACCACCTGGGGTCCAAATTCCCAGTAGAGGATATATATTGATCAGTCATTTTATTGAGATATCCTGTTTCTTCCATTTAAATTTTAGGATCAGAAAATGCAAATGTCTTTAATATGAAAACAGAAAAACAAGTTCACATTTTGAGTATTTTATTTTAAACTTATATACTTAATTATGTTTAAGTTTAGAAGTTGAAATGTTTTCAGAAAAGTAATTTTTCAGGCCTCCTTATAAAAAAAAGCCAATATTAGAATGTGAAAGACAAAAAAAACTTTTAATTTCACAGCATAAGAAAGGACTGGACCCCTGATAACATTTTTTGGTGTCTCCCTCAGTTTCTTCTTCTTGAGCAGTTTCTCCACCGTATGGAATTTTAGAGCAGGAAGGTAACCTTAAGAGAACATGGAGTTCAATCCTCTAATTTCACAGCTGAGGAAACAGGCCACAGAGGGGCCAGAGCTAGTTAGTGAGGGAGCTGGCGCATAACCCCCCCTGCTGCTGAGCCTCAGTGGTGGCCTCTCCACGAGGCAAAGGACACTCTGGGGCTCTGTGTTCCTGGGCTTCTCTTTTTTGTCAGTGCCTTGTTATTTGACCATTCATGTATCTGGAATGTGGTGAAACATTAAATATTTTGGATTGAACTAATGTGCCTGTGCCATGTACACGTCGCCACCTTGGTTTTACTGTCCTAGTGAGCATTCAGTTGGGCACATTGGTTTGAGGTTAATCACTCTTTAAGATAATTTATAAACCAAGGTCGTTTTTTCCCCCTTTACTGTAAAATCATTTGAACCAAATAAAATATTTTTTATTTGTACTTTTTTTCCTTACCCTTTAAATAAATTTACTTTTTTACTTTTCTAGAATTTTTTTCAGTGTTATTTGTACTTATTTAATAAAACCACTTTTTTTTTTTTTTGACTTCAGTACCACAGGGAAATCTCACATCAGTGCAATTATTTGACAGGTTTTTGTCAAATAGAACAATTTGCCTGTTGTCAAAGAAAGGATATGGAAAATAATGTTCAGTGCCCAAAGACAAATATTAATTATTATGAATAAAAAGATAAAAACAGAGTTTCCAGTGAGTGATACATGTGCTCATCCTGGCTCTACTGTGCTAAGTAGTAGTTGTTTTTGAAAGTGATGACTTTTACCATGAGAATCTGACTAGTATTAGCAGGGATTTCCTTGACAGTGAACTTCAGTGCTGCAGGTCTACCCAAACCAAACCAAACCAAACCAGACCCACTGCCATCCAGTCGATTGTGTCTTACAGAGACCCCTGTAGGGTTTCCAAGGCTGTAAATCTCTATGGAAGCAGACTGCCACATCTTTCTCCTGTGGAGCTGCTGGTGGCTTCAAACCACTGACCTTTCAGTTAGCAGTCCATCACTTTAACCACTGCGCCACCAAGGCTGCAAGTCTAGTCAATCATATTGGCACTTATTGTCAGTTACAGAAGAGGGAAGAGGAGCAAGGAGCTGCTTATGAATTTTCTTTGCTGAAAAGTAAATTCCTGTTAATTCATTCTCTTCAGGGTATTAAAAAAAAAAAAAAAGATGCCATATAGCATGCAGAAGGGGACAGCCTAGGCTGATAATGTGATTCTGACGTAGGCTTTCATTGTGGGTTTGGATTCTCCCCCTCAAAGGCTTTAAGGCTAGAGAAGACTAGCTGGCAGGTGGGCACGATGCCACGAGGTCGTTATGTTGCCTCCCTCTGTCTGCAAAGGGGATTTGGGTATAACAGGTTCAGGGGAAAGTGATTGCCCTGTGCTTTCTGTCCTCCTGAATAGCTATGACCCCCAGCCCTCAGTGAAGGCCAGTTGGCCAGACCGTCGAGTAGGGAGGCCACGCTGTGGAAACAGGCTGCTTTTGACTTGGGAATTTTGTTCCATCCTTACTTTTGGCTTTAGGGCTATTCATACAGGAATATAAAATTTTAGGGACTTAAAAAAAAACATGCATCAAAGGGGAAGTTGATGAATTTTTAATTTTATTTTCTTAGGGTATATTTATACTCTGCCCTTATGTCAAAGACTTTTTTTTTTTTTTTAATTAATTTAAGAGCAAGAATCCCTTTTTCACTTTTGAAGTGTTACTTTCTATTTCCAGGGATGCTTTGAGTGAAACCAGTACCCAGCTATTCTCAGAATGATTTTTTTCCTCTCTCTGTTCTTCATATCACAGTTCCAAGAATGATTATACTTTTTTAATCTAGGTCTAGGCAATTTGACCTTCTCAAGTACAGCTGCTACTTGGATAGAAACTCTTTTCTGTTACTGCTACTGTTTATTGGTTTGAGATGTTTTCACTCTCTTCCTCACTTTATACCTGTTACCCTTTCTTTCTGCCTCTTCATGTGTTACCTTCTGCTTCTGTCCCACTTTTTGCTTAATTTTAGAAAGTGAGTCAGCAGAGTTGTCTGGGTACACGTCTGCAGGATGGTGGGCTGGTGAAGGAGGGCCGGGGGAGTGAGGAACCAACTGAGGTAACACAGAACCCCCACCTGAGAAAGACTGTAACCTAGCTGGGGAATTGCATTAGATAGAAGGAAGTTCAGCAGTTTAGGAGTGGAAGGAAGGGCACAGTGCTTGTTGCCAGCCAGCACACGGAGGAGGATGGCTGGAGACGAATATTACCAGACCAGGGATCACAAGGAGTCTTTGGGTGGAGCAGACGTCAACGCACAGAACACTGCGGGCTGAGTCCATTCAGAGGCACCCTGTAAGAAAAGCCCGGGGATCTGCTTCCTAAAAACCAGCCATTGGAAACGTTATGGAGCACAGTTCTACTCTGACGCACATGGGATGACCATGTCTTAGAGCCAACTTGATGGCAACTAGCTTAGAGGTTAGAAGTCCCAGATTCCTGTCCCTCCTAAGGCATTCTGTGGGACCCTCGGGTGAGGCACTTAGTCTTCTCCTTAGTAAAATAATGGGAATAATAACTACCCTACCTATTTCACAGTCTTGTGGAGGTGAGTTAACTAACATACAGTGTACGTAA
Source organism: Loxodonta africana (assembly GCF_030014295.1). NCBI lineage: Eukaryota > Metazoa > Chordata > Mammalia > Proboscidea > Elephantidae > Loxodonta > Loxodonta africana. The sequence goes on along the minus strand of NC_087345.1, from coordinate 187,514,756 downwards.
GGCCCTTACAGAGGACTAAGCCCAAGGCCGACTAACTGCTCCATACCCTTGGCGGGGTAGCAGGACAGCTTTTCTTTTCAGCCTCTTAGCAGGGCCTTTTGCACAATGGAAGTTTTTAATTTTGATGAAGTCCACTTTATCAAGTTTTCCTGTTCAGGATCATGCTTTTGGCATCAAGTCTAGGAACTCTGCCTAGCCATAGATCGCAAAGATTTTCTCCTATGTTTTGTTCTAAAAGTTGCATACTTTTACATTTTGCACCAAGTTTGCGATCCGTTTTGAGTTAATTTTTGTGTGAGGTGTGCGGTTTAGGTTGAGGTTTGTTTTTGCCTGTGGATGTTGAGTTGCTGCAGCATTGTTTCTTGAAAAGGCTGTCTTCCCTCCGTTGACTTGCCTTTGCGCCTTTGTCAAAATTCAGTGAGGCCTGTTTTTGTGGATTTATTTCTAGGTTCTCTTTTATTTAAGAGCCCTGATGGCACAGTGGGTGAGAGCTCGGCTGTTAACCAAAAGTTCGAATCCACCAGCCACTGCGTGGAAACTCTATGTCCTATAGGGTCGCTGTGAGTTGGAATCGACTAACAACAACAGATTTGGTTTGGGTTTGATTGGTTGTCTGGTGGTTAAGCACTCAGCTGTGAAACGAAAGGTTGGTGGTTTGAATCCACCAGCTGCCCCGCGAGAGAAAGATGTGGGAATCTGCTTAGTTAAAGATTACAGCCTAGGAAATCCTGTGGGGCAGGAGATCCTATAGGACAGAACTCTGCTTTGTCCTATAGGATCACCATGAGTCAGGATCAACTTGATAGCAATGGGTTTTTCTGTTTTGTTCCATTGGTCTACACATCCATCCCTCCATCAATACCTCGCAGCCTTGGTTACTCTATATGAGTCTTGAAGCCAGGTAGATAGATTCCTCCCACTTTATTCTTCTTCAAAACTGCTGTGGCTATTCTAGTTCCTTTGCCTTTTCGTATGAATTTTAGAATCATCTTTTCTATGTCTACAAAAGTCTTGCTGGAATTTTGGTAGGAATTGTGTTAAGCCTGTGTATCAGTTTGGCAAGAATTGATACGTTTACTCTGTTGAATCTTTAATCCATGAACATGGTATGTCTCTATTTGTGTAGCTCTTTGATTTCTTTTATGAGTATTGTTAGTTTTCCACATGTGAGTCGTCTACATGTTCTTTTGGATTTATACCTAAGCATTTCATTTTTTTGAGCAGTTGTAAACGGTATTATATTTTAAATTGTGGTTTTCACTTGTTCATTTATAGTATATAGAAATACATTTGAGGGGGGATATCCTGGAAACTTGCTGAACATGCTTATTCTAGGAGTTTTTGTAAATTCCTTGCGATTTTCTACATAGACAATCATGTTTTCTGCAAATAGGGACAGTTTTACTTCTTTCTTTCCAATCTGTATGCCATTCATTCCTTTTCCTGCCTTATTGTACTGTCTAGAACTTCCAGGACCCCACTATGTTGAAATAAAGGTGTTCCTGATCTTAGGGGCAGTACATTCAGCTTTTAACCATTAAACATAGTATTAGCTGTAGGCTTTTGGTGGGTACTCTTTATCAAGTTGAGAAAGTCTCCCTATGTTCCTGTTTTTTCTGAGAGTTTTTATCATGAACGAGTGTTGAATTATGTCACATGTTTTCCCTGCCTTGATTGATCTGATCACATGATTTTCTTTCTTTAGCTTGTTAACATGGTGAGTTGCATCGGTCAATTTTTGAATATTGAACCAGCCTTGTATCCCTGGAATAAACCCCATTATGGCTCTCGTGTACAGTTATTATTTATATTGCTGAATTCTATTAGTATTTTCTTAAGAATTTTTATGTGTTTTTATTCATGAAGGATATTGGTCTGAAGTTTTCTTGTTAGTACTGTTTTTGGTTTTGCTATCAGACTAATTATAGCTTCCTAAAATAAAAAAATTTTTTTTTTTTTTAAATGAATTAGGTTAGTGTCCCCCTCTTTCCTGTTTTCTGGGAAAGAATGTGTACAATTGGTGTTAATTCTTGTTTAAACATTTGGTAGAATTCTCTGGTGAAAGCTTTCAGGCCTGGAGATTTCATTTTGGGAAGTTTTTAGATCACCTCGGTCAGGGCGGATTTCTAGCTCAGTTGCAAGCCTCAAAACAATGGCTCGTGAATCCTTTCCTGTTCACCGTTGTGGAATGTTGTCTAAATATCTTGGAAGAACTATTTGAAATACTCCTTTGGGATTTTCTGATTCTTCTTAGGTTAAAAACAAACAACGAAAAAAACCCAGTTGCCGTCCTGTTGATTCCTACTCATGGTGGCCTTCTGTGTGGCCCCTTAGGATTTTCAGTGGCTGATGTTTCAGATTTCCAGGCCTGGCATCAGAGTGGCTGTGGGTGGACTTTTGGGTTAGCAGCCATGCACGTTAGTCATTTGCACCACTTAGGGACTCTCTTTCCTTAGGCTAAAAAACGAAAACAAAAAAGTGCCAAAACCGAACCTGTTGCCATTGAGTGGATTTCGACTTGATGGCAACCCCATGTGCTTCAAATAGAACTGTGCTCCACTGGGTTTTCTTGGCAGCAGTCTTAAAAAGCAGATTGGCAGGGCTTTCTTCTGTGGTACAGCTAGGTGCTTTCAAAACACCAACCTTTTGGTTAGTAGCCGAGAGCAAACCATTTGTGCCACCAGGGTCTTTTACCTTAGATAAAACCAAACCAAAAGAAAAAGCCAAGCCAGTTGCCGTGGAGGGGCTGTGACTCGTGGCACCCCCAGGTGCCGCAGAGAAGAACTGCTCTGTGGACTTAGCTTTTTTTTAGCTGTAATCTTTACGGCGGGAGATCACCAAGCCTTTTTTCCGTGACACTGTTGAGTAGGTTTGAACTGGCAACCTTTAGGTTGGTAATGGAGTACAAACTGTTTGTACCACCCAGGAACCTTAAATGGGTCTACTAACAGACCTTCAGTCATGGTTGTTGTGAGGATTAAATAAATTAATGCCTGTAAAGGGCTTAGCACAATGCCTGGCTCATAATCAACATCAGATCCATTTATCAATAAAAATGATACTTAGATAGATGCTGTCATGGATTGCATTGTGTCCCCCCAAAATATCTGTTACCTTGGCTAGCTCATGATTCTCAGCATTGTGTGATTGTCTACCATTTTGTCATCTGATGTGATTTCCCTGTGTGTTATAAATCCTATCACTGTGATGTAATAAGATGGATTAGCGGCAGTTATATGGATGAGATCTACATGATTAGATAAGCCAGTCTCTTTTGAGATATGAAAAGAAAAGTGAGCAGAGAGACATGGGGACCTCATACCACCAAGAAAGCAGTGCTGGGAGCAGAGTGCATCCTTTGGACCCGGGGTTCCTGTGCGGAGAATCTCCTAGTCCAGGGGAGGATCGATGACAGGGAACTTGCTCCACAGCCAAGGGAGAGAGAAGGCTGTCCCCTGGAGCTGACGCCCTGAATTTGGACTTCTAGCCTATTAGACAGTGAGAGAGTAAACTTCTTTGTTGAAACCGTCCACCTGTGTTATCTCTGTTGTAGCAGCACTAGATGACTAAGACAGGTGCTCAAAATTCAGAGGTGGAAGCTCGAGAATGCGCCAGGCTGCCCTCATGTCTTTAGTCTTTGGCAAGCGTGTCGCATCTGTAACTGAACCATGAAGTCAGACTTCTGGCGTGGTTCCACACGTTACACATGTAGTAGCAATAAGAGAAGAGCGTGGCGGGGGGGGGGGAGGGCAAGGGCAGCATATGCTGACTCTGTCCTTGCCATTAAAGGTCACAGAGCAGAATCACAAAACTCAGACCTCTCCGTTAACATCCAAAGATCCACTTTTGCCGGGAGAGGAAAGAGTAAGCTAGCATCCAAGCAAACGATGATCTGCGTTTGTCAAAAAAAAAAAAAAAGACCCTCAAAGAGATGGATTGACACAGTGGCTGCAACGATGGGCGCAAACATCGCAATGATTGTGAGGACGGCTCAGTACCAGGCAACGTTTTGTTCTGTTAGGCAGAGGGTCACTATGAGTCGTAACCGACTCAGTGACACCTAACAACATCTAGTGTGGCAAAGGGCACTGGAGAGAGTACAGACCTTAACCTTGGAGGACAAGCAGTCTTTTTCTGACAGGAAGGGCAAACTAAGATGCAGTGAAATTACAAAGGCAGTGGGGAAATGGTAGTCACTTTCATTTAGTGTTATAACCACCCAGAAGTAGTGAGAAATGTCTCGTTTATTGACATAATTAGGAAATAAAGTGAATTGTATGCATATAATTTTTTTCAAGTGTTGACGCTTACCATGTTAAATGCTGGAACCTTTTAATTTTAACCTTATTTGATTGAAGCCTTTTTAATATGGTATAGTCAGAAGCACACTAACTAGTTTGGTGAGTCCTTGGGAAGTCACTTAATCTTTTAGGCCTCAGTTTGCCCGTCTGTGAAGGGGGTTGGACCCGATGACCTCTAAAGTTCTTTCTGGTCCTGGAATTCAGCAAATCAATCGATGATGTGCGTTTTTGTTTCCTAATGCAGAGTCTTTTACACAGGATTTAACAACTTCTTGATATTTATCAGTTATTTTAACTGAGCTGAAATACAGAACAGGCTGCAGCTCCGGCTGAGATGTCTGGAATGATTTGCTCTGACCTTCAGTTGGCCTGAATGGTTATACTTCTAAAAACACTACTTTTAAAAATCACATTTGTTTCTGTTTATAGCAATAACAAGTGCTCACCATAGGAATTTGAGAAACTGAGTAAGAGCTTAAAGAAGAAAATGTTTACTCTGAATCTCATTCCTCAGGTAACACTTTCATCGTTTTGAGTATTTCCTTCCAGCCTGTCTTTTCTCACACATTCCTTTACCCTGGACGAAGTTATGCTTAAACCAAGACCAAACCCACTACCATCGAGTCAGTTCTGACTCATAGCAACCCCACAGGACAGAGTAGAACTGCACCGTAGCGTCTCTTAAAGAGTGACCTGGTGGATTCAAACTGCTGACCTTTTGGTTAGCAGCTGAGCTCTTAGCCACTGTGCCCCAGGGCTCCTTTTGCCAAAGGAACATAAAATTTAATAGTAGAAATTCAATGTAGAAATTTATTTTGATTTACAGGTGCTGTGATTATAAATCAGTCTGATAAAGTACAGCTAGTCAACTCTCTTGAGAGCGTGAGGCCATAAAATCACATACTTTGAAAGATTGGTATTTATTCCACTCAGCCCCACCCTTTGCACACCCTTTCCCAGTAGGAATTGTTGACCCGTTCAGACTTCTGAAATCAGGCTGTGTAGTTTGGAGGTGGTGAAAATTCGCCAGCGTTGATAGGTGCCTTTTAATGTTGTGATTTGGACTCTTCACTTCTGAATATAGCCTTGTTTTACCTTGTTGCAGAATGGAGCCATTGTAATCCAAGAACAAGTTGACTTTCAAACTATTGTTAGCAAAGAAGCAGAAAGTCTTTTCTGAAATGACTTTCACTTTGGAAGGAACAGTGACACGAACAGAAGCTTTCCCAGATGTTGTTTGTGGCCGTGTGTGACGGAATGACACAGCCCCTTTTCCTGTGGATGCGTGTCGTGTGTGCTTCCTGTTTTCTTCATGTCAGCGCTCCATTAATACATCTTTAGCTTAGAGATTCATCTTTTTAATGGAAAAGGCAACAGGTTATTAACATAAACTTGATATGAGTTAATACTAATGTATCTCATTTTTAAAACTAGATGACTCTGTAAAGTTAATTTCAGCTAATGGAGATAATTACCTTTTGACTCACTGTGAAATAAAAGAAAACCTGTTTCTCTGGAAAACAAGCTGGACTTCAGGCTGTAAGATGCTCATAGGTAAAAGAATGTATTAAAGGACATGTTTTCAGTAATAGTTTTAAATATATACAGTGGCATTAGGGAATTATAAAATGACATAATTATAAAGGACCTAGATACATTGTCACATCTTTAATAATGGCTTAAGAATCTGAATGAAAGTATACCTGGGTATGAGTAGTTGCTACAGGGACTGTGTGGCTGGTGAAGCCTCACGTATTTGCTCTCTGACTATTTGATCACCTGGGTAAATCAATTTGGTGCAAGCAGAAAATTAGGGAGATAGCCACCACCAGTTGCTCTCAAGTTGAATCAGACTCATGGAGACCCCACGTGTGTCAGAGTACAGCTGTGCTCCCTACGGTTTTCAATGGCTGGTTTTTCAGCAGGAGATCACCAGGCCTTTCTTCTGAAGCATCGGTAGGTAGACTTGAACTTCCAACCATTTGGTTAGCAGCCAAGCCAGTTAATCGTTTTCACCACCCAGAAACTCCTATGGATATATATCCAGAAAAAAAGAAAACCTAAACACATTGCCATTGAGCCAATTCCAGTTCATAGCGACCCTGTAGGACAGAGCAGAAGTCTGCCCCATAGAGTTTCCAAGGCTGTAATCTTTTACTGAAGCAGACTGCCACATCTTTCTCCTATGGAGCAGCTGGTGAGTTCATACTGCCAATCATTCGGTTAGCAGCGAGTTATTTAACCACTGAGCTGTCAGAGCACCTCCGTGAATATACCGGGTAAACTTAAAGCCATGCTCAAATGTCAAGTCCTTTTATAGCTTTTAAGCTCAACATTCAAGGGAAACTGTAATTTGTCCCTTATCTATTTCCCCAATTGTAATTTATACTTAAATATATACTTAAGTCAAAATTGGGGAAATAGATAAGGGACAAATTACAGTTTCCCTTGAATGTTGAGCTTAAAAGGTGGAAGTGGAAGCAGTGTGGGTCACCGAAGGTACATAAAATTGATTCACAGTCTCTTAGCTACCAGGTATACAACAGGCTCATAGTGTGGTGCGAAAGATGGTGTTACAATTAAAATGTGGTGCCATAACATGACTGGAGACATATAAACTGCCTGGACAGGGGGTGCTTGATGGGTGGGAGTTAGGAAGGCCTACCTATAAAAGGACTTGACATTTGAGCACTGCTGTAAAGGACAAAAAGAAGTTTGGCTGTAGGACTAGGACTTGTTAGCTAAGGGAAATCCTACAAAGTACAGAGGTATAAAACAGCACCATGTATTTGGGGAACAGAAGATAAGTCTTCGTGCTTGGAGCATAGTGGATATGAGTGATGAAGTCGGGAGGGGCCAAAGAGCAATGCAGTCTCCTGATGGAGGATGGTAAGAAACTGTTGGAAAACTGTGGATGGGGGCATGATCTGATTCCTTTCCCCCTTCATTTCATATATTTTTATTTTAATTTTTTTTACAACTTGGATTTGCATTTTTAAAAGGTAATCCTAATAAAGCAGGGTAGAGAATGGATTTGAGGCTGGAGGAAAGAAGAGGCCTAGAGATGAGTTAGGAGGACATTGTGACAGTCCAGTTGACAGAGGATGACTTAAGATGGTAGAAATGAGAGAGGAGATTCCAAATATAGTTAAATAGGAGAATCGACTGGGTTTGGATATGAAGGGTGAGGAACAAATAAAGATCAAGGAAAATTTTAGTTCCTCTGTCCCTTATATTTTGCTGTTTTGAATAGGATCCATATTTTGCCCCAAATGCTGCTAACTCCTGGTGCGCTGCCTTGAGGAGGGCCCTGAGGCTGAGTGTAGGCTCAATGGGAAAATGGTGATTGTTCAGTGATACCTGCCATGAGTGGAGGCCAGGAGGTAGCAGCAGAAGAGCAGCTGCGTGCCTTCTGGGATTGGACCACCCCTCTTGCTCTACCTGAAATTTGATGTCCTGTTTTAAATGTTCTCCTTGGGTATACTTATCTACTCCTTCAATTTCAGCTACCTATTTCCAGTATCTGCCATTATTAGGATAATAGTCACCAGTTGTTAACATTTTGCCATATTTGTTTTATTATTATTTTTCTTACGTACTGTTTTTTTTTTCCTGACCCGTTTGGGAGTAAATTGCAGACAGCATGTTGCCTTTATGTCTAAATATTTCATAGTCTAAGGGTCATACTTAACACCGTTTACTCTCATAAGGAGAGGTTACTGGGAAGTACTGTTTAAACATAGAACACCCCCTCACTTCCCCCCCACCTCAATTTGTGATTATGTGTCTCACGGGAGGCTTGAACACAGGAAATTTGGGAGTTGAGCTATATTAGATAGTTCTAAAGTACAAATTGTTCTTTTGTATCCTGGCTTCTGTTGATTGATAGCTGCTGAGTGGAAAAGGTAGGAGGAAATGATGGTGTTTGGCCTCTTTTGAAGTGCAGTGTTCGTTATCTGTTACTGGTCTGAGAGGAGCAAGAACAGACCAGTGAGGTTCAAAAGTCTTCTCCTTAAAGTGCTTACGTGTCAAGTACCCCAAAGGTTATCCCTGATTTAAACGCTGGACAAACATACTTAACGGAAAGTGTGGGTTTTTGTTTTCAAAATATAGAACATTTGTAATTTCATTTAAATCATACTTACGTAATTGTGCTACATTCACCGACCCCCAGAACATATTTGTATACAAGAAGTCATTCCTTCTTTCCTTGCTTTTAATAAAAGCATGATAGTGTGTATTTACCACATATACAGTATAAAAAAAAATATTTTGAACAAAAAACTCATGAACAGGAATTACAATATCATATCAGATTGTCTTTCATGAGTGACTTCCATTCTTCGTTGCAGTGGCAGTGGGCAATGCCAGCCTTCCTTCTGTACCTAGCCCCCCTTGCCCTGGCTGGTTTCTCTTTCTGCACCTGTCCCTCTTAAGGGTTCCATAAGGCTGATAGTACTGTGAGCTTGTGTGAGCATCCCTTCTGGGGAGTGTCTTCCTGGATCTCACCCCAGGGCTGTTCACTGTTCTCTACTCTGGGGATGAGAGATGAAGATTGGTCCTTACAAGTAAGCAGTGTCTTAATTTCTTTACAGTTTTAAAATTGCATGCTAAGTGAGAAAAGTTTTAAACTTAGAAGGTCAGTCTTTCCTGATTTCTGATATAATTCTTAAAATTGAACATAGATTTTGAAAAATTAATATGTATTACCACCTACGTTAAAGAAAGGTGGTTTAGTTTGTAGAAAAACTGTGGTTAGAAATAACATGTGGCTCGGTAATGGGGGCCTTAAAATGTAATGTTTTACAAAGATCAGGAAGCTTTACTCACGAGAACGTGATAAACTGGAGGGATTTTTTATTCATATCTAAAGGCAGATGATAGGAAATGTCACTCTGCTTCTGAGGTTATTACTGTTGACACCATCATTACCATTTGTCGCTTCTGACACTTCTGGACTTCAAGTTTTCGTTTCAGGAAACACATGGCAAGCCTGAAAATAATCTGAATAAAATCTTCATTTTTAAGATTTTTAAGGGAGTCGAGATGTTTAGTAGCAGTGTCATTTCAGTAGACTGAGAGATTTATAAATAATAACCCAAATGGAGCGTTTCTGCCATGAAATGCCAGAAATAATGAGCATGTCTGACACTTGGGGAGTTTTGCGCCTTCGTGTGATTGTTGCTCCCCGGCTTGCGCTGGCTGTTCGTGCCTGCTCTGTACATTTGACTGGAAATGTGGCTGTAACGATAGATAGATGGATAAGGGCATAACCAACAGTGAAGCGAACGATAGGTGCACTTTTCACAGAATTGTGTGGGTTTAGTCTGATATTTATTTTGGCAAGATGAAGTCTGCGTGCTGCCCTTGGCTGCAGACTGGTATACTGATTCATTGACGCTACAGTCCCAGAAAGGTCACTGGTTCTAAGCCTCCCAGGTCCCTTGCTCAGCGTGCTTCCAGGCCGTTCTCTCATGGCCCGGCCAGTGAAGAGGAGCCCCTTCGCCACCCTCAGAAAACCAGTGAAACTTGTGTCCATTAATTTGGCTGCTCGTGTGCAGGAGCAGGTGTGAGGAAAGCTTTGAGGGAAGACAGCTGACTCAGCGTGATTCAAGTATTCCTTCCTTCATTCAGCAAATAATTGTGAAGCGCCTGCTCCACATGGGGTCACCGTAAGTCGGAATTGATTTGAAGGCAGCGTTTTGTGTGTGTGTGTGTGTATTAGACACTGTCCTGGGTGCTGGGGTACCTGAGCAAAGCAGGCAGTCTCTGACTTCATAGAGTTCCCATGATTGTAGAGAGAAAACAAACAGGTAAAACAGACATGTTGTGGTTGATAGTTGCCGTAGAGTTGATTTCCGACTCATAACAACCCATTAAAAAAAAAAGTTGCCATCCAGTCAGCTCTGACTCATAGCGACCCTATAGGACAGAGCAGAACTGGCCCATAGGGTTTTGAAGGAACAGCTGGTGGATTTGAACTGCTGACCTTTTGGTTAGTAGTCATAGCTCTTAACCACTGTGCCATCAGGGCACCACTGCGACCCATATAGCACCTCTAAAAGTAAAGCAGGAGAGGTAAGAAATGAAGTGTGGGGCTTTGGGTGGATGTTGTACACCTGGAGCCAGACTGCCTGCTTGGGAATGCAGACTCCATCACTTACTAGCTGTGTGACTTTGGGCAAGCTGTTTTAACTTTCCTGTGTCTCAGTTTCTTCAATAAAATGAGGATAACATTAATAAAATGAGCACAACAGTTAAGTTCTTGGCTGCTAATTGATAGGTTGGTGGTTTGAACCCACCCAGCAGCAACATGGGAGAAAGGCCTGGTGATCTGCTCCCATAAAGATTTCAGCCGAGAAAACCCTATGGAGCAGCTCTACTCTGTCAGATGGGTCACTATGAGTTGGAATCAGCTTGACGACACCGAATAACAACAGTATTATTAAATGAGTTAATATACATGAAGTTCTTAGAACAATACCCAACCCATAGTAGCCACTCTGTGTTAGGTATTTTTATGATAATGCTTATACAAAGTGCCATTATTATTATTACCTTACTCTTATGTAAGGTAACGTCTGAGCAGAGACCTGAAGGCTGGGAGGGGAAGAGCCCTGTGGATATCTGGGGGGAAGAATCCTCCAGATGGAGCCGTGTGCCTGGTGGGTTTGAGGAATAGCGAGGAGGCCCGTGTGGCTGGAGCAGAGTGAGCGAGTGAAACCCTAGGAGGCAAGGTCCCAGGGCAGCAGGGGCAGATCCCATACAACTTCATGGCCAGTGTGAGGACTTTGTACTCTGAGGTGGGTGGCCGTTGCAGGGCTTGAGTAGACACACTCTGGATCACGTTTTGAGAGAACTCCTCTGGCTGCTGTGGAGAGAATAGACTATAGAGGAGCCGGGAGCAGAAGCAGTGATTCCGGCCAGAGTGGCAGCAGTGTGGTAGTGAGGAATGGTTAGAATCTGGATCTGTGCTGAAGGTTGACCTGATGGGATTTGCTGTTGGATTGGATGTACGTGAGAAAAGAGAGGAGACAAGGAGAGTCCAAGGCCTGATCCTTTTGAGGAATGGAGTTGCCATTTACTGAGATGGTAAAGGCGAGAAGGAGCAGATTTTGAACAAGCTCATTCTGACTTATAATTAGATGTCCGAGGAGGGTGCTGAATAGGTATTGTGGGAATTCAGGGGAGAGGTCAGCGCCAGAGATCAGCGTTTGGAAATCATGGTACATTGAGGGTATGAGGGTATTTAGTTAGAATCTTGTGACTGAGATCCCCAAGCAAGTGAATGCAGGCAGGGAGGGAAGGGTTTGAGGTCTGAGGACATGAGTCCAGGGGTGAGGAGATGAAGCAGCAGTGAGGGAGAAAGCAAAGGAAGTGCCACCGTGGTAACAGGAGCTCCGAGAGAGTGTGCGTCCTGGCAGCAGAAGGAAGTAGATAGCTGTCCCTGCGTCGACTTCGACTCGTGAAGACTCCGTGTGCAACAGAGCAGAATGTTACCTGGTCCTGCGTCATCCTCACAGTCGCCAGCATGTTTGTGTCCATCCTTGTGGTTATCGTGCCGGTCCCTCTCACTGGCCCTCTGCTTCACCAAACACGATGCCCTCTTCCAGCGATTGATCCCTCCTGATGACGTGTCCAAAGCAAGGGCGGGAGAAGGAGCCAGGGGACCGATGCGGCAGTGAGGCTTTAGAGAAAACCAGCAGACTCAGGTGAGGCAGCCGCAGGGGAAGCGGTGTCCAGAGCAGCAAGGTGAGGAGCTGGGACAGGAAGTGAGGATTCAGGACATCTTGCTGAGGATAGGCCGTGAGTTTCAGGAGGCCCAGTGGGAAGGTTTCAGGAGTCGGAAGATCGCGCTTAGAGGTTGTGCAGAGCTGTTTGGGGCTGAGAGTTGAGGTCATAAGTGATGACCTGGCAGTTATAGGCTTCTTGGGTTCCCTGAGATAAACAAGGATAAAGGGATTATTCTGACTGAATGGTTGTTATCTTGCCAGGATTTCATTGTCTAGAGCCCTGGTGGTGCAGTGGTTAAGAGCTATGGTTGCTGACTGAAAGATTGGCAGTCCAAATCCACCAGCCGCTCCTTGGAAACCCTGTGGGGCAGCTCTACTGTCTCCTATAGGGCCGTTAGGAGTCGGGATCGACCTGATGGCAACAGGTTTGGCGTGGGCCTCTTCTTTTTAAGAAAGGGGGAGAGGATTACTTCTGATCTCTAAAATCCTTTCTTTTTAAGATTAAACTCTATTCCATTAATTTACTGAAAATGTTTTGTACATTCACAATCTCGTTTTTTTATTTTTTTGAAGTTTACCTTTTTATTGCACCTTTAAACTGAATAGCAAATTTTGTGCTTCATGCAGGTTAGTATTATTTTAAAGAGCATTAATGCACAATAAAAATGTATTTTCCAGCTTAGAAGAGTCTTATTGGTAAAGACTTAGAGAAGACCAAGAACTGGCATGTGAGTTTTTATAGCACACTGTGAGATAGACTCCTCCCTTCCTCCCCTTGGGTGTACGTAACGAATCAGAGGCCGAGAGAAGGAAAGACGGCAGATGGTTTGCACCGTCCCGCATTGATTAGCGGCCTGGCTGCACTCGTCGGCTTGGTGTGCTCAGAGCTGGAGGTGTTCTAAGCCTTTTTGTGTGTACTTGGAATGCTGTAAATGTTATAAAGTGCCTCAGACCCAGAATAAGTTGGGGATTTTCCATTTCTTCTTAAAGTGACCAGAAAATCAGTGATTAACACAAGATGTTTTTGATATCCAAGTACAGCCAGACTAAAAGCTGCGCTGGACAAGTCAAACCAGAGTACCTTCCCAAGCAAAGCTTTGATAGTTTTGTTTCCTGTTCCGTTGGTTCCCTCCTGCGCGTCAGTCCTGTGTGGCGCTGGCCAGCGGTGGTTAGGCTGCAGGAGAGCTGCAGGTGAGCGGAGAGCGGCCACAGACTCATCTAGATGCTTCCTAAGGCCTGCCCCTCACAGTGCTTGTGCCAGCCCAGGACTGGGCTTGTTAACTGAGACAGATGTGGGGCTTTAAAGACAGACTTCTCAATAGTTTACTGACTGATCCCAGGCAGTGACCTGGTCAGGGAAAAATGATCCGCATACAACTCCTCTCTTCTGCTCTCGCCACCACTCAGCAGCGCGCGCTGCGTTCTGGAACACCATGGCCTGGCAGGGCCTTCCGACAGTGTCTTTCACTCCTAACTTTATTACAGCTTTGTGTTACTAGTGAAATATTTCATAAGACACTGCCTTTCCTTTTTATTCTTTGAATAGTAATATATGCCATGATCAGGCTAATATTTGGCTTTTTTAAAATCAATTTAATAATTTTCTCTTTGTTTTTACGTGAATAATTCACGTAGGGAGCGAGTGAAGGGATACCAGCTAAACTTGGGTAAGTCATGATTTTCCATATTGAAGACGCAGCTGTTGGCTGTGATGTTGGGAATGGCCTCCTTTAGCAGCCTGGACTGCATGCCACGTTAGAGCTTCAGAGGGAACTGGAGCGATTTCTGTGAGTGTGAGCTTATTCTCTGACTGTGACTGTTTGTTCGCCTGTGCATACTCCTTTCTTTAGGTCGTTAAATGTTGCAGAAATGAGAGATGAAATACAGACCACCCCCCGCCCCAATGTCAAAACAGTTCTGTAGCTCATATCAGATCAGTGATAATATGAGTTTGGTTTGTCTTAAGCCAAGCATAACCCTACTTATCTTAGAGTGAAATAATAATATTTCTATTCAGAGGTAAATAAATTTCACCTTTACTTGTTTAATATTTAATGTTTGTTTTCCCATTTCATGGTATTAAGTTCCTACCAGCCACTTTTCCTTGCCCTCTAAAGGACGGCTGAAATTCCCACCATTTTACAATGAATTTCTTTGTCCTTTGAAATTGGAAATTAGAGGAAAAAAGCTCCTTTATTTGCCTCATACAAAGTGAAATATTGTCATAGTTTATATGTAATTTCTTCTAGTATTTTTAAAAGCTGAATTTGTTTAAAATAAAACCACCCCACCAAAACAGTGAAACCCAAACTCCCAAGATGTGTAAACCCAAACCAAACCTGTTGCTGTCGAGTCAATTCCGACTCAGAGGGACCCTAAAGGACAGATGAGAACTGCCCCATAGGGTTACCAAGGCTGTAATCTTTACAGAGGAAACCCTGGTGGCGTAGTGGTTAAGAGCTATGGCTACTAACCATAAAGGTCAGCAGTTTGAATCCACCAGGCGCTCTTTGGGAACCGTATGGGGCAGTTCTAATCTGTCCTATAGGGTTGCTATCAGTGGGAATGGACTCGACGGCAATGGGTTTGGTTTTTTCAATCTTTCCAGAAGCAGACTGCCGCATCGTTTTCCTGCAGAATGGCTGGTGGGTTAAACCGTCCACCATTTGTTTAGCAGCTGAATACGTACCCACTGTGCCACCAGGGCTCCTCCCCAAGATATGTAATTGTCATGACGCTGTGTATAAACTTTTATATCTTCCTTTTCACTTAGCATGATGAACGGAAGTACTTCCCAATTACAAAGGTGTTAAACTTTTAACCAACATCATTTTCAATAACTGTAGCTTTCTGTATAGTCAGTTGGCCACTTTGTTATTCATTCCCTTATTTCTGGACATCTAAGGTTATTTACTATTTTCTTTTTCCAATTTAAACAATGTAATAATGAACATCTTTGTGCCTAAGCTATGCCTGCACTTCAGATGACCTCAGTAGGATGGACTTCCAAGGGTGGAATTAATGGCTCAAAGGGTGTAATCAATTTCAAAGTTACTGTATGAGAAGGCACATGAGACTGGTAGTTGAATTAGCAAAAACTCCTTACTGGGTGTCTAAGTTGGGCAGCATTTGGTAGTTTATTTTGGATTCTTTTTAAATACTTTGTTTTCTCTGGTGGATAGACACTTAAAAGGATTTTAACTAGTAGGTGAAGGAAAATCGGACATGTTTAAGGCTCATCCTCCAGCAGCTCCTCGGAAACCCTACGGGGCGGTCTTACTCTGTCCTACAGGGTTGCTCCGAGTTGGAATCGACACAGTGGCAATGGATTTGTTTTTTTTGTTTTTTAATACAGTTGGGCAGTGTCTCCGGTAACTGTATTGGTGTTTGACTGTTGTACTAGACTACTGTACTTTCTGAGTTTTTGATTGTGTTCTGTAGTAAGAAGATTTAATGTTTGAATTCAAACCTGTCTTTGATTTTGTTAAACACACATGAATACTTGTCCTTACTACTTAGTGATGCACTCCAGTAGTTTCTACTTTATCCTTTTTTTTTTTTAAGTGGCTCACAGTCCTCTCAGTTGATTTTATAAGCCCTTAAACAGTCCAACTCACAGTTTAAAAAACACCGTACTATACTGTATAAGGAGCCTGGTGGCATAATGGTAAAGAGCTTGGCAGCTAACCAAAAGGTCAGCAGTTCACATCCACCAGCTGCTCCTTGGAAGCCCTATGGAGCATTTCTGCTCTGTCCTGTAGGGTCGCTATGAGTCAGAATCGACTTGATGGCAGGGGGTTTGGGTTTTTTTTTTTTTTTTTGTATACCCGGGTTTGGGTTTTTTTTTTTTTTGTATACCCTATAACAGCCAGTGAATTCATTAAGACATAATACTGTTTTTTCAGTAGGACACAAGAAGTTTTGTTTTTTTGGACTGCTTTTACTTTCTCTCTGTGTGGGTAGGAATTGTGCTTTTTTTCCCCCCTTCACTCTGGTGGCAGTACCCGAGGCATAAAGAAGTTACATAACTTGGCCAAGGCTACGCAGCTGTGAGTGGTCAAACTGGATCACGATCCCACCCCTGGACGACTCTTGGGCCTGTGTGGTCTTAGTGCCACGTTTTACAGTCCAGCGCTCTGGAGCCTTACGCTTGACAACGTAGAAGCTGTCTCAGCTCACGTGGGACTGAAGTTGCAGAGCATCCAGAGGAAACCACGTGACACTCGAAGGAGCACTCAGCCAAGCTGGATTTGCTGGAAAGCTGTGAAATTCACCCAGCAGCTGTGGCACAACAAGCAGAAGTAACCCTGGGCAAAGCACTGCTTTTTACTCTGAAGTTCACCCCTGACAAATTGGAGAACCTGCCGTGAACAGGGCACAGTCAGAAGTGACCAGCAAGGTTTCAGTCAGTGGGGGAGGCTCTTCACACGGCAGCCAGGCGGGCCAGTTAAAAGTCAAACCTCATCGCCTCACTTAGGCTTTCAAAACCTCAGTGGCTTCCATACCCTCTGGGTAGAGGCACTGGCTTTTTCTGGCCAGCAGGGCCCTGCAGGACCTGCCTCCTGAAGGAGCTGGTGGGTCCAGAGTACAGAGAGAGGCTTTTTCTGTCATTTGTTAATGTTGCTCCATCGGATTCAAGTAGTGAACCAATTGTTCTTCTCCAGAAATACTGGGGGAAAATGCCTTCTTATCTACCTTCTGGTTTTAGCTATATGACCAGTTTTTCCAGCAGATTGGTTCTGCTGTATTTGACCTGAATTATATGTTCTTTTTTCCCCCACCTTTGCATTCTTTTTCCTTTTCATTCTCTTTCAGACAATTTGTGATTAGATAGCCATGATTCCAGTTTTGATTTTCTTCCATCTGCCTTTAATGCTGTCCTTTATTAAAACCTGGTGATGAGTTTCTGTGCTTTCTGAACTTTTGCTACAGTTCAGTGTGTAATCGGTGTTTCCTTTCTTGTCTCTTTTGAGCACTAGGATTATGTGGTCATGTTTTCCTCAGGTCCCTGTTGATTATACTTCCCCAACCAGATCTTTCTTGCTGGTCAGGCAGAATGAAGCCCAGGGAAGCCGTGCCTCTCAGTGCTCTCAGTGTCTTCTGATCAGTGGTGTAATAAAAGCCTGTGCCTTGCTAGGAATCAGCAGTAACTAGATCATTAAAAAAAAACAAAACTGTATTTCATCTTCGTACTGGATCCTACACATTTATTTTAACTCTGATCTAAATTCAGACTTTATTTTTTAACTGTCTTATACAGGAATCATAAATGTAGAAATATGAGTTGGATTCTCTCTAAAAACGTTTTTCTTCCTGTTATGTCAGCTATTTTATTTCTTTTTATTTGGCTTCTCTTCTCCCTTTTTTTTTTTTTGGTGGAAGAAGATACGGAGTAGGGCATGATATATGCATGCTTTCTGTTTAGAAAAATTAAACGAAAAAAATTCATTAAAAAAAAAGCTTTCTTCGTACATAAGAAAGAGCAGTGTTTTGTGCTTTCCTGGCAGTGATTTCTGTGTACTTGGACCTGACTGCTGTAGAGGAAGTGGGCTTTGGGGGGGTGTCCGTGTGTCAAAGGGCTCGCTGGTTCCAGCGGCTGCAGACTTCTAACCGGTGCCTTTGGTGGAATGACTCTTCCCCTTTCTTTCAAGGTAGAAAGAATTGCAACTTTCTCCTGCTGCCATAGTTTGTTGGAATTCCCTCTCCTGAATTAATTTGTTTCAGCCCATACAGAACTTGTAAAGGATTCTGACCTCGTATGACTTATTTTTTTATCAGATCCAATGTCGGTATCTGAAAAATAGGGTTAATAATGCCTGTTTCAAAGGATGTCTGTGGGGATTAAATAGATATATCAAATGCCTGACACACAGTAGGTGCTTAATAAACACTTTCTTCCCTTTTCTCTTGGTTACCCAATTAACTTCAAAAACACCTATTCCTTTGGTAAAAAAAAATCATACAGAATATGATAACTCAGTGATCCAAAGTAGAATTGCAAAATTTGGTATATGTGTGTTTGTATGTGTATATATTTGTATGTGTATGAATGATTGAGTCTTACAGATGGAAGAATCAATGACTTTTTGGTAACAGGAACCTAAAGAGGCATAAACCTGTGGAGGGTAATGAACAGTGAAACCCTGGATCAAGGTGTAACTATAAAACCCAGGTAGCAACAAGTTTAGAAAGGAAAAAGAATCAATGAAGCTAAGAGATTGCAATTTGATAATAAATGACATCATGTACCAACACCTTAGGAAGCATATGTCAAGCAGTACTCTAAAAAAGATCTATTAAAATAGTTACAAAACTTATTAAATTTGGCAGCACATCATGAACATGGAGGGAAAAGGGGAAAAAAACTCCCTTGGCAATGTATAGATTATGCAGATGATAAATAACTTTCAGAGCTTAAAATTCATAACATCATTTGCTAAAAAATTAAAGAGTAGTTAAAAAATCATCTATATATGAGACCAAAAGGTCCACAGTTACTCTAACGCAAAGATGGGAAGGTAAGGGGACGGGGAAACTAGAGCCCTGGAAGCGGTACAACTAGAACACAATTAAAGAGAATGTCGACACATTGTGAAAAATGCAACTAACGTCGCCGAACAATTTGCATAGAAATTGTCAAATGGGAACCTCATTTGCTGTGTAAGCTTTCATCGAAAACACAAATTAAGCGGTTGTAAATTAACTCTGATTTGGGACGTAAATTCATGGGATTGACCTTCTCCCTGATAACAGGCAAAGATATCAGATCCTGGTAGTCATGATTGACAGATTGGCCATCACTGAAGGTTTCAGAGCAGAGAGGGGACAGAGAAGATGCAGAAACTGCTCCCTGCTGGGTGTGCTTCCGGTATAGCAACATTTTGTTTTGTTCAGAAAAACCATTTGCCATCGAGTCAACTCATGGAGACCCAGTGTGTGTCAGAGTGGAACTGTACTCTATAGGGTTTCAGTGGCTGCTTTTTTGGAAGTATATCACCAGGCTTTTCTTCCTGGCACCTCTGAGTGGACTCGAACCTCTAATTTTTTTGTCAGCAGCCAAGTGCATTAACTGTACCACCCAGGTATAGACTGGGACTAAGAGGAATAGTTATTAGGAAATGGGGAAGATGAGCATTGAAACTTATTTGGCATAGCTCTAAGTGTATGAATTTAATAGGATTAAAAGGCCCTTGTTTTCCCACAGGTAGGTTAAACTTGGCAGGGTACCCACAGCTGAACCGGATCTTCCCCACTTCCTCTTTATGCCTTGTCGCCAACCTCTGGCTCTCATCCTTGTCTGCTGCTTTGTCCTCCTGCCTCACCTCTAGTCACTTACCAAGTGCCTCCCCCCAATCCCCACCCCATAATACTTTCAAATCCCTCCCCCACTTGGCTGATAAGAGCACCTTCCTAACTGATACCTTCCGTCCAGCGTGGCCTCCTTTGCTTCACTCTTCATTCTTTTCCTCCTTTGCAGCCATGGCGATTCCACTCCTTCAGTGCCTGCCTGGTGCCTGGAGAACAAATCCAGATTCTTTCGTGAACCCTTTTCACTGCTTCGTATGCTTACGTATTTTGCAGTGTGTCTTGAAGGCCCAGTGTTGTTTCCAGCTCTTTTTTTTTTCTTTTAACCTTTGTTTCTTTGTTGTTCTGGTCCCTCTGCCTTGAATACCCTTCCTCTTCTCCCCTTAGCCTGATTAGCCAAGCTGTTCTTCCAGCAAGCCTCCTGCATCTCCTTTGTTCTCCCTCAGCACTTACCCCAGCAAAACTCTTCTCTGCTGGTTGATGAGCTGCAGCCTTGAACCCTTTTCCCACTCCCAGACTTTCTACTCTGGGGGACAGCAAGATCTCTCCATTGCAGTTTTTGCACGTAATACCTAAAACCCATTGCCATGGAGTTGATTCCAACTCATAGCAATTCTGTATTGGAGAGCAGGGTTTCCCAGGCTGTAATCTTTACAAAAGCTGACTGCCACGTCTTTCTGCCGCGGAGCAGCTGGTGGGCTCCAACTGCTGACCAGGACTCCTTACATAATACCAACACCTAATCAGCTCTCAGTAACTATTTTTCGACTGCTGAATTAAGTAATGGTAGGGAATTAAAATGTTTCTTTACTGCCTTTCAGGGTGTCACTTAGGACACTTCAGTTTTAATCTACAGCAGCAGATTTCATCAGTATTGCCCCCATATTTAAGAGACCTAGTTATCTGCCTGATATTAAAATATCAACAATCCAAATGGTGTTTCCCCTGTTTTAATGATAGCACTAGTTCATGCATCTCAGGGGAGGCTGGTTGCTAGGAGATCATGTTTCTTCAGATTAATCTACATTTTGAGTTAATGGTTGGCCCTTGCCGGTTTTTCTTCCTTCTTGTAGAAAAGAACTGTTGATCATTCTTTCCCTTGTTGAGCTTGTTTGTTAATTATTGGTGAACACTGGGTTTGTACACATGATGGAGTAGATGTCATCTCTGTTGTCAGGTGGTAATAATTTCAGTTGAAAATCACCACAGCCCGCCTTTGTGTGGTGGCGCAGAATCCCACTGGCCTTCCCCTGCATCATCTCCTTGTTTGTCACAGAATGCAGCGAGGCAGTCGCCGTCATCGTCGTCGTTATTGTACAGTCGGAGAGATTGAGACTTAGAGAAATAACACGATTTACTCAAGCGGCCAAGCAGAGCAGAGACCAAGATTCAATTGCACGTTTTTCATCGTGTGCCTTGCTGGCCCTTAAACTCTGTAATACGTGCTTGTAACCTGACACCGTGGCAAACCAAGCAATTGTCACAGCACACCTTCTCTCTTCTCCTTTTTCTGAATTAAAACTTCTTGTTTCACTTAAAAAAATTTTTTTGTTGGCTATCTTTCTGAATGTAAACATCAGCAGTCACGTTTGATTTGCTGAAGAAAATCTTCAGTGGCTTGTTTCTTGGTCCACAGGAGAAATCAGCTGCTGCTCCTGGCACTCCGGGTTTTCCACAGCCTGGCCTGAAGCCCACCTTGCCAGCTTTCCTTTCCTTCTGCTTCTCTTCTGGATCTTACCACGGGTATCTACTGGCTGTCCTTAAGTAACTTAAGTAAACTCTCCTCTTCCACCAGGCACCTTGGCCCATCCTCTTCCTTTGGGCTAAAATGACCTCCATCTCTGAACAATTTTCTTCAAAGGAAAATCCACCTCCTGCTCGGTGGTTAAGAACTCGGCTGCTAACCAAAAGGTTGGCAGTTCGAATCCATGAGGCACTCCTTGGAAGCCCTATGGGACATTTCTGCTCTGCCCTATAGGGTCGCTATGAGGTGGAATCGACTCGGCAGCAGTGGGTTGTTTTTTGTTTTTTTGTTATCAGCCCACTGAACACTCACCTGCTCTGTGAAGTCTCTAGTTTACCCCTAAAACCAGGTGTTCTTCCCATCAGGATCCTGAATGCATTCTGCTTTGTTTAAGGATTATTTGTAGAAATGTGTTTTTCTATCAGTAGGTAGAAGCTCCTTCCCAGCAAGGACTGTCTCTAAAATATCTTTGTTATTACAAGTGTCTGGTTCGATTCTTTGGTGGCATGTAGAAGACATCAAACAGACATTTGGGTTCCTTCACAGACTCTTTGCTTTATGCAGTCAGTACACGTTTGGGAGGGACATGTGTTTAACTCAGCGGCTGTGGGGACATAGGAACGTTGGTAAAGCACAGGCTTGTGCTGAGCTTGGTGGGAGGGGGAGACATGCCCCTGTGAGCCAGAGAGATCTTCCAGGACCCAGCCCTCGGCCTGAGACTTGAGGGGGAGCAGAAGTTGACCAGATGGGCGGACCTCCAGAGGCTGTTCCTGGCAAAGGGGACAGCCTACACCAAACCTGTGAAAAAGTGAACAGAAGTTGTGTGGTGGCTTAGTGTTGCGAGGAAAGCGGGATGCAAGTGGGACAGGAGGAGCTGGCCAGTTACGCAGAGGAGAAATGACTCGGCACGTAAGTCAGCAAGAGCCTGTATGTCCCCATTCAGGGAACAACAGAGAAGTGACTGGGGCAGTACAACTCATAGGTAATAGAATATTCTGAATGCATCAACTTGTACCTGTGCTTGCATTTAATTGGATACTGACGTGAGCAGGTACTAACATTGATCTTGTTAGTCTTACTATTTCCCTGTCCCTCCCCTCCGCCCCCATATTGACATTTCGTCACCCCCTTTATGTCCCCGGGCCTGACCTCTGGTGGATATGGTCTTCTTAATCAGTGAAATGCTCCAAGGGCGAATCAAGGTAGGATGAAGCAAGAATCCTGGAAAAGTCACAACCTGCATTTTCAGTTGTAAAATGAGAGAAATTTGTTTATAATATGAACTGTGACCACACAGAGTGAGAACCTTTAAACTTTCTGACATTCAGATTGGTAATCGTATTAGGCAGGCAACTTGCTTGTCATATCCGCTGCCGTATTCGTGTTTCAGCATTCAGCACAGGGTGCCCCAGGGTGGGCGTGACACCGAATAAGGATGTATGTGTATGTGTATCATTTTAGGTGTATGTGCAAACAGTTAATGCCCACAGCTGCTAACAGAAAGGTTGGAGGTTCAAGTCCACCCAAAGGCACTTGGAAGAAAGGCTTGGTGATCTACTTCTGAAAAGTCAGTCACTGAAAACCCTATGAAGCGCAGTTCTACTCTGACACACGTGGGGTTGCCATGAGTCAGAATTGACGGCACATTTTTTTAATGTGTAAATACATATGCATATAAAAATACATGTATCTGCTGTACCTCTTCTATAAAATTTCATAATTTTCTCTATAATGGTCTTCAGCATCTTTTGTTAGATTTAATGATAGGTTTCTTGTGTTTCTGTTGCTTAGTAAGTGGAATCTTCCTTGCAGTATTACTGTTTGTACACTCACTGATAGTTTCTCAGTGAGTACAATACCCTGCTGTCATCGCGAGGCACGGGTTTTCATTTTGTGAGACATGGTACAGACAAGAAGCAACCACTTGTCGTTGTGGTGACCAAACCGTCCCCACATATTTCTAAACACATCTAGGGCACGGTACCACTTGTTTAGTTGATCACTATTACTGAGTACAGAAAATGAAATAGATTTCCATATGTTAATTTGTACTGCATTTTACACCAATAGATTTTTAAAGCTTCTTGTGATTTCCTTGTAAAGCTGGGTATATGCAAATAATGACAGTGTTGTTTATTCCTTTCCTATCCAGAAAATCCCTTTATTTTGTTTTTTCTTGTCCTGTTAATGTTACATAGACTAGGGTATCCAGTACATGACTGACTGAGAGCGAGTGGGCTCCTGCCTTGAAGGAGAGTGCGTCTGATGTTTCACCGCTAAGTGTGATGATCGCTATAGGGTTTGAGCGGATAGTCTCTATTAGATTAAACGGGTTTACTGGCAGGCTTCTTCATCCTAAATGGTTATGGAATTTGGGACTACTGTTAGTTGAACTTTTTTCATTTTATACAATGTATCTTTTTTTTTCTGTTTTTCATTTTTAGTGGTCTTCTCAGATCTGTTTCTACTTCACAAGTTCTGTATTCAAGTAGGTCTCACCTGCAATTTAGCACATATACTGAGTTTTAGATTTAGGTGACTGTGTTTCTTATTTGTAGAATGTGTGTGTGTTCATGTACATGGTTCTTTTTCAAACTTCCTATTCTTGTTTCAGAGTATCTTTTTTTCTTTTTTTTTTTATCTTTTATTTGCTTAACCATTGTGCACGTGTTTATTTTATGATCTTTATCCATCTATTATCCAGAATTCTTGAAGGCTTAATCTTGCTTTTTGCTGTGTCTCCTGACTCTTGCTCATGATGGATTGTTTTCTCCTGTGTTTTGTAATTTTAGGCGGTGAACTTGCCTGCTAGAGGGTATAATCTGTTGGAGGCAGGCTCTTCCGGAATGGCTTTATAATCACCAGGCCCTGGGGGTGCTGGCATATGACCAGTTGGGTGTTAATTTCTTGTGTAGGTGTTTCCTGGACTACATGTGTAGAATAGAGTAGAACCCCAGAACTGCATTGAACACACACAGACACTTGGTTACCATTGGTTATTGGGGGAACGGGGAGATTTTTTTTTCTTCCCTCCCAGGCCAAGCCTCCTCTTCTTCCTGGATCCAGAGGTGATTTTTTTTTTTTTTTTTTAGTTCAGTTTTTCCCTTTGATTTCAGCTTTATAAAAAGCATCAATTCCAACCCCTGCCCTTGCTCAGGGCATATTCCTGTCTTGCAGAAGCATTAAAACTAAGGTGACTTCCAAACCAACACACTTTTGAGAGTTAGAATTAGAAATTATGCCAGAATAACAGGTATAAACTAGGACCTGTAACTGTTTTAGCACTCACAGCTGCATAGCCCCTGCCCTGTTGGAAGCTTTCAGGCCTCACTTTGGTTTGGGCCTCTGGCCATTTGTCTTACTTGCGTGCCAAACTCTTCTAGACGTTTGAAGGGATGTTTTATATTTCATCTACAGTTATAAGTGCTTATTGTGTGGGAGCTTTTAGATTACGTGTGCCATATTGACAGAACCATTTGGCTTTAATTTTAACATTAGGATCTTTTTCTGTCTCCTTTGGTTCATCTTAAAATAGCACATTAGAAAGAGACAGCGGTGAGGTGAGGGGGGAGAGGAAGAGAAAGAAAGCAGACAGTATGGGGAGATGGAGAGAGTAGAAGAGAAACTGGGAGATTGGTTCGAAAGAGGGAGAGATGAATAGAGTTAAACAGACAGCAGATGACTGAGAGAGTCAGATGTGTCTGTGCACAGAGATGGACCCCGGGAGATGTGAAGAGACACATACATACAGACAAGGAGACCCTCACATACAGACGCACACTAACAGAGATGATACTCAGGGACACGGAGAGGGACAGCTGAAAGCAGGGAGCGAAATTAGAAAATAACCAAATCTAAATGTATTAGAAGGATTGTAAGGAATACAATTTCAAATCAGTGGGAGCACAAAAGATGGCTTTAGAATCAACAGGAATTGCAATAGCAGCAGTTTGCTGCCACAACAACAGCAATAGTGACTTATAAATAGGGGTGCTGAGGCAGGCTGCTGGGACTGGGGCTTGCCTGGTACCAATGGAATGGAGCAAACTAACTGGGCCAAGCTCTTGTTTTCGATCTCATAGGCATTGGTGAATGGAGCTAATCACTGATTTTTAGTCAGTGGGCCAATAACCCATGGCTGTGGAGTCGATTCCGACTAATAGCGACCCTATGGGACAGAGTAGAACTGCCCTATAAAGTTTCTAAGGGATGCACGGTGGAGCCAAACTGCCGACCTCTTGGTCGGCAGCCATAGCTCTTAACCACTACGCCACCAGGGTTTCGTAGTAGGACAGTAGTAGCTAAAAAATAAAAGTGAACCAATCTGATTAAAATTAACAGGCTGTATTTGTTGATTTCAGCATTGTCTTGTAGGTCATTGCCAGATTTGGGAACGTGACTCCCTAAAATTGAAATTTGAATGTTTGAAATTTTGACCACATTGATTATTTATCTAAAGACAAGGAACAGACCTCTTGGTATCTTCTGAGGTTAAACCTGGCATTATCAACTAACCACAAGTGGAAATTAAAGTTGACTTTCTATCATGAAATTCCAGAAGCTTTCAAGGAATCACAAGGATCCTTGAGTCCTTTAGGCTCTGCTCACTGACACTGTCTAGACCCAGCCTTTTGGGTGATTGATTGGAAGATGATCAACCTGGGGCCTGAGAAGGGGGTGGGGCGGCGGGGGGAAGGTGGGAAGTTGAGGCTTTGTGTGGGCTGCCTTTTGCCTCTGTCTATACTAAAATCTGCACATTTTGGGCCTTGGTGAACTTTTCTCTTTGCTAGCTCCTCAGACCCAGCTTTCTACACCATCAGTGATAGATAATGACTGCTGCTTCTCTTAGGCGTTATTTCATTACCTACATCCTTTATAACACTGGAAGTAAAATGGTGCCTGGTTAAAACCTGAGATGAGCAATTGTGGATCACTTGTGTTGTAACATCTGTGAAAAGGATAAAAGAAAATTGTTAACTGGCATTAAAGAATGCTGCTAAACTGAACTGGTGAGTGAGCATACTCTTTTCGATTTTGAATAAAGGAATCTTGTCATACCTTATGCTCAGCTGAAACATGGGCTACAAGTAATGTGACTTGACAATTTTCTTTATCACCTGACTGGCAATAGACTCTTAGAACTACTTTTCTATCAATATTTTAATTTGACTGTGTGTCTTAGCAGGTGTCATCATCTAATAAAAAAACAGTGGTTCAGAACACTGCTTCCTCAGTATTAAAGATGGCGGTCAACTTTAGGGATTCTATAAGATTCTTAAACTACTTTTTCTCCATAAAAATGTTACTATCTCAGAGGCTAGTTTATATCTCATAGCTTATCATTCTTTAACAAGTATACCCGTTGCTGTCTAGTCGATTGCAACTCATAGCAACCCTATAGGACAGAGTAGAACTGCCCCACAGGGTTTCTAAGGTGCGGCTGGTGGATTCGAACTGCCAACCTTTTGGTTAGCAGCCGAACGCTTAACCACTGCATCACCAGGGCTCCGTTTAACGAGTAGGAGACTCTGAGTATGAAATACTGAAATCTTAAACATCAATTTCAAGCCATCACTCCTTAGAGAAAATAAATTGTTTCTTGAAGGCTTAACACAGTCTCCAGTGTCTCTAAGTTTAGTTTAAAATATGCATACTGAGAGTTTATGCATTTAGCATTGAGCTAGATGCTGTGGCATAACATTTTTAATATCCATTTTAATAGCCATCATTTATGGGGGCCTATTGTGTTTTTTTTTTTTTTTATTGTGTGGCAGATATCCTGCTTATTTCTTTGTATATATAATTTTGAATCTTCACAGTAGTCTTCTAAGTTAAGTTTTATTAGCCTACTTTACAGATAAGAAAACCGAGACCCAGAATAGCATCGTATTTTACCTAAAATATAGAGCTAGCAGAGATGAATTCTAGATCTTTTATGTTAAAAAGTGTGCTGTTTCCACTTTACCACTTGAGCTTCTCTTTGGTGAAAGAGTGATTTCCAGAACTCAGGGACAATGAACTGAATGTGGGTGATAGAGTTTATAGAGCATCTTTGATAGATTTTTTATTCTTTTCATTTTCTCCACTGGTACTTCATACTTCAGCTTAGAAGGACACTCTATATCTTCGGCATCTGGACCATACAATACCTGGCACGTAAAGGATGCTCAGTAATTAATTGTTGATTGAATGAATGAAAATCATGGCAGTTGGACTGGCATTGACAACCCCTCCCCCAGTATTTACACTTGTGGTATCTAATGGAATGTTAATTTATCCAATCACAGTGCAATTGTGAAGGTAAACATGTGATAGAAATACTAGGTGATGCATTTTGAAGTCAGCTAAATACATGTTTTATTGTACCATTAATTGGCTACAGCTCTTTGAAATTAAGAGTATGTTCTTTGACTACGAAATTGGTTCATTTAGATAATAGGAATGGTAAGGACACAGAGGGGGTCATTACCTCATGTAGCCTTTTGATATCACGAGGACTGAATGCAGTGACATACAGTGGGGACTTGGAGCATGTTTATTCGTTTTAAAAGGATTAAATTGAATAACCTTGCCAGGAAAAAAACAGATTCCAGTGCTTCATTTAAATTGTTTTATTTTAAGCATATTATTCTCTATTTCGTAGGATTTGGTGGCATAGTCGTTAAGCATTTGGCTGCTTACCAAAAGGCCGACAGTTTGAACCCACCAGCCACTCCTTGGAAACCCTGTGGAGCAGTTCTACTCTGTGCTATAGGATGGCTGTGAGTTGGAATCTACTTGACGGTGACGAGTTTGGCTTGGTTTGGTCAGATTTGACCACACAATTTAGTTCTTAATTACACAGCAGATGATACTGTCCTTTGACAGTTTCCTGTATTTGGTCTTGTTTTCCTAACTAAATTATAAGTTTGTGGAGGGGAAACCATGTCTCATCCTTCTCTGGGTCCCTCTCAGGGGCTGACTTCATTCAACAGAGTTGATGGCTTCTCCGTGATGTCACTAACTGGCTAATCTCTGTTGGGCCTTTTCTGAGGTGTGGGAATGTTTTTAAGTAAGGGCTGTGTTCTCTGTTAAATGTAAAAGACACCCAGCAGAGTAACTGTTTAAATTTTATAAATTTGTTCTTCTTCTGGATAAACTAGCAGATCAAGTACTTCAAGAGCTTGATGGGGTCAAGTAAGAAAAGTGCAAAACTTTGGGCTATTTTGGAAGGTGGACCTTGAGGTGCGGTAAGCAGGGCTATATGAGGTCAAAGATGGGCTTAGGGTCAAAGTCCGTTAAATGGGGGAAAAGATAGTCTCTTTAACAAATGGTGCTAGCATAACTGGATGTCCATCTGTAAAAAAATGAAGCAGGACCCATACTTCATACCATGCACAAAAACTAACCCAAAATGGATCAAAGACCTAAATATAAAATCTAAAACTATAAAGATCATGAAAGAAAAAGTAGGGACAGTGCTAGGGGCCCTAAAACCCATTGCTGTCAAGTTGATTCCAACTCATAGAGACCCTATAGGACAGAGTAGAACTGCCCCTTAGAGTTTTCAAGGAGTGCCTGCTGGATTCGAACTGTTGACATTTTGGTTAGCAGCTGTAGCTCTTAACCACTATGCCACCAGGGTTTCCAGGGCCCTAATACATGGCATAAATAGTATACAAACCATAACCAACAATGCCCAAATGCCAGAAGAGAAACTAGATACCTGGGAGCTCCTAAAAATCAAACACTTATGCTCATTAAAAGACTTCATCGAAAGAATAAAAAGAGAACCTACAGACTAGGAAAAAACTTTTGGCTAAGACATATCTGATAAGGGTCTGGTTCTCTAAAATTTACATGATACTGCAACACCTCAATAACAAAAAGACAAATATTCCAGTTAAAAAATGGACAAAGGGTATGAACAGACACTTGACCGAAGAAGACATTCAGGCAGCTAACAGACACATGAAGAAATGCTCATGGTTGTTAGCCATTAGAGAAATGCATATCAAACCACAGTGATTTCTCTTCATATATATATATTTTTGTTATAGCTGAAGGCTTGCAGTGCGGGTTGGTTTGTCATTCAAAAATTTTAAGCACAAATTGTTTTATGACACTAGTCGAACTCTCCATATATTTTAATGGAGCCTTGGTGGTGCAGTGGTTAAGAGCTTATCTGTTAACCAAAAGGTCGGCAGTTCTAATCCACCAGCCACTCCTTGGAAACCCTAGGGCTCAGTTCTACTCTGTCCTATAGGGTCCTTATGAGTTGGAATCCACTTGATAGAAACAGGTTTGGTTTTGGTTTTTAATCTATAATTTTATTTCCTGTAATGTTAAATCTTTCAGCATTTTAATATCAATAGTTAGGATACTTCTGTGTCTCCAAAACAAACCTTTAACTGAGCTAATAGTCATAATTCCTGACATGTTTTGGGCACTTATTATGTAGCAAGTACTGCTCTGAATGATTTATTTATTGATTTATTTAATCTTCACAACTCATAAGTAAAAATTACTATTATTCCCATTTTACAAATGAGCAAACTGAGTCAGAAAGAGTAACTTGCCCAAAATTAATCGTTTAGTAAGAACCTTAGAATCTGACCCAAGACTGTTGATAGGCACAAAATAGACCTAATACAAAACACTAATGGTAATATATGCTAAAATATTCTAATTCCTATCAAAAATACTGTATCCCCAGAAGTGATTCATCAGATGAATTAAAATTATTAAAAAAAATAAAAAAACCCACAACAAGAGACCATCTCACCTCAACAAGGCAGGCACTAATCTAAAAAACATAAAATAGCAAGTGTTGGAGAGGTTGTGGGGAGATGGGAACTCTTATGTACTGTTGGTAGAAACGTAAAATGGTACAGCCACTTTGGAAAACAACATGGCACTTCCTTAAGAAGCTAGAAATAGAAATATCATATGATCCAAAAATCGCACTCTTAGAAATATACCCGAGAGAAATAAGAACTGTCACACAAATAGACATATGCACACCCATGTTCACTGCAGCATTATTCACAGTAGCAAAAGATGGAAACAATTTAAATGCCCATCAACAGATGAATGGATAGACAAATTATGGTACATACACACAATGGAATACTACACAATGATAAACAATGATGAATCTTCGAAACATCTCACAATGTAGATGAATCTGGAGGGCATTATGCTGAGTGAAATAAGCCAGTCACAAAAGGGCAAATATTGTATGAGACCACTATTATAAGAACTCAAGGTTTAAAAAGAAAAAAGCATTCTTTGGTGGTTACGAGGCTTGGGAAGGGAGGGTGAGGGAAAATCACTAACTAGATAGTAGACAGGGGTCAGCTTTGGTGAAGGGAAGGACAGCACACAATACAGGGGAAGTCAGTACAGTTGGGCCAAAGCAAAAGCTAAGAAGTTTCCTGGATACATCCAAACACTTTGATGGACAGAGTAGCTGGGACTGGGGCCTGGAGACCATAGTTTCCTGGGGGCATCTAGTCAATTAGTATAACATAGTTTACAAAGAAAATGTTCTACATCCCACTTTGGCGAGTAATGTCTGGGGTCTTAAAAGCTTTTGAGTGGCCATCTAAGATACATCTGTTGGTCCCATCCCTCTCAGAGCAAAGGAGAATGAAGAAAACCAAAGACACAAGGAAAATACTAGCACAAAAAACTAAAGGACCAAATGAACCAGAGACTCCACCAGCCTGAGACCAGAACTAGATGGTGCCCAGCAACTACCAATGACTGCCCTGACAGGGAGCATTACAGAGAATCCCAAATGGAATGGAAGAAAAGTGTGGGGCAGAACTCAAATTCACATCAAAAGACCAGACTTAATGGTCTGACAGAGACTGGAGGAACCCCCGAAACTATGGCTCCTGGGCGCTGTTAATCCAGAACTGAAACCATTCCTGAAGCCTACTTTTCCAGCAAAGATTAGACAGAAGTATAAAACAAAAAACAGTGCTCGCGAGGAATGTGTTTCTTAAGTTCATGCAGATATATATGAGATCAAATGGGCAGCTCGTGTCCAAAAGTAGGATGAGAGGGCAGGAAGGGACAGGAACTGGTCGAATGGACATAGGGAACCTGGGTTGGAAAGGGGGAATGTGCTGTCTTGCTGTGGGGATTGCAACCAATGTCACAAAACAACATATATATAACTTTTTGAATGAGAAATTAACTTGAGCTGTAAACCTTTCCCTAAAGCGCACACAAAAAAAATTGGTGGGCTTAGGGGGAAGGTGGTTGTGGACTGATGGAGAATCCTGTGAACAGTTACCGTTTAAAATTATTTGTAAAATAGGTAGTATGTGGTGGCGCAGCGGTTAAGCACTAACCAAAAGGCTGGCGGATTGAACCCACCCAGCGACTTCACAGGAGAAACACCTGCTTCCCTAAAGATTACAGCCAAGAAAACCCTATGGGGCAGTTCTGCTCTGTCACATGGGGTCGCTATGATGGCGCTCAAAAACAAGAACAGTACGTTAAAACCAGCCTTAACAAAATGGTTAGGAATCCTTAGCAGTGACGTTTGTGTCGTCTGTATTCAATTTAATTTTAAGCTCATTTTCCTTAATTTCTTTTCTTTTCATTCTTCCCATTCAGAAGCATCACTGAGCTGAACTGAGACCACCGCACACTGCTTAAAAAGTGTTCCAGCTCATTGTACACTTTCTGGGTGTCACTTTCCTGACTCTCTGCAGTGTGGGCTTTCTTTTCTTCATGGCCGAAGCAGCTATTTGGTCATGCTTGACCTCGTGTGTTTAGTTTGAGCAATACAGTGAGTTTATTTTGGTTGGCTTGTGAGAACGGTGCCTTTTCCTATTTTCTGTTCTCCCAAAAGTTGGCGTTCCCTTGCCAAAGCACATATGGTAATTGCCATATTTCTTTTGAGGTCTGGGATTGCTCTCTTAAACTTGAATCAAAGGAAACACCTGACTGTTCTAGGCTTTTGTTTAAATGCCAACGCCAGCATGTAACTTTGTACTCTGCCTTTTTGCACATTTCAGTCCGTGCTAGATAAGCCTGGGTTATGCCCTTGGCCTGCCTTCACATTAAGGACACTCAGAGAAATCAGTCCTTTAAGACTTGTCCTGTACAAAGGTAGCTGTTGGCTTCCACTGTGGAATGTGAGTCTGGGTTAGGATTGGAGAAGAATGCAAACTGTCATGTTGTTAAATGTTTTTCTCCACGTACCATTCAGGAAGGCTCATCAAAGTTTCCCTAAAGTGTGCAGAAACATCTGAGTATGCTTCCCCATAAAAATCAGTGATGACTTCAGAAGTTTTCCTCAGCAGCACACCTTGTTCCCAGAAGCAGAGAATTCCTCAATTTTTCTTTGTGTGAAAACCTCCTGGTTACCTGTTCTAGGATCTGGATCCTAAAATTTAAATTCCAAGGAGAATTTGGAAAGGATGATTTGTTGTGTGAACCTAGCTTTGGGGCGTCTGTTTTCTCTTCTGCATCAGCCTCTGCCTCCCTGGTATTTCAGGCGCCAGTCCTTCTAGGACAGTCAGGGCCCCCCTAACAGGGAGAGTGGGCAAAGCTCTGGACTCTGGACTTCCAGCCAGAGGCTGGAGTTGTGGTCCACGTTGTCTGTCATTGCCAAGCTCTCTGGGCTCCTCTGCCTCCTTTGTATCATGTCAGACACTGACATGAAGGCTCCTTGAACTTCCGAATTGCTCTGTGTTACTCAGCAGGATAAAGATGGTCCCTTGTCTGTCACCATCCAGGAAACCACCTGTGATGCAAGAGAGGGTCTGATTAAACCTAGAATAGACTAACCTTTCCCTTGTCTCACACTTGGTGGGTATCTTCCATAGGAAGGGCCTGAAACATAATTCCTGCTGCTTGCTTTCCCCATAGAAGAACAAGTAGGGAATTCTCCCCTTCTCCTTTATGGCTCCCTGTCTCTTCACACAGCCTAAGTGCTGCCTGCCAGCAGGGGACCTTTGTGTGGAATCAATGGCCCAGGTAGGACACGTGTAGAGACACAGGGGTGCGGGTGGAAGATGAGGGCACCTCCTTTCAGGGTCTTAGAGTGAGTTCCTCCAGGGAGCGGAAGTGGCTGGAGTCTCCTCTGACCTCAGGGAAGGAATGCACAGAGGCAGCCAGGATTGCTCAGGTGCCTCACCTGTGAACATCAGCGTGTGCTGGAGAAATAGTCCAGCCACCTAAAAAAAACCAAACTCACTGTGGTCGAGTCAATTCTGACTCATAGTGACCCTATAGGACAGAGTAGAACTGCCACACAGGATTTCCAAGGGGCGGTTGGTGGATTTAACTGCCAACCTTTTGGTTAATAGCCAGTCTCATAACCATTGTGCCATCAGCGCTCCGTGTCCAACCACCTAGAGATTGATAAAGGCTCAAAATCATTTTTACAGATTGTTTTCTTAAATTTAGTATTTTAATGACTAAAGAAGCAGACCAACGGATTATGTTCGATGCAGAAAACACAGAAAAGTAAAAAAATCACTTAATGACATTATTCAAAGGTAGGTAGGAGTCCTTTAGTGACATAGAAGGAATAGTGAAATCTTCACTTCTGACTCATCGTGTGTCATCGTGTGTCAGTATCGAGGCTCTTACACTGTCCCCACTCATATGAGTCGGAATTGACTCGACAGCAACGAGTTTGTTAACACTCTTCCAATTTAAAAGCAGTACAAAATTTTCAATAAATGTTTTATTTGTTAACTTATTTAAAAAAATGGTTAAGCAATCAGCTACTAACTGTAAGGTTGGCGCCTGAGAAGACAAGCCAGGCAATCTGTTTCTGAAAGGTCACAGCCTTAAAACCTTATGGAGTAGTTCTGCTCTGCACACACGGGGTCCCAGGATCGACTTGACTGCAGCTGACAACAGACATCAAATGTTGGTGTATATTCTTTTAATCTGTTTTCTGTGTGAAGACATATTTTTCTCCCGAATTGATACCGTGCTGCTTTCTTCACACAATGACATATGGTATGTGTATTTCCACACCAGAAAATGTTCTTCACATGATCTGTTAATGGCGGCATAGCACTCAGCCCTCTAGATGTGCTAGTATTGATAACAAATGCCCCGTTAGCAGTTTTCAGGGCTTGTGCATAGGATAGTGCAGAACCGTAATTTGGAGAGTTTATGAATTAAGATTATCATACAGAATGCTAGTCTCTAGATAGTCAGGGATTGTTTTCCAGGACAGCTCTCGGACTTAAAAATAGCATCTCATTTCCTAAGGAATAGCTGTTAGGTGCCGTAGAGTCAATTCTGGTACATAGCGACCCATGTGATGGAGTCAAATGCCACACAGGGTTTTCTAGGCTATAATCTGTATTGGAGCATATCGCCAGGTCTTTTCTCCCACGGAGCTGCTGGTGGGTTTGAACCAGTGACCTTTTGGTTAGCAGCCGAGTGCTTAACCATTGCACCAGCAAACTAAAACCAGATCTGTTGCCATAGAGTTGATTCCGACTCCTAGTGACCCTGTAGGACAAGGTAGAACTGTAAATCCTCATGGAAGCAGATTGCCATGTCTTTTTCCCTCGGAGCGGATGGTGGGTACGAACCACTGACCTTTTGGTTGGCAGCCAAGTGCTTAACTACTTCACCATCAGGGCTCCTTAAAGGAATCTTAAAAACGTAAAAAAAAGGGAAGCTTTACATTTTTTACTTACAGTGTTCTATAAACTCCTACTAATGTATTTTAAGAATAAAAGTGGGTCTCAAAGAGAAGTCTGCTAGATGAATCAGAGTTGGCCGTTAGGGAAAAAGGTCGATTTTTCAGTGACGACCTGTGGTCATCCTGTATTTAGGCAGTCAGAGGGTCCCTCCCCTTGGGGACTGATTTCCCAGTGTGGTCCCCGACGTTTAGGCACTGTGAGCACGCTGTGTTTCATTTATGGGGACCACAGGCTAAGGCTTTGGAAGTTACTAGCGTCCATCATGGTTGGGATTACATATTTGTTCTTATGCTTTTGATATACAGACGTCTTTAAAAAATAACTCAACATATTTGCTATTTAACCTCTTTATAACAAGATTCTAGTTAAGCAGAAAACCCGTTTGTAAAGAAGAATCCTTTTCACTAGGAAATTACTGACTTAACTTTATCTAGCTGAAAACAGGTAAAATTTAAGTGTCTCTTTCGCCCAATTTTTTCCTTCCATCAAAACCTCTTAATGCCTATGGCTGTGAAACTGTGTATACTTTTACGTATTTCTTGTAGGAGGAGGACCAGGTAATTGGAGTAGCATCCGGTTAAAATTAAGTGTTTCTTTAAGCAAGCGCCAGGTGAGAGGTCAGGAGCTGTAGTCCAGGAAGCCACTGGTGAATATAGGAAAACAGCCCAACTTCAAAGGTTTGCTAACGATAAGTCTGTGTGGATCAATGATTTAGTGTTGCCTGCAGTGTGCGTGGAGCCCTGGTGGCACAGCGATTAAGCACTCTGCTACTAAAGGAAAGGGTGGTGGTCGGAACCCACAGCTGCTGGGAGGGGAGAAAGATGTGACAGCCTGCTTCCGTGTAAATGACCTTCCTTGTTTTCCTTTATCTTTGGCTTGATCAGCAGCTAAAGCAAGAATAGTTACCATCTGTTTTATTAGTGTTGAGTAGGTTCCTTCGCAAATTTATTGGAAGAATTGAACCCAAAATCGTTTTTATTGTGGTGATTTAAGCTGATTTGAAGACCTCTCTGACTTCCTAATAATTTCAATCAGTTCTTTTTCCCTCCATAATTCAATTTTTTTCTATTTTGCTTAGCCATTCTTTCCCTTTGGGATCTTTTTTTTTTTTTTTTTTCTGGAAGATGTCTTTAGTGGAATTGCAGATTGTTCATACCAAGCTGAACCAGCCTTGGAGAGTTTTTTCAGGCAGGGACGGCAGAGCTAAGGCAAGGTCCAGCAGTGAAGAGAGGATGCTGGGTGCCTGAATGGGAATCCTGAAGATGGCACGGCTCATCTCAGGGAGCAGCAGTGCCTTCGTTGATTGTGACCTTTGAGATAGGGTCCAGTGTTGCCAAAGGATCTAGAAGCTGGTTTTTTAAATTTACTTTATTTTTAAAATGTGTTTAAAATCTTTTTTTTAACGTCAGCACAAAGTTTTTTAAAAAGGAAAGAAAATGCATCAAACAAAAATACATCCGTGGCCAAAGGACCAGTGTCAGTCAATTGGGGAAATAATAGTCTTTTTAACAAATGGTGCTGGCATACCTGGATATCCATTTGCAAAAGAATGAAACAGGACCCGTACCTCACACCATGCACAAAAACTAACTCCAAGTGGATCAAAGACCTAAACATAAAGACTAAAACGATAAAAATCATGGAAGAAAAAATAGGATCTACCCTAGGAGCCCTAATACAGGGCATAAACAGAATACAAAACATTACCAAAAATGATGAAGAGAAACCCGATAACTGGGAGCTCCTAAAAATCAAACACCTATGCTCATCTAAAGACTTCACCAAAAGAGTAAAAAGACCACCTACAGACTGGGAAAGAATATTCAGCTATGACATCTCAGACCAGCGCCTGATCTTTAAAATCTACATGATTCTGTCAAAACTCAACCACAAAAAGACAAACAACCCAATCAAGAAGTGGGCAAAGGATATGAACACACATTTCACTAAGGAAGATATTCAGGCAGCCAACAGATACATGAGAAAATGCTCTCGATCATTAGTCATTAGAGAAATGCAAATTAAAACTACGATGAGATTCCATCTGACACCAACTAGACTGGCATTAATTCAAAAATCACAAAATAATAAATGTTGGAGAGGCTGCGGAGAGACTGGAACTCTCATACACTGCTGGTGGGATTGTAAAATGGTACAACCACTTTGGAAATCCATCTGGCGTTATCTTAAACAGTTAGAAATAGAACTACCATACAACCCAGAAATCCCACTCCTCGGAATATACCCTAAAAATACAAGACCCTTCACACAAACAGATATATGCACACCCATGTTTATTGCAGCTCTGTTTACAATAGCAAAAAGCTGGAAGCAACCAAGATGTCCATCAACGGACGAATGGGTAAATAAATTGTGGTATATTCACACAATGGAATACTACGCATCGATAAAGAACAGTGACGAATCTCTGAAACATTTCATAACATGGAGGAATCTGGAAGGCATTATGCTGAGCGAAATGAGTCAGTTGCAAAAGGACAAATATTGTATAAGACCACTATTATAAGATCTTGAGAAATAGAAAAAACGGAAAAGAACACATACTTTTGTGGTTACAAAGGGGGGAGGGAGGGAGGGAGGGGGCTTTTTATTGATCAATCTGTAGATGGGAACTGCTTTGGGTGAAGGGAAAGACAACACTCAAAACAAGGAAGGTCAGCCTAATTGGACAGGATTAAAAGTAAAGAGGTTTCCGAGATAAAATGAAAGCTTCAAAGGATAGCGAAGCAGGGGCTGGGGTCTGGGGAACTTGGTTTGAGAGGACTTCTAAATCAATGGGCAAAACAATTCTATTATGAAAACACTCTGCATCCCACTTTGAATTGTGGCACCTGGGGTCCTAAATGCCAACAAGCAGCCATCTAAAATACATTAATAGGTCTCAACCCACCGGGAGCAAAGGCAAAGGAAGAACACCAAGGTCACACGACAACTAAGAACCCAAGAGACAGAAAGGGCCACTTGAACCAGAGACCTACAATATCCTGAGACCAGAAGAACAAGTTGGTGCCCGGCCACAATCAATGTCTGCCCTGTCAGGGAACACAACAGACAACTCCTGAGGGAGCGGGAGACCAATGGGATGCAGACCCCAAATTCTCATTAAAAGACCACACCTAATGGTATGATTGCGACTAGAGGAATCCCAGAGACAATGCTCCCCAGAACTTCTGATGGCACAGGACAGGAACCATCCCCGAAGACAAATCATCAGGCATGAAAAGGACTGGTCAGTGGGGGGGAGAGAGATACTGATGAAGAGTGAGCTAATTAAATCAGGTGGACACGGGAGAGTGTGTTGGCAACTCTTGACTGGAGGGGGGATGGAAAGACAGAGAGAGAGGGAAGAAGGTAAAATTGGCATGAAACGAGAGACTGTAAGGGCTGACTCAATAGGGGGAGAGCAAGTGGGAGAAGGGAGTAAGATGTATGTAAACCTACATGTGACAGACTGATTGGAATGGTAAATGTTCACTTGAAGCTTAATAAAAATTAAAAAAAAAAAAAAAAATACATCCGTGGCCTAGATTAGGCCCACAGGTGACCAATTTGCAGCCTTTGCTGCAAGAGATAAGCTTTGCCTTTTCAGAAAATAGCAGTCATAATTAAGGAGGATGTTTGGATGCCTAATAGCTGAGATAGCCTATTGTAATCCCCTTTAACAAGGAAGTACCATTTACTTATCTGTCGCACATAACTCTCCTTAATTACATCTTGTAACTCTGTCCTGCTATTTTGCCACTTTCCTGGCACAGAGCAGACTTTCTCAGAAGAAAATGGAATTTTAGGCTGACAGATCTCCAGCCAAGTGTCTGATTTTTAAGTACTGTGTTTTTACACAAATAATGTGCGAATACCCTCTCCACGAAGTGTTTTCATAAGTGTCACTATGCCAGTTTTTTTTTTTTTTTTACAAAAATACCTGGGGGGAGGGAGGGCTTGTTTGGCAAACAGACATGGAAGCCGTATGTAATGTGTGTAAAATGTGCTACATGCATTTATCCTGCTTCCACATAGCAGTGCTAAGTTGAACCTGGAAGAATCTATTAACACAGCAATTGTAGAGTTTCAGTATCCTTGAGTGTATTAGCAACTCACGGTTAAAAAATCTGAAAATTAGTCTTAGCTCTCTTTGGTTATCAGATGGTTATTCATATATTTTCTTTTTCTTCCTTTAAAGATTTGAACATGGAATTCAATCCTTCAGACCATCCTCGGGCCAGCACAATATTCCTCAGTAAATCTCAGACAGACGGTAGGTTACTAATTTGTTTATGTTTCTTAAAGAAAATTTAAAGAGACTCATGTTAATTATTTTAGGTCTTGACTTTTAAGTATATTTGATTTTCAAGGAGAAGTAGAATTTCCTGTAATGCCCCGCCACCACCCCCCAGCATGTTGTTTGGTGGTGGTTCCTTGGGGTTTCTGTGTTTTGAAGTAAGCAATTTGTAGAATCATCTATTTGAAGCAACTACCTTCATTTTGCCTATTAGTTGGATTATTTCTGTATATACTGAATAACAGGAGTTTCTACCCTGAGAGTCAGAAATTTCCCGTTTACAATTGATGTTTGCATACATTTTCAAAAATCAGAAGTGTTTATTAGTTTAGACAGTATGTAAAAAAAAAAGTAAAACAGTATACTTAAAAGAAAGCACTGTTAACTACCTCTGTTGTGTCTTTGAAAACCAAATTGAACCAGTCGACTACGGAAAGATGTTTTCTTTTTTGCTAGACTTCCAATAACCAGGGTATTCTTATAGACCCTTGATCCTTGTGATTCATCCCTGGTATATGGGAGATTTCTCCCAGGGGTTTTTCTGTCTTTTCAGCTCCTGGGTTATCTCACTGTACCCTGGCCCCTGGATCCAAAGAGGAGATAAATGAACACAATACAATGAAAGCGAATCTTCTCAAGTTGGATTCTTGTAGAACAGCGTATTGTAGTGATCAGGGTGTTAGATTGCTGGAGTCCTACACTCTGTCTCTGACTCTTGGCAAGTTACTAAGCTCTAATTTAGAGAAGATCCTAAATTGACTAGAAGTAACCAAATAATGTTTAAGAAATGAAGTTTGTAAGAATTGGTAACCCTTCAGTAATGGTTAGGTAACAATTTTGGCAAGATATAATGCTGACATAAAATTAATAATAAATTAAGCAGGACATTGACTTCATCTGAAAGAATTTGGCACATTGATGAAAAATAAATACGTTCCACAGAGTAAGAATAAATCAGTATGGGCATCAAATACTTGTGAAGCAGATTTTGAATGTTTTGGTTTGTGGATAAGAATCAGCATGAATCCATTCCCCCAAGTGTGGAGATCGATCCAGTCTCCGCCTTCGTGCCTCTCAGTCATCTCTGACACCAGTCACCTACCTGGTGCCCCCTCTCTGACCCTAGCCACATGGAGCTAGAGTAGGCTCACAGGTTAAAAGGCATTGTTCTTCAGACTGCCAAGCCGCAAGTTTGGGAGACTGCACGACACCTTCACTCTCACCTACTGGCTGCCCCGTCTCTTTTGGGTTCGATAATTCACTTGAACAAATCACAGAATTCACAGGAAGTTTTTTTTTATTATAGCAAAAGGATACGAATCAGAATTGTCATAAGAAAGAGATACACAGGTGAGGTCTGGGAGGATTCCCAGTATGAAGCTGCCACGTCTCCAGAGAGGGCACTTACCTTCCCTTTGCCAACCAGGAAGCTCTCTGAGCCTTCGAGTTCCAGGTTTTATTGGCCAGTTCTGCATGCAGAGCTAAATCATGTCTCCTGATGCTAGTTGATATTGGCCTCTCAGGTGAGTCTTTTCCGATTTGGGAGCCCCAGGTTGCCAGCATGAATCCTCAGATGTGGCCTGGAAGTCCCAGACCAAGGCACCCCAGTTACTCCAGGGGTTATTTCTCAGGAATCAGGAACCAGCTCCACCTTACTTTGAGTAAAGCTAAATTCACTTAACAATTGGCTACAGAAAAACAATTTTTTCTCTTGGCCGGGTGATGTGGGAAGCCATTGGAAGGGGTAGGCTATCAGAAGGGGAAGAAAGTGGTATTGGAGATGAGGGTTTAAAACAATGAAAAATGAAAGTCCAAAACATTTTCTTGCAGACACTTAATGATAGTGTGAAAACAAGTTGTAAGATAAATTCGGGGAACAGAGACCAGCATCATTCAGAAAATGTTCATGGCTAGTAATCTTGCCAAGATTCACACAGAATTACGTTAGAGCCTATAAGTGGATGCCACCTCTTGATCGATACGGTAAAAGGGAAGTGACCTAAGAGGTGAATTGCTCCAGAAATGGATTGGGGAAGTATACTTTACCCATCAACTTTGCTCTAGATTTCATCCCCTTTCTTCTGGAACATTAGGGCATCAGTTACTCTGACCCTTTCTTTTGCTTCTTTAGTTTCTCTTTGAATATTGGATCTTTCTATTCAGTGTGGAAGATACTTGAATCTTTCAGGTTAAAGCAAGAAAAGAAAACATAATACCCTTTACCATCTCTGCTCCTCTGTTTAGTGAGAGCTTCTACGTCAACTTTACATTCATTTTTCAACCCGCTGTAACCATCCTACCAGTGCCGTTCTGGGGAGTGTGCCGAGGCCGTTTTGCCTCTCTTGTCTCCTGCTCTGTCATCGTGGCACTTGATGCCGGTTACTATTGCATGCTTCTTAAAACTTCTTCCATTTTGGCTT
This sequence comes from Loxodonta africana, assembly GCF_030014295.1. Classification (NCBI taxonomy): domain Eukaryota; kingdom Metazoa; phylum Chordata; class Mammalia; order Proboscidea; family Elephantidae; genus Loxodonta; species Loxodonta africana. Next base: position 187,473,277 of record NC_087345.1, on the reverse strand, counting down.
CCTATCTTTAAACAGGCCAGTTTGCTGAAAATCAGTTCATCTATTGAACAAACCCTTTGTAGCTAGTTAAAAGAAACAAGTTTTTATAAATTGGTAAATTTGGTTACTTTCATGAAGTAATTCTTGGGTGAATTGATTTTCAGAGCATTGGTTTTTGGAAAATTGGCCCTGAGAAGTTCTCTCTCTTTCTGTAAGCCCCTACTAAGACACCTTAATAAATATGTTCATCCATTTTATCATATTAGTGTTTTTCAGGGTTCTGGTACTTTGTCCTCTTTTTGGTCTGCATAGAATTCCTCATGGCTTCCGTGCCAGCTATACGTCTAGCTAGACTTTTCTCTGTGGCATTCAAAATATGTGTATTCAGCTGCCTGCTGGACATCTTTACAATGAAGGCTCGTGGTTCCTCTAACTCAATATGTGCCGAACAGTACTTATTACTTCTAATGAACCGCCTGCATTTTCTAGCACCGCCCCCCCGTTCCCCATACCAGGAAAGCCTTTCAGTTTTCCTAGCCTCTTCCCTCTTCTCATTTCTTCCATGAAGGCAGTGGTGCTGGAGCCGATTGTGCACATCACTTCCCAGCTCCACGTTCTGTGACATCATAGCCTTGGTGGAAGTACTTACACCATGGTAACTGGCAAATTTTTTTTTAACTGGCAAATACTATAAGTCAAGTCATTCTGTTTTGTGGAGAGTCGTCAAACGTTTACCAGCATGCTGCTGCATCCAGCTAATCCAAGATTTATTGATTTTTAGTTTTTAAATATCCCTTGAATCTGGCTCTTCTTTCTCATTCCCATTGCCACCTTAATTCGGGTTCATAATTTCTCACTTAGATTACTGTAGCAGCCCCTGGATTGGTCTCTCTGCCTTTGACCTCACCCCTCTCCAGTCTTACCTCTACACCACTGTAGGTGAAGGGACTTTCTGTAAATCAGCTCTGATTGTTAACTTGCTTGCTTGAACTTGTTTAATGTCTCCCCAGTTGCCTTTCAATTGAATTCCAAACACCTTAGACAGCACAGTAGACTAGACCCTTTGTGATCCAACCCACTACCTTCCTTCCCATCCTACTTCCTCTTTCCTTTTTACACCTCTGTTTAGCCATGGTGTCCCTATGGCACAAACAGTTAAATGGCTGGCTGCTAACTGAAAGATTGGAAGTTCGAGCCCACCCAGAGCCAACTCAGAAGAAGGGTCTGGAGATCTGCTTCTGAAAAATCAGCCATTGAAAACCCCGTGGAGCATAGTTCTGCAGTGGCACACGTGGGGTCAGCCATGACAGAATCGACTTGGTGGCGACTGTTTTATTTATTCTTATGCTGTAACCATACTGAATGTCTTGCAGTTCCCCAAATGTGCCGCTTGGACCTCATGCTCCTTTACATCTATCTGGGTTTCCCCTTCCATGTTCCAAAAAGCTAATTCCTTCGATTTTCAAGGCTGATTTTGGCTATCACTTCCTCCTTGAAAGCTCCCTTGACCCTCTGCTGGGTTAAGTGGGTCTTTGGTGCGTTCCCGAAGTCTCCTGTATTTGCTCTTTTCAGTCTGATCCAGATGAGGGTTTTTAAAACTGCTTCCTGTCTCTCGCCTATTAGCTCCTAGAGGGAAGGGAACGTGTAATACTGGACCTCAGTATTTTCAGTGTCTTGCTTATTTAGTGCCTGGCGCGGAATAATTGCTCAACCACAATGGCTGAATGAAGGAAAAATGAAAAAAGCAGGAAGCAATCTTTTTTTTTTTTTTAACTGTGCTTTAAGTGAAAGTTTAAAAATCAAGTCAGCCTCTAACACAAAAACTTATATACACCTTGATACATACTCCCAATTGCTCTCCGCCTGATGAGACAGCCCGCTCTCTCCCTCCACTCTCTCTTTTCGTGTCCGTTTCGCCAGCTTCTAACCCCCTCCACCCTCTCCTCTCCCCTCCAGGGAGGAGATGCCAACATAGTCTCAAGCGTCCACCTGATCTAAGAAACTCACTCCCCACCAGCATCCCTGTCCACCCCATTGTCCAGTCCAATCCATATCCGAAGAGTTGGCTTTGGGAAGGGTTCCTGTCCTGGGCCAACAGAAGGTCTGGGGGCCATGACCTCCAGGGTCCTTCTCGTCTCAGTCAGACCGTTAAGTCTGGTCTTCTTATGAAAATTTGGGGTCTGCATCCCACTGCTCTCCTTCTCCCTCAGGGGTTCTCTGTTGTGTACCCTGTCAGGGCAGTCATCAGTTGTAGCCAGGCACCATCTAGTTCTTCTGGTCTCAGGCTGATGTAGTCTCTGGTTTATGTGGGCCTTTCTGTCTCTTGGGCTCATAATTACCTTGTGTCCTTGGTGTTCTTCATTCTCCTTTGATCCAGATGGGTTGAGACCAATCGATGCATCTTAGATGGCCGCTTGCTAGCGTTTAAGACCCCAGATGCCACTCACCAAAGTGGGATACAGATTGTTTTCTTAATAGATTTGATTATGCCAATTGACTTAGATGTTCCCTGAAACCATGGTCCCCAAACCCCTGCCCCTGCTACCCTGGCCTTCGAAGCATTCAGTTTATTCAGGAAACTTTTTTGTTTTTGGTTTAGTCCAGTTGTGCTGACCTCCCCTGTATTGTGTGTTGTCTTTCCCTTCACCTAAAGTAGTCTTTATCTGCTACCTAATTAGTGAATACCCCTCTCCCTTCCTCCCTCCCTCCCTCCCCACTCTCCTAACCATCAAAGAATATTTTCGTCTCTGTTTAAGCTGTTTCTTGAGTTCTCATAATAGTGGTCTTATACAATATTTGTCCTTTTGCAAGTGACTAATTTCACTCAGCATAATGCCTCCCCGATTCCTCCATGTTTTGAAATGTTTCACAGATCCCTCACTGTTCTTTATTGATGTGTAGTATTCCATTGTGTGAATATACCATAATTTATTTATACATTCGTCTGTTGATGGGCACCTTGGTTGAGCAGGAAGCAATCTTGTCCTGACCTGTGATAATTCTTCGCTTGCATAAAATCGTATTTCCATTGCACAAGACCCACACATTACAAAGAGTGCTAGAGCCAGTTCAAAATTGTAGGTCCCATTGACCGCCCCCCCCCCTCTTTTTTCAATTGGAAGAAATGTTGCAATCTGAGATTGTATACCACCCAGCACCTTTTAGATTGTTTTCTTTTGCTCTGATCACCTCTCCTGTCTTTCAGGTTGATGAACTCCTTCAGTAGTTGAGAATGGGTTTGTGGGTATGAGACCATTGTTGAGGTGATGACACTTACTGTCAGGGCAGCTGCTGCCTGGTTCCACTGCCAGGTAGTTCTTTTGTCTTTTCAGGTCTCCCTCCTCTGCAGACCCCTCATCCTCTTTTCTTCCCTAGCATTGCACACCCCCTCCAGCTCTGCAGAGTCTTAAAATCAAGCCCTCTGCCATGCTCCCCACCCATCAGCTCTTGATTGGGTTTAATTTAGATGGTATCTGGTTTAAGTCATCTTGAGTTTCTTGACTGTTCAACTCCTTTTCCCTCTAGATATCTAAGAGATTTGTTTACAAAGAGATTGGAAACTCCCCCACAACAAAATGATAATGGAGTGTTTATTTAGTTGGACCCTTCCAGCTGAATGCAGTTAGGCATATTTTACCCAGACCCAGAGTGACTGTTCTACATTTGTTCATACAAATGGGATATCGTTGTAGAATTTCTTGGTACAGGAGCCATTCAACAAAGAAGTGACCCAGGGATTCCTCATGGGGTGAGAGAGAAATCAGTTACCTGGCCCACCCTTGGCTTTTTATGCTATCATTTTTGCTTATAGGGAAGAATTTCAGTTGACCTGGTGTCTGTTCCTTTTCTCTAGCCATTTTATTATTTTTTTTAAATAATATTTTCTTGTGTTTTAGGTGAAACTTGATACAACAAGTTAGGTTTCCCTTTAACAGTTTTTATACAAATTGTGCCATGCCACTGGGTACAGTTTTTACAATGTGTCAGCATTCTCATTTTGTCTGTTCTTGTTTGTTCCATTTCCATTGCTCTATCTTCCCTTCCCTTCCTTGCCTTCTCATCTTTGCTTTTGGGTAGATGTTGGCCATTTGGTCTCACATAGTTAATTGTTTAAGGGAGCACATTACTCACGGATGATATTGTTTATTTTATAAGCCAATCTGCTATTTGGCTGAAAGGTGACCTGCAGAAATAGCTTCAATTCCATGTTCGAAGGGTATCTTAGGGCAGTAGTCTTGTGGGTTCTTCTAGTCTCTATTGGTTCAGTAAGTCTGTGGTTGGTAGTGATAACCAGGCACCATCTAGTTCTTCTCACTTCAGGTTAGAAGAGGCTGTGGTTCCTGTGGGCTGTTGGTCCTCTGGACTAGTCTTCTTTGAGCCTTTGATTTCCTTTTGCTCCATATGGGTAGAGACCAATATTTGTATCTTAGATGGCTGCTTGAAAGCTTTTAAGACCCCAGCACTACTCACCAAATTAGAATGTAGAACATTTGTCTTTGCGAACTGTGTTATGGCAGTTGACTAACTTGTCCCTTGAGATCATTCCCAAGCCTTTTAACCGAATAAACCAATCCTGTGAATTGTTTGGGTATGTCTAAGAAGGCTGCCTAACTCTGCTCCATGTGTGGTTTGTTATATGTATGGACAGATATGCAGCACACACAAACGTGTATATACATATACGTACAGATACACCTATATATATGTGTGCATTTACTCATATATGCCTTCCTGTATACATATGTGTATCATATCTACCTGTGTAACCACACACATCTTTTTTGGTTGTTTTTACTGTTGCAAAATTGTATATGTTACATAGCATTTACTGAAATTCCCCTTTTTTCTTGTGAACTTCTTAGTGTCTTTATTTACCTTGGTCAAGTTGTGCTGATTTCACCCATATTTGGCACTGCCTTTCCCATCATCAAAAGTAACCAGTGTCTACTATCTATATCTCAACAGTGGTTCCTCCTCCTCCTCCCTCCCAGCCCTGGTAGCCATCAAGGAATTTTGCTTCCTATGTGTATGTCCATTCTTAACATTTTATAATAGTGGGACCATACAGTATTTGTCTCTCTCTGATTGACTTACTTCATTCAGCATAGTGTCTTATAGAGTCATCCATGTCATAAGATGTTTTGTGGACTCCTCATTATTCGTTATAGCTACGTGGCATTCCATGGTATATATGTGCCACATTTGCTTGTCCTTTCTTCCGCTCTTGGGCATTTAGGTTGTTTCCATCTTTTTGCTGTTGTGAATAGTGCTGCAATGAACATAGGTGTACATATGGCTATTTGTGTCACTGCTCTTATATCTTCAGGATATATCTATACCCATTTTAATTCACTATTTTTCAAAGATGTGACAGCCTGCCTACTCTTAAGAATAGGTAAAAGCAGCCAAGCTACACTTTTTTTTTTTTTTTTGGTAAATTAGTATAGCTTTTAGAGGTTCTTGCCTTAAAAAAATGTTGGACAAAAATAAAACCCTGTATATGTGAGAGGAATCTGTGTTTCTCAAGAGTACCTTGAAATAATTAAAGGACTAAAAACTACTTGTCCCTTGAGTGGCTCAGAGGCAAAGTAGACATTAAAATTCAGAGATAAAAATGTGAGCCATTGTTTTTTTTGTACATTCTTTCAGAAATACTGAAATTGAGAAATGTTTTGTGGCCTTCCTCTGTTTGGGGTCATGTTTTTGTTCCCAGGCAGCGTTGAACTTCTGCATCATGGGAGAGCCGACCTTTTTGTCTTTCTTTGATCTGGCATCTAGAAGCTGGCTGACCCTTGTGTCCTGCCACCGACCTCTGCCATCAGAGCAGTCCGTGACTCTTCTTGTCACCACCTCCCCTACGCTTTCCCAGTTCTATTCGTCACCTTTTTGGGCTCTGGTTTTTGCGATGCCCTTTCTCCATGTCCCTGTCAGTTGTTCTGTGTCTCCCCCCAGGGCTCGTCAGGTTCTTTAGCCAATACTTTTGCACTTCAGTATTAAAAGATTTGTTTTTGACTGAAGCTCTGGACCAGACATTTTCATACTTTTTTTTTTTTCTTTTGCTTTAGTTATATACCATGGAAATAATTTGGAAAAACTGTGAACTCTCCCAAGCATTTTTATGTTTTCACCTTAAAAAGTTTTCATACTATCATAGGATGCAGTTTCTGATGGTAACCATTGATATTTTAAAATAAAACTGTCACTCTTAAAAAATGTCTCCAGTGAAATCTTAACACAGTAGTGATTTGGTACCCACCATCAGTCATGCAGAAATGTGTGAACACGCCGTTCCTTAGCAGTCAGAAATTCCGTATCATTTTTTTTCTTCTTGAACTTGTGTTTCCATACCATTTCTTCCACAGAATTTTATCCTAATGTAATATGTTTTAATTTCCAAAAGTCATTTATCACACAATCATATTTTCTTTTCTGTAAAATATGGATCTAAATTGAATTTAATTTTCATTCTGTGTAATAAGGTTCTAAATGTTAAAAATAAATTCTTGACTGAAGTATTGTTAGGGTTATCATTAGTCCTCAGTTGATCAAATTTTTAATGAATAATTACTAATTAAAAATGAAATAATTTCTGGAGAAATGTTTCTTAGTGAGATGCTTCTGTGGATCGGTATTACTCAGTCCTGGAATGAGTCATGGTTTAGCAGCACATCTAGTCCTTTGTTTTTATAGCTGTAAGTGCTGAGAAATTTTGTTCATATACATAAATTAAAAAAAATGGGAATAAAAGGAATTTTGTTACATTAATGTCACTCAGTTCTTTTACTCCTTCTGAGTTATATGTGAACATATCTCTGAGTGATTTGTCATCTAAAATTTTTTCTAATAGCTACAATTCAATTTTGTTCACCCTCAGTTTTGTTGAAAGTTAAGAATTTGGATCCACTTGAGTAGCAGAAAAGTTTCTCACCCGGGTATAGGAGTTACTGACTTCCTCAGTTTCTGAAAGGTACACTGAAAAGGCTTTATGAAATGTAACACGTGACATTTTTTTTGTTTGTTTTTTTAGGTGACAGTGTACACAATCAGACACAATTTCTAAATGAACAGTTCAATAACATTGGTTGTATACTTCACATTGTGCCATCGTTGTCATTATCCCTTCCCATATTGTTTCATCACTGTTAACTTAGGCTCTGTGCCCCTTAAAGTTCTCATCTGCACTTTAGATTAACTGTTGTCAGATAAAACTCATAGAGATAACGTTTTACAAGAGTTCTATGCACGAGGCAAACTTTTTTGAATTTATTTATTGTGCCTTAGGTGAAAGCTTACAAATCAAGTCAGACTCTCATACAAAAAAGGGCAAACATTTTTTATTACTTAGGCTACACTGTTTTTTGGTTTGGAAACCCTGGTGCCGTAGTGGTTAAGTGCTGCGGCAGCTAACCAAAAGGTCAGCAGTTTGAATCCACTAGGCGCTCCTGGGAAACCCTGTGAGGCAATTCTACCCTGTCCTGTTGGGTCGCTATGAGTCGGAATTGACTCAACAGCAATAGGTTTTTTAGTTCATTAACGGCTTAATGGGATAGTTTTAGTTTCATGTTTAAAGGTTATTCATGGGCATTAATTAGTTTCAGGGGTTCCAAAGTCTCAGTGGACCCTGTAAGCCTTGTTTCCATAAGAGTTTGCAGTGCTATTCTATGCTTTCCTTCTTTTGATCAGGATCCATCTCTTGGGCCCTTGATGAGAATGTTCAATAATGGTAGCCGGGCACCATCCACTTCTTCTGGTCTCATGGTAATAGAGGTAGTAGTTTATGGAGGCAACTAAACCTGCAGTCCACTTCCTTTTCTAACTTCTGGGTTTCCTTCTTCCTCTGCTGTTCCAAGTGCATAGATACCAATTGTTGTATCTTGGGTGGCTGCTTAAAAACTTATAAGACCCCAGACGCTACTCACCAAACTAGAAAAGAAACTTCAAAAATAATGTTAGTCAAGGCTGGATGGATCCGCAGAGCCATAGGTCTGTCTTCAAACCGTGAAAACGAATCCCATGAAGTGTTTAGTTATACTAAGTAGTATCAGCAGGAGCAGCCTTTTTTAAATTTGTGTCTGCTGTTGTAATTATGAAATTATATAAAATGCTTTATTTGCCATTTTGTCCTTTTTTACCCTGGTGTACAGCTTCCTGGTAACAGCTGCGTTAGTCTGCTTGTGTAACATTGCCCTTACCAAAAACCTCGTTGCTCTCGAGCCGGTTCTGACTCATAGTGACCCTGGAAGACAGAGTAGAACTGCCCCATAGGGTTCCCAAGATGCTGGTGGATTTGAACTGTTGACCATTTGGTTAGGAGCTGAGCTTTTAATCACTGCACCACCAGGGCTCCAACCATTGCCCTTTGTCGATGCCAGTTTTCCCATCACCATAGAGAAAAATTCAGTACTCGGTGGATGATTTCCCTTCCTTTCCCCCCTTAAACCCCCCCCCCCGTAACCACTGGTAACCGTTAGTCTTTATGTAATTACCTGTTCTTGTCAGACAACTGCCTTTTAATTACATCTGCTGCTCTTTTCTTTTAATGGCACCTGGTTCAATCTAATATACTCAGAACCCTTGGGAAGTTAAATCTGTCACGAACGTCAGAGCACTTTGTGCAGTGTGGCTTCTTCGCGTCCACTGCGGTTTGTATGCCCCTCTGCTGTGGCCGGAAGCTTTATCCTACCGCTCTTCACAGGTCTTTCTTGTGCTTCCATCTCTGTGCCACGCAGGGTGATGAGCCTGTAGAATGAACTCACGTATGCTGAGTAAAGGAATCCTCCCCTGCCCTTTCTCTGAACTAATATTTTTGTCTTCTTTGAAATTTGTTTATTCGTTTATTCACTCATTCATTCATTCATTTTGTCAAAGCATTGAATTGCGCATGCTTCACGTGACTTTGTTGGCAAAGCCAGGCATCACTGCAAACCAGTCAAATCGGGTTTACTTTCTGTTAGAAAAAGTCTGATTTCACTTTTTCATTTCAAGTAGTGAATCAGCAGGCATCCCCGGAACCGACGTGGCTCTTCTGGATCACAGTCAGGGCCTGGGGAGGTAATATAGGAGCTTTCCTGTGAGCTTGCTGCCTGGTGCTGCACCTTCCTGCTCTTGCCTGTGCTCCCGCACTTCGCCCCTGTGGGCCTCTGCCTGAAAGCTTACATCTTTGAGGGGATTTGGCACCTGAGGAGGCGCAGTCTTCAGTGGAAACCAGCATCTCTGTGATGGCTGGTTTTTATGAATTCCTAGCATTTCTGTGAATTCTGAGCCAGAAGCCCTGACATCGCCCTTCATACAGATGTCCTTAGGACTGAGAAAGACTACAGTCCTGACTGTGGGTTTATGGAACTCTGTGGGATGAAGGTGGCCGCCCCCCAGCCCAGTGTTTCCTCGTCTCTTTGTTTGGTGTCCCTCAAAGTCTTTCCATCCTGGGTTTGGGGCACGTGGGGGGATTTAACGTGGTCACCCTGGCGTTTGTGAAGTGAGAAAGATGCAGCGGGGAAGGAACACCTACAGGACAACCTCAGCCTTTATAAAGACTTCTGAACACCTGGCTTGAAGACTGCTGCTATAGACTCATCCTGATCTACTTTGCCATGAGGTCATTTCAGGGAAAGGATTAAGAAAAAACAGTATCACCTTATCTTACTTTCCCTCTTTTCCAGGGAAGTGGATGCTTAAAAATGCCAGTAGTTAAGAATAACAGAGGTCAGTCAGTGTTTGGCGACCTGTGATTGCCCCCAGCCCTAGTTTGCAAGGTATTATCTGCTGGCTTCCAGTTTTGAGAATAACAGAGGTCAGTCAGTGTTTGGCAACCTGTGATTGCCTCCAGCCCCAGTTTGCAGGGTATTATCCACTGGCCTCCAGTTGTGCAACCATAACTCCAGGCCTGGGCTCTTCCTTAGACCCTTGTCTGCCATTAGTTAGCTTCATAGTCACTTAATCTCCTGCGTCATGATTTCCTATAAGTTGGGAATGCTCATACCTATCAATTCAGAAGACTGTCATCAGGAGGAAACATGACAGTGGACTGTGTATCTGGTAAGCACTCCATTTCTGTGAAGCAAAGCCCTTGGGCCAAGATGGTTCCTTGTGCCAAGGTGGTTCCTTGGGCCCCTTCAGTGCTGATATCTATGACTCCCTTGAGCCATCCTACGTGAGGAAGCCCAAGGAAGGAGAACCATCCTCTCATCCTGTCATTATGTGCTTCTGCTCATCTACCCTCTTCTGGTCTATTGCAGGAGTCCTTTGACCAGCCTTCCTGCCTCCATCTTTGTCCATTCTCACATTTCTTCCACACTGTTGCCAGAATAAGCTTTCTGAAATGTAGGTACATTCGTACCCCACCCTGCTCAAATCATAATTCTTCACCCATTCTTCTTACCTACAGGAGAAAATAAACTCCTCGTGGCACAGGAGGCCTTTCATCTTTTGGCCCTTATAAGCTCCTGTTCCAGATTCTCACTGCCTAAGAGCACACTTCATTGTCCTCATGAGGAACCTGTACATGCATCAAGAGGTAGTCAAACAGAACAAAGAAATACTGCCCCATTCAAAATTGGGTAAGGTGTGTCCTTTCACCATATTTATTCAGTGTGTATACTAACCCAATAACCCGAGAAGCTGGGCTATATGAAGAATGGGGCATCAGGATTGGAGGAAGATTCATTAACAACCTGGACTATGCAGATGACACAACCTTACTTGACACAAATGAAAACACCTTGAAGTACTTACTGATGAAGATCAAAGACCACAGCCTTCTGTATGGACTACACCTGAATGTAAAGAAAATGAAAATCCTCGCAACTGGACCAATAACAGTGTCATGATAAGTGGAGAAAATATTGAAGCTGTCAAGGATTTCTGTCTACTTAGATCAACAGTCAATGCCCAGGGAAACAGCAGGCAAGAAATCAAATAATGCATCGTGTTGGGTGCATTTGCTGCAAAATACCTCTTTAATAAAAGTTTTAAAAAAACAAGGATATCACTTTGGTGACTGAGATGCACCTGATCCAAACCATGGTCTTTTCAATCACCTTATATGCATGCAAATGCTGGGCAATGAAAAGGGCAGACAGAAGAACTGATGGATTCAAATGTTGGTGTTGGCAAAGAGTGCTGAATGTACTGCCAGAAGAACGAACAGATCAGTCCTAGAAGAAATACAACCAGAATACTCCTTAGAAGGAGGGATGACAAAACTTCATCTTACTCACTTTTGACACATCATCGGGAAAGACCACTCACTAGAAAATGACATCATGCTTGGTAGAGTAGAGGGTCATCGAAAACAAGGGAAACCTTCTCTGATGGTTCAGGTTGTGTGTCAACTTGGCTAGGCCATGATTTTCAGTAGTTTAGCAGTTACATAATGATGTGATTTGGTGATTATGTAATGATGTAGTTATCCTCCATTTTGTGATACGATATAATCACCTCCAGGTCATGATCTGAAATGATCAGCCAATCAGTTGTAAGGGGAGTTCCCTCAGGGATGTGGCCTGCATCCCATATATATGAACTTTCTGGCAAAGCTTGCTGCCTTTTGCTTAATCTGGATCCTGCTTCTGGCTTGTCAGCATCTGGCCTCCAGTTCTTGGGACTTGAGCCAGCAACCTGGTATATTGCCTGCTGATCTTGGATTTGCCAGCCTCTACAGCCTGTGAGCCAGCAGCTTGGTATCTGACCTGCTGATGTTGGGTTCATTGGCCCTTGCAGCTATGTGAATCAGGAGAAGCCTCCAGCCTGTTGCCTGACCTGTGTACTTGGGACTTGCCAGCCTCTACAACCGTGTGAGCCATTTCCTTAAGTCTTTCTCTATACACACATACATATGGGTTCATTGTGTCCAAATGAGAAGCTATCATTTTTTCTCCCCAGCCCACTTCCTTTTTCTGCCACCTGTTTTTTAAGAATAAAGCCACTGTTGTCAGCGTCCGAAGCCAGCAACCCAGGAGTCCTGTGATCAGTCTCTAAGTCCCGTCTGTCCCCTAAATGCCTCATATCTTCCCCTTCCTTTGCCCCCTCCCACCAGTGCTGACTCACAGCTCATCTACCCTCCCGTCTGTTGCAGCAGTCCCTTCTCCAGCCTTCCCGCCTCCATCTTGTCCATGTGCACGTTTCCTCCACGTTGCCGCCACAGTAGGCTTTCCGAAATGCAGATCCCATTGTGCCTGCCCTGCTGAAACCATAATGCTTCATAAGCTCCTTCTCATCCACAGGAGAAAGTGTGCTCATGGCCCACGTGGCCTTTCACCTTTTGGTCCTTGCCTGCCTTTCCTGCCAGCCCTCCTCCCCCTCTCCCTGCACGCTCTCACAGCTCAGCGCTCCTAGCAGTCCTGAAACCAGTCCCTCTGTGCTCTGGCATGCCCCTGCTCACGCGGTATTCTCTGTCCCCAGTGTCCTTCCCTTCTGCCCTCATCTGCTGCAGACTCCTGCCCATGCCAGCCCAAACCCCACCTGTTACATGAAGCCTCCCTGACCTCTCCACGTTTCATCTGTTCTCAGAGAGCTGCTTCCCCCAGCCATAACATCTCTGAAATCAGGACTGTTAGTGGCTTGTCAAAATTTCATTGGCAACCTTTTTTTTCTTTCTTAGTGGCATTAAATTAAATTAAACGTCTAAAGGCAAGCAGAGAGTTGGATCCATCCTGGGAAGATGTGCCATGCCGTTGTCATGGTCTCTCTGCCGTGACAACTTTCTGCTTTATGTTGTTCTCTGTCACGTTCCCTAACCTCATTTAAAAGGGTCCAGAGTAAGGTGTGTGCTTTCAGCCCAGGCAGTATATTTGGACTCCTCTCTCTCGGGTCTGAACTTAACATGATTGTCATACCCTCAAGCAGCCATCTCTCCGTAGTACTAGGTGGAGTGGGCACAGGGCCTCCTAGCCGTACCACGCTCCATACGTTAACTCGATGGACGAGGGAGGCCTCTCTGGGCTCTGTGGCTTGCTTTTTGTAGAAGTGTCACCCTGCTATCGTGTCCCATCTCTTGGGCCTTTCAGTCTGGAGGAAGCTGCTTGTGCATAACAAATTTGTATGAAACCAGTTAGACCCAGAAGTCAGGTTTTGCTCAGTATACCTCTTACTCTCTCCAGACCTCTGCTTTCCCCAGAACCAGTAGTCAGCAAATTGCTCAGTGGGCACAGACCCAGGACAAAGGTTAGGCATTATAACTCATCCAGACTGGGGTAGAGAGGATGCTTTCTCAGACTTCCTCTGTCCTTTTGTTGGTAGTGGTGAACTCCCCTTTTTAAAACTTTATACAGACCTTCAGTCACCATTCGGTTAGCCCAGGACATTTCCTTTCAGTACTTTATCACATCTGTAGCCTACTTTCCATGGTTCATGTTTTTGGTTGGCTGCCCCTGTGACGTGGAGGGAGGCAGCTGAATTTCAGTGATAATATGACTCCATTGCCATGTAAGAACTGTTGTTGTTGAGTGCCATGGAGTCAATTCCAACTCCTAGTGACTCTATAGGACAGAGTAGAACTGCCCCATAGGGTTTCCAAGGCTGTAATCATTATAGGAGCAGATTGCCAGGTCTTTTCTCCCACAGAGCCGATGGTGGGTTCAAATTGCTGATCTGTTAGTGAGCAGCTGAATACTTTAACCACTGCACCACCAGTTAACGCATTGGAAAGATTTCCGGAAGATAGTGATGGTTAAGGCTCTGCCTTCTGGAATCAGGCTGCCGGAGCTGGAAGCCTGGACCCATTACTATCCAGATGATCTTGTGCAAGTTATTTAACCTTCCTGAGCTTCTATTTTCTTGTCTGTGCAATGAAGGCAGTGCCTCTCTCAGGAGATTGCGAGGGAGACTGTGCTGAGGACAGAGATGGACTTCTCACTCCGGAGTGTAGGTGCCTCTGCTCAGTCGGAGTGGATCTCTTTCCTGACCTGGGCACTCTGCCATCTTGGGTTTCCTAGATCTGGAGTCCTTTTGTGTTCTGACTGCAACATCAACACTAGAGCACCAGGGTCTGACCAGAAGGAGGAAGGGCATCAGAGCAAAAGAGTGAGGGTGGTTTCTGGGATCTGCCGTGCCCAGGCCCATCTTCTTCTGCCCATGGTTCCTGATACAGACAGACAGGTCCTTCACACCCACCCACTCCCTCTTCCCCATTAAGGAGTTGCTTCTACTCACCTTAGAAGCAAACTAGAATAGGTCTGGTCTGAAATGATACTAGCCAACATTTGATAGCAGGCCTTTATGATAGTATAATAGCAGCTTGAATCTCACCTAAAAAAAACTCAAATGGTAATGTCACTGCCACCGTGGCCAAAATAAACTTTGAAAGAATTAACTAGTTGTAGATTAAATATGGTGAATATAATCATAAATATCTAGAAAAAATAAAAATATTTAACCTCAGAATGGGGAAAAATGTGCAAGATTATAAAAGCCTAAAAATGAAAACTTTCTTGTGTCAAAATGCATCGTCAAAATTCACTCATCAAGTGAGTACAGTATTGTAATACAGGTGACAAAGGATAATACCCAGTACCTTTACATGTTAAAGAATTGTTATGCAAGCAACGTATGTACCAACACACCAACAGTTGATGTGTTGGCTTCTCTATCTGTGCATCCAGGTAGATTTGTACACGTTCATACATAAGTACATTCATCAGAAAACATACACGATACATCTGTTTATGCGTAGAGAAAAGACTTTAAAGATACTAAAACCAAAATACTAATAGTGGCTATTCCTGGGTTGTTGGAGTACATATTTTCTTCTTTGTATTTTGCAAATATTTATTTTTATCTCTATTTGTATTTTCTTCTTTAAGCTGCTCTGCATTTTCCAAATATTCTGCAATAAGCATGCATTTCTTTTATAGTCAGAAAAAAGTTTGAAAAGAATTCCACGTAATTTAAATGTCTGTACTTTGAAGAAATCCATTGGCCCTACGTATTCTCCAGGGGAAGCAGAAGATATCTAGAGTTAGTTGGAAGTTCAGACAGATCCTTCTTCTCTGAATGCCCTTACCTGTACTGCTTTCTCTTCTCGCCCCTGGAATTGTCTGCTCTCCATGACTGTTCTGCCCTAGGCGTCTTTAAATTTTTTCTTCTCTCTTCGTTGTTGTTCCATCTGCTTGCTTATTTGGATTTCAGTTTTAATGTGCAGAATCTCTCATTGCTCTGCGCCCCAGGTTTAGAAATAAACATAGGTCCAGAACAAATCAGAATAGGCCAGGTTCTATGAGAGTTGAGGAATTTTGTCAGCAAAGACGCTCCTTTCCTGAAGAAGAGAGGTGCCTAGTGGGGAAGTGATATCATCGGGAGTCCGGTACAGGGCCGTAAACGTGGGGGCATGTTCTCTCCATGGTGCACTTTGTGTCCAGTCCTTTGTACCCGGTTAGGTCTTAGCTCACCAAGGGCAGGAACCTCAGGTGTATCTTTGCATTCCCCTCAGTTCAGGCTCATAACAGGGATTCAATAGTTGTGTTTTGAATTAAGCAAATGATTGAATTTACTGCGTTATTGAAAGCTGTGAGAATTGTATGATAACCTCAGACTTACTGTAGGAAGAAAATTAGTATTGAACTTTTTATTTGATTATGTTGAGCCTACTCTGAACATGCTACGAGCCCTGATGACAGAGGTTAAGCACTGCTGCTAACCGATAGGTACAGTGGTTTGAACCCACCAGCTCTTCTGGAGAGCTGTGCGGCAGGCTGCTTCTGTAAAGGTTTATAGCCTTGGAAACCTGATGGGGCAGTTCTGCGCTGTCCTGTAGGGTCGCTATGAGTTGGAATCAACTCAGTGGGTTTGGTTTGGTTTTCTGAAAATGCTACCCACAGGGAAAAATTTTTGAAAGGGGAAAAAAAATAACCCTTTTCTTTTGAGTCATATTTATGTGGCCTATATTGCCAGCCCAGCAATCCGTTTTACAGCTCAAAACACATTCTTTAAATTATGGTCAAGCCTCCCACTGTGTAACTTGCTAATCCTTTCTTTACATCCACAGTAATGAATACTTGAAGTATTTTTTCTTTCTAGGATAGCTTGGCTCTGTTCATGTCCTATAGGGTTGCTATGAGTCGGAATCAACTCAATGGCAGTGGGCTTTTTTTAAATTCATTTTTGATCCTAATTGTCATTCTATTTTTAAAATCGAATTTATGCTGATTCCAGGAGAGCATCCAGCATTACTGGCATTACCCCTGGTGGGAGGGCGGGCTAGAGGAAGGAGTGTGGGAAGCCAGGAAAACCATCTTCTGACCTTTGCCCTTCTAGCCACTCTTTGTGTGGGCGTGGCTCATTTTCAAAAGAAGGATGTTGGTTAGATGGTATCTTAGGACTTCTTTAGTCCTATTGGTGACTGGCATTTGCCATTCGAGGGTCTGTTTTAGAAATGGAAGAGAGGAAACCAAGTGTCATAGTCATCTAGTGCTGCTGTAACAGAAATACCACAAGTAGATGGCTTTAACAAAGAGAAATTTATTCTTTCACAGTACAGTAAGCTAGAAGTCCGAATTTAGGATGCCAGCTCCAGGGGGAGGCTTTCCCCCTCTGTAGGCTCTGGGGAAAGTCCTTGTCATCAATCGTCCCCTGGTCTAGGAGCTTCTCAGCGCAGGGACCCCACGTCCGAAGAATGCATTATGCTCCCAGAGCTCCTTTCTTGCTGGTAGGAGGTTCCTCTCCCTCTGTGCTCGCTTCTCTCTTTTATATCTCAAAAGAGATTGACTTAAGGCACAACCTAATCTTCTAGATTGAGTCCTGTCTCATTAACATAACTGTCACTAATCCCACCTCATTAACATCATAGAGGTAGGGTTTACAACACATAGGAAAATCACATCATATGGCAGAATGGTGGACAGTCACACAGTACTGGGAATCGGGGCCTAGCCAAATTGACACACATTTTTGGGGGACACAATTAAGCCCATAACACCAAGGTAATTATTTTTAATGTCTGTCTGTGAAAGGGTAGGCAAGAATTGCATTTAGATTGTTAATAGATTCTTAATAATTAAAAAACTGGAATTTTCAGAAAGATGTTTTGTGGATAATAGTGAGCATGAATTGGAACCCTAGAATGTGAGGAGTGATCGAATCCCCACTCTCCCACTTGCCCATCCTCTCTGACACGAGCCACCCATGTGGCGGTTTCTGTCTCTGACCCTAGCCACTGGAGCTAGAGCAGAGCTTACAAGTTAAAAGGATGCCATCCTTCAGACTGCCAAATAGGCAGACAGCAGCTACAAGTTTGGGGAACCACATGACACCGGAGACTTCTGACCTGGCCACAGGATGCCAATTGCAAGCTTGGGGGCTTCTCCTAGGTTTCCTCACTTTTACCTGCTGGCTTCCCATGCTCCTTTGGGTTTGATAGTTCTCTGGAATGACTCACAGAACTCACAGAAAGTGCTACACTTATGGTTATAGTTTTATTATAACAAAAGTATACAAATCAGGATCATCATAAGGAGGTTCCCAGTGTGAAGCTTCCATGTCACAAAGAGGGTGTCTCACCTTTCTTTCACCAACCAGGAAGCTCTCTGAGCTTTTGTGTTCAAGCCTTTTATCACCCAGTCATGATTTCAACCCTCACTGCATGTGCATGATAGGCTCCTCCATGCCTCCTGGTTAGTTGACACAGGCCTACCAGGTGAGTCTTTTCTGTGCATGATAGGCCCAGTCGTGTCTCCTGGTTAGTTGACACAGGCCTACCAGGTGAGTCTTTTCTATGCATGATAGGCTCAATCATGCCTCCTGGTTAGTTGACACAGGCCTACCAGGTGAGTCTTTTCTGTGCATGATAGGCCCAGTCGTGTCTCCTGGTTAGTTGACACAGGCCTACCAGGTGAGTCTTTTCTATGCATGATAGGCTCAATCATGCCTCCTGGTTAGTTGACACAGGCCTACCAGGTGAGTCTTTTCTATGCATGATAGGCTCAATCATGCCTCCTGGTTAGTTGACACAGGCCTACCAGGTGAGTCTTTTCTATGCATGATAGGCTCAATCATGCCTCCTGGTTAGTTGACACAGGCCTACGAGGTGAGTCTTTTCTATGCATGATAGGCCCAGTCGTGTCTCCTGGTTAGTTGACACAGGCCTACCAGGTGAGTCTTTTCTGTGCATGATAGGCCCAGTCGTGTCTCCTGGTTAGTTGACACAGGCCTACCAGGTGAGTCTTTTCTATGCATGATAGGCTCAATCGTGCCTCCTGGTTAGTTGACACAGGCCTACCAGGTGAGTCTTTTCTGTACATGATAGGCTCAATCGTGCCTCCTGGTTAGTTGACACAGGCCTACCAGGTGAGTCTTTTCTGTGCATGATAGGCCCAGTCGTGCCTCCTGGTTAGTTGACACAGGCCTACCAGGTGAGTCTTTTCTGTGCATGATAGGCCCAGTCGTGTCTCCTGGTTAGTTGACACAGGCCTACCAGGTGAGTCTTTTCTGTGCATGATAGGCTCAATCGTGCCTCCTGGTTAGTTGACACAGGCCTACCAGGTGAGTCTTTTCTATGCATGATAGGCTCAATCGTGTCTCCTGGTTAGTTGACACAGGCCTACCAGGTGAGTCTTTTCTGTGCATGATAGGCTCAATCATGCCTCCTGGTTAGTTGACACAGGCCTACCAGGTGAGCCCTTTCTATGCATGACAGGCTCAATCATGCCTCCTGGTTAGTTGACACAGGCCTACCAGGTGAGTCTTTTCTATGCATGACAGGCTCAATCATGCCTCCTGGTTAGTTGACACAGGCCTACCAGATGAGCCTTTTCTATGCATGATAGGCTCAATCATGCCTCCTGGTTAGTTGACACAGGCCTACCAGGTGAGTCTTTTCTATGCATGATAGGCTCAATCATGACTCCTGGTTAGTTGACACAGGCCTACGAGGTGAGTCTTTTCTATGCATGATAGGCTCAGTCGTGCCTCCTGGTTAGTTGACATAGGCCTATCAGGTGAGTCTTTTCTGGTCTAGTCAGCCCCACCATTAGCATAAATCCTCAGGTTTGGTCTGGAGGTGTCAGATCAAGGCACCTCAGTTACTCCCAGGGTTACTTCACAGAAACCAAGGAGAAAGGCCAAAATCGTGTTCCACGCTACACAGTTGTATTTGTAAAACTGAAATTTTACTTCTCTGACATTTTGGCAAGGGAGTGTCTCACAGCATCCTAACTGAAGTTGTGTTCATCCCTCAAATTGCCAGCACTACTCCTTGCTCCCATTTTATCTGGAGAGCCCCCTGTGCCTGGGGTAGCGGTTTTTGCTGGTTTATTTTTAAAGCCTTGTGTATATTTTGTGTTTAAGTCATTAAGGACTTTTGTTATAGTCAATTAAAAATCTTCTTAACAAACTAACATAGATTGGATCAAAGGAGATAGCTATTATTTTTCTCCCAGGAAAGATGAGATTTATGACCCACAGCAATTTATTGCCTGTTTTCCCACACAAAGCAAAATAGGACGGAAGTAATGCACTCAATTATGTAGGAACTCTGAAAACTCCAGAGATTTTGATTGATACGCAGTTATAACCAAAAATATTAAGATTTTAAAATGATGAAAGCCAACTATTAGAAATGAGCTGGCATTGTTTATACCGTTACATAAAGCACAATAGCTAAAGCACTTTGAATTTCAGAAGCGATTAATAGCCTCAGTGGTTTCAAATTTAAAGACAGATTTAGATTTGGGTAATTTTTATCGGTCTTATTTGGTGATACCAGTGATTCCATTTATTTTATTATTTTCTACCCCAGTAGATAGTGTGTTAGATCTGCTCCAGCTGGCTTAGGAGAAAAGAATTAATTTGAAGGGTACAAGGTATCTCAGAAACCTCGTGAGTAATTGGGACCAGGGCTAGAAGACATTAGGAATTAAGGCAGTATACCCCTCCCACCTTAACTGCTTTCCCCAGTGCTTTTATTGCACGGCAGACGTGTCGGAGGGCCGCCAGGACAGACAGGTTTAGGACTTTCCTAGGAGAACTACAGGACTCCGCGTATAGTCATACCTGTGGCTGTGATTTATTAGAGCAAACAAAGGGAAGAGACTCACGTGGCGAAGTCCAGGGAAAACCAGGTGCGAACATCCAGGGACCCCTTCCGAGTGGAGTCACACAAAAAACCAAACCCATTGCCGTCGAGTCAATTTATACTCATAGCAACCTATAAGGACAGAGTAGAACTGCCTCATAGGGTTTCCAGGGAGTGCCTGGTGGATTCAAACTGCAGACCTTTTGGTTAGCAGCCGTAGGTAATCCGTAAGCACTACGCCACCAGGGTTTCTGGAGTTACACAGCAAGAGGTGTGATAGTACGCGTGAAACGTTGCCAGCCAGGGAAGCTCCGTAGAGCTTTTTTATTGGGGGCTGATCATGTGGGCAGCCTCTGCCTGGTATGCATCAAAATTCCAGACTCCCAGAAAGAAAGAAAGCCGGCGTTCAGCATAACCATGCTGTTTGTACAGTTTAGGCACAGCGAGCCACTCTTATCAGGGAATGGCTGGAACCCTCAGGAAATCCAAACTCCTGATGCCAGCCAAGCGCCCTCTGAGGGAGAGCGGTTCAGGCCTGCTGTGTTAACTCTTTTCTGCATAGGAGGTACCCTCGCTCCCTCCCCACACTGGAGTTGATATACCTTCTGTGAACTGTTGTTATGTGTTGTCAATTCCGACTTCTAGCGACCCCACGTGACAGAGTAGAACTGCCCCATAGGATTTTTTAGGCTGTAATGTTTACAGGAGCAGATCGCCAGGTCTTTCTCCCATGGAGCCACTGGGTGAGTATGAACCACTAACCTTTCGGTCAGTAGCCAAGCACTTAACCTTTGCACCACCAGGGCTCCTTTCTGTACTCTGTGCCTTCTGTTAAGGCACCAGCAGTGATGAACTAGCCCCTCGAGCTTAAGCCCCAACTCTAAATTCCCAGGAGAGAGCATTAGCTGAGCTAGGTTAGATATCTACTCTGATTCGGCAGTTATGGTCAGGGAAATGGGTCAGAAACCTATTGCTGGGACACCATGGGAAAAGCGCAGTGTCATGGGGACTTTGCTGAAACCCTGTCAGATCTAAGGCCCGTGGAGAAAGTGTTCTTGTTCTGGATCACATCAACCGGTGGGGAATCACCATAGAAATGTCATCACACCCCATGCGGTAGAGCAACCCTGGCTAGATGTTTAATAACTTAGTATTGAATTAAGAAAGATTCACACAGAGATGTGCACATAAACACACAGATGTGTGAACTCACAGACGCATGCACACATACACAGAATGCACGCACACACAGACGTGTACACACAGTTATGCACATACACGTGCACATATGCACACGCACATATGCATGCATGCACACACAGACATGCATGTGCACACAAGATGTGCACACGTGCACCCATGCATGTGCACACATACTAATGTGCACACACATGCACACACACACACAGCATGTATACCAGGAAGTTAAAACCAGATGCTTCCTGCTGGACACCTCGTTTTTCCTTTGTTATGGTTCTCATGTCAGTGGAGTTAGGTCAAAAGTAATTATGCAGCTTCCGGACTGTATGTAGCGGACAGTTGGTCACTGTTGTCTTCCGGTTTGCGGGAGCAGGGAATGGCACTGTGGCTGTGTGGGGCAGCACTTCCTTGTTCCCTGGGGGGCGCAGTCTCTGATTGTCTGCAGACAGGCCCACCTGATAGCTTGTTGAAGGCGCCTTCTTTCTGTATGCCTTTCTTTTTAACTCATTCAGCTGTATCCTCACGCTAACTTTTGCGTTTGTATCTTGACTGTCTTTGAGGTAGAAAGGAGTTCAGCGTTCTTCTAGAGAGGATAAGACTTCTAAGGAAAAGAGAAGTGTTTCCTTGTAAACCTAAGGACAGCATGTAAATAAATGTCAGGGAAGTGACTCCCAGACCTTGGATCAGGTCAGCAGGAGGACTCCTGAAAGCTACAGTGATTCTGCATCTGGGGTGTGGAGGCAGGCAAAAAGAAGAACCCTCCTCAGGTGATTAAGCTGGATTTGTGAGCCATCGTTTAGGATACTCTAGCATTATTATTTCCCCAGTCTAGGGTTTGATCTCCTTGAAGGAAACTCACTCTTTAGATCCACTGTAGCAGTGTGCTACATAAATGTGTTGACTGATTATTGTACACCCTAAAAAAGTAATTCTTTGGAAAAAAAAAAAAAAAGAGAATTCAGTCATAGTAGACTATTAAGAAGCTCTTCTGTGCTCCCTGTCATCCTTCTACATCTCGAGCTGAGGGTGCCTAGTTTGAGGACCCCTAAAGTCTGCACGTGCAGAAGGCTGAGCCGCTTAGCACAGGTCATGCTGCGTGCAGAAAGCAATGTGAGAAATGAATCTTGTGAGGGCAGAGTGGTATTTATTACTGCATGTTCTCTCAGCCTCGCTACAAGGTATTCCAGGAGGCCTTACAGACTGAAGCCCAGCACCCAGCATGGGTATTCAGTTGGTTTCCATGACTGATGACTCTTCCAGCCTACCTTATCTGTCTTGTGTCTTGATGCCGTTATGGATATTTGCTGCTGTTTTTTGTATGTCTCTCATATAGTATGAAATTTTATTGGTCTAGCTGGGTTAGAAATAAATAGCCCTGTTATTTGTTAATCATTTTAAACTAATGGGTACATACAAGTTTTATGAAATTTACTAATTAACATTTTATACAGATACTAAAAATCTGTTACCCTACAGTTAATTTCGGCTGCTGTTGTTTGTTGTTAGGGTGTTTGCTTTGTGTAAGTGGGTATATATTTCCCTCTGTTAGCCAGATTCAGATCTGCATCCTTGCAGGTTGTATGTTCTTATATTTGGTTAATTGAGCAAATGGGAACCTTTGATTGGTGGAAGGATGGGCCCGTCACACACTGAGGCCCAGTTCTCAACAACCTGAGAGCGGTTGACATGCAGGCATGTAACATTTTTGTTGCATCTTTTGTTTTCACAGTGAGAGAAAAACGCAAGAGTCTCTTCATTAACCATGTAAGTGAAGCCGTCTCCCTGTGTTCTTCTGAACGACCATACTGTATATCCTGTGAAGAACTTGAATAACTGTGTTATGTGGTGGGTGGAAATGGTTCCTGTATTTTGTTGACAATGTTCTTATGCACAGTTTTCTTTGTAATTGAGCAAGCATGGCTCAGTATCCACTGTCCCGAATGTTTTCCCAGAAGCCCCAGGCTTATTCATAGCAGGGCATGTGTGAACGGGGCCAGAGTAAATACCTACCACACTGGGCCAAACGAAAGCCCTGTAATTTTAATTTCTAATCTTTTCCTTCCTCTACCCCACCCCCAAATTCTTCTTTTTCCCTTTGTAGAACAGAACCATTCAAGTAAACATAATTATTTTTCACGTTCTCTTTCTCCTCCCAGATTGTTGTTTGTAGGTCCAGTAGAGTTTGCACGTTCTTTTGGTGCTCAAAGAAAGAGGATAAACTTTACAGAGAATTTAACCTGTTCTAGTCTCTGGCCGAGTCTCTGGGTGGCACAGTTAAGTGCTTGACTACTAACTGAAAGTTAGTGGCACCCAGAGGCACCTCAGAAGAGAGGCCTGGTGATCTTCTGAAAGGTCACAGCGTGGAAACTGTATGGCGCACAGCTGTACTCTGAAACACATAGGGTCACCAGGAATTGGAATCAGCTTGATGGCAGCTAGAACTGGAAGCCTCCTGGCCATTCTGAGCAGCACCTCCCAGCCCTGTGGCCAGGAGTAAGATACCCATGGAGATACTCTGTCCTTCTTCCTTGAGTGGCAGGTGCAGCTGGTTAGCTTCATGCCCTCCGCGTACCCCTCTGGAGTACGGAGCCCCCAGGCAAGTTGTGGCCGCCCCTTCCTCTACCTCTGAATTGGTGTCACTTTCCTTAGGAAAGAAAACTATCTCATGGGCTGTAGAATGATGAAGTCGGTGAAATATCAAAACTAGTATGCTGTAAACTCTGATATGGAAAAAGAAAACGGCATATTTGGCCTTACAGAGGTCTTTCTCAGAATTTCTAGACTGCTTGCATTTAAGTATTTGGAAATCTTGAAGTGCTTGGTACTTAAGTTGTGTATTGAAGAGACTTAAAGCTATAAAATTAATTTCCCTGCCCTTTGGTAATCTGGACAGAATGCCACAAGAAGAAACTCAACCTGGGTCTGTGCACTCCAGGGCATTGGCACATGGCCCTTAGGAGATGGGTGATGCCTTTATAGGCAGCGTCAGTGTGTACGCACATCTGTACAGTTCTGTCGGCAGCACTGGGGCTATAGTTTTTACCAGATTCTTAAAGCAGTGTGTGACCTCTTCCCTGACCCCCCACATTTAAAGGCATAAATGTAAAGCTTCTGTGAAATTTAAATATGTGTCAGAAGGAAAAGATGATTAAAATTGCCATGCCTGTTTTGTGTTTCGAAGGCAGAATGTACCTGGACAGAGAAATTTGAGTGGTTGGAACTAATCATCTAAATTCCTGCTGCCTTTTTTTTTGCTCTTCACCCCAGTGGGTAAACTTGAACACTTCACCATTCGTGAGCATGTCTGCAAAGGAGATTACAAGGAAAAGAAGAGCTGAAACTCCAGCCAGGCTGTTTCCACCCTGCCTTCCATTCTTTCAGAGATATAGTGAAGGATGGGGAGGATGGGAGTTTGTTTGTCCCTGTTGCCCCCATTCTGATCCTGAATCATGAGACATGTCTATTCTCATAACCATAACCACCTGCACGGAGATTCTTACATGCAATTAACTCCCAGTTTCACCTCAAACCTCCCATCATGCCCAGGCTACACTGGACAGTTGCCACATGTCACGCATGAGTGAATGTTGTACCAGGATGCAGAGTAGGATGGTGGAGTGTGCGCTCCAACTCCTAGGGTGTCCTCCATAACCCAGCCCAGCCCTCTGTGTAAGACCTCTCAGCTCTTGCACAGAGTGAAACCATACGGTGCGTGGGATCTGCTCAGATGCAGTTGTTCCTGTGTATAACAAGTCTCTTGTTAAGGGTCCTGTGTAATGAATGACCCAGTACAGTAGCAGCATGGCACCCCAGTGTGTGAAAAGACCTAGCTGCAGATGAGCTCATCAGTTCAGTCCACGTTGGGAAAAGCATACAAAGAGCCTTTCCAAACCAACGGAAATATCGTGATTTGAGTGGAATTACTTGGGGATTAAATTAGGCTAGAGCAAGTGTGCTTTCAGGTTTTGAGCCTTGGGCATGAGTGGGAGCAGTAGAGAAGGATACGTGCTAATAATCAGCAGTACCGTCTGCTGGGCCCTTTGCTGTCTGTATGCCAGACTCTTCTGATTGGTTTAATGTACTTACTTATTTAGTCAGCACAATAACTTTCCCAGGCAGGTACTATTTATTATTCCCATTTTACAGATGAGGAAACTGAGGCACAAAGAAGTTAACCAAATAAGTGCTGGAGCCAGGATTGGAACCTAGATGGTCTGACTTCAGAGCCTTCCCTCTTAACTCTCACCCTGTACTGCTTCTCCAGGAGCCCTGGTGGCACGGTGGTTAAGCACTTGGCTGTTAACCAAAAGGTCAGCAGTTCAAATCCAGTAGCCCACCCTTGGGAGGGAGTTGTGGCAGTCTGCTTCCAAACATTACAGCCTTGGAAACCCTATGGGGCAGTTCTGCTCTGTCCTATAGGGTTGCTATGAGTCAGAATCGACTCAACAGCAATGGGTTTGATTTCAGGCTTTTAAACTGCTTCTCAGATAGTAAAATCTATTTCCACTTGGACAGGGGTTGTTTAGCTTGCTTATCTGAAGTTAGCACTAACATTTATAATTCAGTTTTTATAGAACAACCTGTAGGGCTCGTTTCTGAATATGGGCCCCAACTAAAGTTTGTTATTTAATTTACTAACTCTGGAATGAGAGTTATTCTTTGCCTTTGTTTGTAAAACCATTTTATTTTTCACTTGCTTTATCGAGAGGAATATCGTTCCTTTCATTTCTCTGTGAAGTCTTTGAAGAACCTATTTAGTAGATGTTGCTAAGGTACTCTACAGAGAAGCTATTATTTAAGAAAAACCAAAGCAGAGGATGAAGATAAGTCATTTGAGAGAGGTGGGGTGGTTAAGCTGTAACCCTCAGATGAGAACTACAGGGGCCGTAACCTCCTACAGATGGAGAAACACAAGGCTTTTCTGGCTTTGAGCAAAGGACCTATATTAGTAAGAGAAAAGTGTAGGCATTGACTGGGAACATTTTGGAGGGAAGAGGGCAATAGAGAATGGAACCCCAGGCTGGAAAAAGAGATGGGCCCTTCACTGGCTCAGAACAGCCAAAAGAGACTTAGAGGGTTATGTAAAAGAAGTTACTTATAAAATAATTGTTACAGATTTTATAGCTTGAAACCATTTGAGGATAAAGTACTTAGAGAGTTTTGACAGCCAAATCAGGGTGAATCATAAAGACTGGAAACCCTGGTGGCATAGTGGTTATGAGCTATGGCTGCTAACCAAAAGGTCGATAGTTGGAATCCACCAGGCGCTCCTTGGAAATCCTATGCGGCAGTTCTACTCTGTCCTGTAGGGTCACTATGAGTTGGAATCAACTCAGTGGCAATGGATTTTTTAATATTCTAGCCACCATCTATGTTTAGATGGAGTCAGAATGAACAGTTACAGGAAAATTTAATACATTATGAAAAAAGATAGATTTAGGTATTTTAAAAAAGGCTAAAGTTTTGGCTTTTGTAAGTTTAGCTATTTTAATGAATCTTTTAATTAAAATGTGAAAATCTGTGATTGTGGGTGGCATTGTAGGTGGCTGGAATCCAGAATCACTTTCCTGAAACTTTGGGAAGACTCATGCCTTTTACCTTGGCCTAAGGTTGGTAGTTTGAACCCACTCGGCTGCTCCACGGAAGACAGACCTGACAACCTGATCCTATAAAGATTACAGCCTAGAAAATCCTATAGTGTGGTTTTACTCAGTCACATGGGGCCACTATGAGTCAAAAATCAACTTGACGAAACTTAATAGCAACAACAGCAATGATTTGTGTATATCATCCTCCTGCCAGCCACCTGGTGACAGCATACCTCAAGTGAATTAATTGATCATTCTAAGAGATTAAAAAAGATACTAAAACAGAAGGAATCAGGAGTGTGCCAGCCTTCCCTATGTCTCCTTTGCCGTAAATGCGCTTTGAAATGGGAAAGCCTTACTGGGCATGCTGTGTGGTGTCTTCCTCATGCAAAACAGCCCAAAGTCTTTGTCTCAACACTGAGACAGGTGATGGCTCTGGAACCTTTGTGAGGAAGTCAAGCATCTAGAGAGTGAGTTGCTGTTTATTGGTTAAGTGTGAATCACATTATTAGCTCAACTTGGAATCAAAAGAACTTTGGTCAACTCCTAGTTCTACCACCTCCTAATGGTGTGACCTTGGAAAAGTCTTGAAGCCTCAATTCTCTTATCTCATATGAAGAAAATCATAATTCCTGGTCTACCTAATTCGAATGAGATAATGTAAGTGAAGGTGATTTGTGAGTATATATCAACCCAGTGCCATCAAGTCGATTCCAACTCACAGTGACTCTGTAGGACACAGTAGAACTACCCAGAGGGTTTCCAAGGCTGTAATCTTTATAGGAGCAGGTTGCCACACCTTTCTTCTGTGGAGTGGCTGGTGGGTTCGAACTGCTGAGCTTTTGATTAGCAGCGGAGCAGTTAACCACTGCACCACCAGGGCTCCTTCGTTACTACATACAGTCATGCGGCACATAATGTCTGCTCGGGCAACGTCCAACCAAGTGTATGTCCATGATCCCATAATAGAGTTTAGAAATTCCGATCAGAGAATGGAACATAGTAGATGTAACCGGACACAGTGAGTGCAACAGCTTCCCATATGCAACACCCATGTCTCATGTCTCTTGAATACAGAGGAATTGTGCTGGGGGTGTATGTATAACCTATAATACATATGTCTTGATAGTCATAATAAGTGCCTATATTACTGGCTTATGTATGTACTGTATTGTACTTTCTATCATTATTTTAACGTGAACCCTCCCTAATTACAAATAAAAGGTTTACCGTGTGCTTTGATTCATAGGCAGCAGCAGTATACAATATGGTGTTGGCACAACGTCCAAAACACGTAACATCCTATTTCACAGAATGTATCGTGGACATTAAATGATTCATGACTGTATGGCACTATGTAAATATGTTAATGTTGTCATTGTTTATGGGAGTTCTAGGTGAGTTAGATTTAATTTTCCAAGTTCAATGATCAAAACTGACAGAAGTCTTTCTGGTATTTTGAGTATGGATATATTTTTCCCTGAATTGTATTTCATATTTCATAATTATTGAGCCCAGGATCCCCTGGGAGGAGAATATCCTGTTCACCTCTCTTTGGGACTACCCCCTTTGATCATTTATGTTCCTCTTAAATAGTTCTGTTCAGAGTTAATTTTTGCCTTGTATCTTTGAATGAAATAGGGATAGCATTCCTTGGAAAGTGGCCTACTCTGGTTGTACTCTTCCTCTGTAAGCCATGGAAGTCGGGGAGTGAAGCGAGCCAGATCCAGGAACTGGATTTTTTTTTTTAACCTGAACCTTGCTCTGCCCCTCCCAGGAGACTTGTACTTAATAGAAAACACATTGATTGGGCAGCTGCTATATTAGCATTGATAGAGTATACTTGAATACACTTAGTAGACTTTATTCCCCAGGATATAAAAGAAGCAGCAGCCATTTTGGTAATATTGTGAAAATACAGTTTTTCAGCAACCTTAAGAAAATCCAACTTATATTTTGAAATCATTTTGAACTTACAGTTGCAGCAGTAATACAGAGGACATAATTTTCACACTTCACTAAAGGAACTTTAGATACCCTGGTTCAACTTTGACACAAAGGATGTTGAGATGGGGAGATGTTATTTTCTCTCAATAATTTTTTAACAGAAAGTCTAGAAATGATAATGCTACACACACAAAAAGGCTGATGCAGATCAGAGGTTTGCGTAGGTATCAGTTCCTTGGTGATGCCTTGGGAAGACTTTCTTTTTTTATCCTTTTCTGTTTACTCCCTCACCAATCCTCCCTTCCCTTCACTCTGTCGTTCTTGCTATGAAGCAGAGTGAAGCGGTGTTTGTAAGTGTGATGGTCTGTACAAGATAGCTGGCCGTTGGAATTGCTTCCCTGGGGCTTTTGTAGAAGGTTATTTGAAAATTGCGTTGCCCTCATTAAGACACACCAGTGCAGGAGTCTCTGGTGTTAGAAGTTACCCTGGAAAACTCGTGGCGTGTTCTCAGTGGGAGTGTTCAGAGCCCTTATCTTTTGTGTTTGGTGTTAGGATTGCACCCCTGAATAAGCCATTAAAAATTTTTGACCGTGG
This sequence comes from Loxodonta africana, assembly GCF_030014295.1. Taxonomy (NCBI): domain Eukaryota; kingdom Metazoa; phylum Chordata; class Mammalia; order Proboscidea; family Elephantidae; genus Loxodonta; species Loxodonta africana. Next base: position 187,443,967 of record NC_087345.1, on the reverse strand, counting down.
GTGACTGGCTTTGACATTGCTCAGACCCCCTGGGTGTGGGGAGGGAACTTACTTCACCTCGGCCTGTGATGCCTTTGTTCCTCTCTTGTTAGTTGCTGAGGAAGGAGGACGATACAGCCAGCTGTTCCTTCTCCTGCTGGACACACACTCCCAGCCGCTCGTGATGCTTCGCTCTCTGCTGGGCCGTTCTGTTGTTTCATTTATCTATTTGGACGCGTTACTGTGTTAACCTCCTTGGTTTTCAGCTTTTTAGTTTTGCTCAGGGACCTCTGGAGTAAAGAATGGAAAGGAAAAAAAAAGAGGAAGTCTGAGAAGGAGCAACTTTTATCTGAAGCAGGGACTTTGTTAGAAAAGCCCGTTGAGAAGCAGCCGTTGAGCAGAGGCTCCCAGCCCCGGTACCCATGTGTTCATTGACTAGATGGATGGATGGATGGATGGATATTTAACTTTCATTTTGAAAAATTTCAAACTTACAGAAAAGCTGTAATAATAATAATACATAAAACTCCCGTTTACCCTTTACCCAAATTCATCAGTTTATGTTTTATCACCTTGTGCTCATCATTGTCACATGTTTTTTCTGAATCATTTGGAAGTACGTTGCCTACATCATGCCCTTTTGTCACTAATACTCCATTGTGTATTTCCTAAGAACAAGGATATTCTTTTATGTAATCACAACATTGTTTCAAAATCAAGAATTTAACATTTACACAATTATTTTTAATTATCTGCCCATATTCTAGTTTTGTGAAGTGGCCTGATAATATCGTTGATAGCCTTTTTTCCTCTGGTATCAGATTCAGTCCAGGATCATGCATTGCGTTCCGTTGTCTACCCTTTAGTCTCCTTTAATCCAGAGCAGATCCTCAGCCTTTTTTGTTTTGCGTAACATTGGTACTTTTGAAGAAAAGACTGTTTTGGATTTTGGATTTGTCTGAAGGATTCAGGAGAACATCAGCAGTCAGAATTCTACAGGGAATAATCCTTGCCCTCCGTAGGGCACCCAGTCTGGAAGCACACAGGATCCATACGACCTTCCTTGGTGATGTGAATTTTGACCACTCGGCAGATGCTGTCCAGTTCTCCATTGCGTATTTTCTGGGTTTCACCTTATGACTAATAAGCAGTCTATAGGGAGTCACTTTACTAAGACCATGCAGACCTCCTGTTCCTCACTACCTTCACCTCCAGATTTTACATCCATTGATAAGTCTTGCCTGAATCAATGTTTATTATTTTGGTTGCAAAACAGTAATTTTCCAGCCCCATCACTCCCTCTGCGTTTGTGAGTCGGCATTCTGTGTGTGTCGAGGAACCTTTTCTTCCCATCCATCTATTCATCCTCCTCCCCTCCTGTCTTAGGCTGGGTTCTCTAGAACCATATGTGTATTATATATGTGTATAGAAAAAGAGAGATTTATATCAAGGAAATGGCTCATACGGGTTTTAGAGGCTGTAATGACCCAAGTTTGTGGGGCAGGAAAGAGGATTCTCCTGATTGACATAGATGCCCCAAAAACCCAATGCAGGGGCTGGCAAACCCAGGTTGGCAGGCCAGAAAGCGGGGCTGTTGCAGGCTTCTGCGGATTCACGTAGCCATAGGGGCTAGTGAACCCAAGATTGGCAGGCCAGAGAGGAGGACTGTTGCAGTCTGTGCAGACCTACGCATCTCAAATTATGAGGCAAGACTGTAGGTAAGCCGCTAGCTCAAGTCCCAAGAAACGGAGGTCAGATGAGCAGGAGCCTTCTGCATGATCTAGAATGAGCAAAAGCCCTGGCAAGGTGAGCAGGAAGAGCCAGGCGGCAGAGGGTGGAAAGATGAAGGCTGAGGGGGCAGTGAGCTGCCATAGGCCCCGCCCACACTGGTACCACACAGCAGATCCCATCCATCATGGGGGTGATCACGGATCAAATCTCAACAGGGAGGTGATCACGTTGTACAACTGCCAAAACACTGAGAATCATGGCTGAGCCAAGTTGACACAATCTTAGTCATCACACCTCACTCCCTTCTATTGACCCACCCATCCACTCACCTATTCATCCATCCCATCTGTCCATTCATCCATCCCATCTGTCTGTCTATCTTCAGTATAGATTCATGGATTTCTGTTTTTTCAGTGATTTTTTAAATGGTTATTCCTGTCCTTCATTATTTTGATGCTTACATTATCCTAAATTTGGCTAGTGGCAGCCTTTTCAAGCCAGCTCTGTGTTCTTTTGATACGTTTCCTCTTTTTTTGTTGAGCACTCTCTTGCTTTTTAGCAGAATAAGATATCCCAGGGTCATCTTGAACCACCTGTGCCTCAGTGCTGGAATCACCCATTTCTCTAGGGAGCCCTGACTCCTTTTAGTGGCAAACAGTATTAGAAAACAAGATCTGGGCACCACATGTGCTCACTGCTACTGGGACTCATCCAGCAGAAATAGCTAGGAAATACACATATCAGAAATCATGAATTCATACTGATGGCTCTAATTGCCAATTCCAGTCCTTTCCTTGCAGGTTTTTCTTGCCTTTTCTTTCTGACCTTTTTATTTTTTTTGCCTTTATGGAAAAAAAAAAAAAAAAAAGAGCTTTACTGGTTATAATTTACATACCATAAAATTCACCCTTTAAAGTATACAACTCAGTGGTTTTTAGTATATTCACAGAGTTGTACAGCCATCACCACAGTCAATTTTAGAACATGTTCATCACACACCTCCCCTCCAAGCCCCAGGCAGCCACTAATCTACTGTCTATAGACTTGTCTATTCTGGATATTTCCTATAAGTGGGATCATACAATATGTGTTTTTTTATGACTGGCCTCATTCACTTAGTGTAATGTTTTTCCGGTTTCACCCATTTTGTAGCATGTCAGTACTTCATTCTTTTTATTGCTCACTAATATTCCATTGTATGCATATACTGCATTTTGTTTATCCGCTCATCAGGCGATGGACATTTGGGTTGTTTTTACCTTTTGGCTGTTATGAATAATAATATCTTGCTATGTCTTTTCACACGTTATGAATAATAATAATATATTGCTATGAACACCCTGGTGGCATAGTGGTTAAGTGCTACGGCTGCTAACCAAAGGGTCAGCAGTTTGAATCCGCCAGGCAGTCCTTGGAAACTCTATGGGGCAGTTCTACTCTGTCCTATAGGGTCGCTATGAGTCGGAATCGACTCGATGGCACTGGGTTTGGTTTTTGGTTTTTATGAACACTCGTATACTCTTGATCAGTCCCTAGAGGAGAGTTACCATGTGATCCAGCAGTTGCATTCCCAGGTATGTACACTCAAGAGAATTGAAGACAGACATCCACATATAGACTTGTATGTGAATATTCATAGCAATGTGTTACTGTTCATAACAGCCAAAAGGTAAAAACAACTCGAATGTTCATCGACTGATGAATGGATAAACAAAGTGTGGTATATGCATACAATGGAATACTAGTAGGCAGTAAAAAAAATGAAGTATTGATGCATGCTACAAAATGGGTGAATCTTAAAAAACATTATGCTAAGTGAATGAAGCCAGTCATAAAAGAGCACTTATTGACATCATGCTTGGTAAAGCAGAGGGTGAGGGAAACAGTGGAAGACCCTAAACAAGATGGATTGACACAGTGGCCGCAACCATGGGCTCAAGCATAGCAGGACCGGGCAGTTTCATCCTGCTGTACGTAGGGTCACTGTGGGTCGGAACCAACTTGATGGCACGTAGCAACAACAACAACAACATGGTAACTCTATATTTAACATTTTGAAGAATTGCTAAACAGTTTCCAAAATGGCTGGTGGTCTTTGACTTTTTTTTCCCCTCCTAAATTTTATTTATTTTGTTGTCGTTGAGAATATGCACAGCAAAACATATACCAACTCAACGGTTTCTACATGTACAATTTAGTGACATTGATTACATTCTTCGAGTTGTGCAACCATTCTCTCCTTTTCTGAGTCGTTCCTCCCTCATTAACATAAACTCACTGCCCCTGGAGCTTCGTATGTAATCTTTTGAATTGTTATCGTCAGTTTGATCTCATATAGGTAGTTCCTAAAAGAGCATAATGCTCAAGGCAGACCTTTTTTACTAGCTAAGCCAAACTCTTGTTCAGTTTGAAGACTACTTCATGGGATGTTTTTGGTTTAAGGTTTAAAGATAACTGCAGGATGGTAGTTCCGGGGGTTCATCCACATTCCATGGCTCCAGAAAGTCTGAACTCCGTGAGAATTTGAATTCTGCTCTGTGTTTTTCCCCTTTTGATCAGGATTCTTCTGTGGAATCTTCGGTCAAAATGTTGAGTAGTAGTAGCCGGGCACCATCCAGTTCTTCCGGTCTCATGGCAGAGGAGGAAGTTGTTCATGGAGGGATTAGCCACACGCTCCGCACCCTCCTCCTGTCCCTGATTCTCCCTCTTCTGTTGCTCCAGATGAGTAGAGACCAGCTGTTGTGTCTTAGATGGCCCCTTGCAAGCTTTTAAGACCAGGCACTATACTACCAAGTAGCAGGCAGTGGCCTTTCACTTTTAATACTTTGTTTGTGGTTCAGTGAATTCTGTTTCTAACTCTGATCTACATTAAGATACTTCAAAGTACAAATCTGATTTATTTTTACTTCCCTTTTAAAAAAAATTTAATTAAAAAAATTTTTGAAACGTTTCCAAGAGAAGAAATGACCCTCTGGAACGAGTGAAGTTTTGGCCAGTATAATCACTTTCATAGAGAAATTTGAAGGTATGTTATTAATAACAACTTGATGTATAGCAAGAACACTTAACTAGGAGTCAAGCAGCCTGAATTCTGATTCTTCTGATACTTCTCTCTGCTTTGTCATCTGGCCAAGCTACTGTGTCACCTCGTGAAGCGGTTTGACTACATCACCTGTAAAAGAGGAATAATACCACCTGCTTCACCTATACCACAGGATACTTACGTGTAAAAAAATTTACGTGTAGCATGCGGCAATTGAAAATGGAACATATGAAGGCTCTTAAAAAGTCTGCGTTGTGCAGATACTTGGCACATTTGAATTTCCATGACAGCTTACAAATTACGTGGAAGAGGGAGCTCTAACAGTAGAAACTTGAATTTCTTACATTCTGGGGCAAGTTCGGCATATTCCCAAGTCTTTCTAAAGAGCAAATTAACAATGCTAAGACCTATACTTGGGTAATCACCTGCCTTACTTCACCCCCAGCATTCTGGAATAAACTCATTTCCCACCTGACCCTACCTCAAAAATCACAACCTGGAATATATACGACCATTGCATTCAAGAAGTGAAATAACAGAAGGCAAGTGGTCTTACGGAAGATGAGCCCCTATTTCTTGTATAGCTGCAGAAAGAACTCAGGCAGCAATAATTCCTGCCTGCGTTGCTGCTAGAGAGGCCTCCTGAGGGACTGGCCCAGGCATGCCTGGCCTGCAGGCTCGGAGCCAGGTCAGGACACCCTTCTGTCTCATCTGAGGGTGGCCTTGAGGAATGTTTCTGGATTTTACCCCCCAACCAGAGCTGTAATGAGAAAGAGATACTTCTCACTGTAGAGCAAATGTGTGGAGCCGTGAGGAGGCTGAGGTGTGGCCCTGTGTTGAAGTATATTGTGATCTTAATTATTTTGTTGTAAAAGTATGCATTCACATTAGGGCAGAATTTCACCTCAGAATTTTATTTTCCTAGTTTTTTCTTGAGCGCCACTCTTGGCTTGTTTTTCTGCTCTCATAGAGCAGTGCTTCAGCCTCCTTTTGTTCTTGGTCTATGCCTGTTTGCTTTTTTACCTTTTAGTCCTTCCTTGCTGTAAAAAAATCGATCCAGCTAAAGTCTGCTCAGTCTTCCGTTCTTTTTCCACAAGAGGATTAGTTTAACACCTTGAAGTCGAAGACGAGGGTGTTTTGTTTCTACTCTCCCGGCCTCTTGCGGCTCTCCGTGGTATAGAGAGGAGGAGGGTGAGTATCTTCTTTCAGTTCCCTCTGTCACATTTTAGTGTGTACATACGTTGTTCCAGAACCTCCACGACACGCTCTGCCCTCTGACCAGGGCTTTGGGTTTGCACGGTCTGTGTAAGCCCATGGCCTTCCTTTAACTATTCTACCGCTTGTTAGTGTTGTGAATTTAGGTAAAGATACTTAATGTCTTTCCTTGTTCGCACACTGAGGTAAATACCAGTCCACCTCCTCCGTGGTGTTGCTGACACTGTCTGCACACAGGAAATGTCCAGTGTAAGGTGGGGGGAGTGCTTCCTTCGTGGTGTTGCTGACACTGCACACAGTAAGTCTTCAGTGTAAGGTGGAGGGGTGCTTCCTTGGTGGTGTTGCTGACACTGCACACAGTAAGTCTTTAGTGTAAGGTCGGGGGCTGCTTCCTTGGTGGTGTTGCCGACACTGCACACAGTAAGTCTTCAGTGTAAGGTGGGGGGGTGCTTCCTTGGTGGTGTTGCCGACACTGCACACAGTAAGTCTTTAGTGTAAGGTGAGGGGTGCTTCCTTCGTGGTGTTGCTCACACTGCACACAGTAAGTCTTTAGTGTAAGGTGAGGGGTGCTTCCTTGGTGGTGTTGCTGACACTGCACACAGTAAGTCTTTAGTGTAAGGTGGGAGGGTGCTTCCTTGGTGGTGTTGCTGACACTGCACACAGTAAGTCTTTAGTGTAAGGTGAGGGGTGCTTCCTTGGTGGTGTTGCTGCCACTGCACACAGTAAGTCTTTAGTGTAAGGTGGGAGGGTGCTTCCTTGGTGGTGTTGCTGACACTGCACACAGTAAGTCTTTAGTGTAAGGTGAGGGGTGCTTCCTTGGTGGTGTTGCTGACACTGCACACAGTAAGTCTTCAGTGTAAGGTGGGAGGGTGCTTCCTTGGTGGTGTTGCTGACACTGCACACAGTAAGTCTTTAGTGTAAGGTGAGGGGTGCTTCCTTGGTGGTGTTGCTGACACTGCACACAGTAAGTCTTTAGTGTAAGGTGAGGGGTGCTTCCTTGGTGGTGTTGCTGACACTGCACACAGTAAGTCTTTAGTGTAAGGTGAGGGGTGCTTCCTTGGTGGTGTTGCTGACACTGCACACAGTAAGTCTTCAGTGTAAGGTGAGGGGTGCTTCCTTGGTGGTGTTGCTGACACTGCACACAGTAAGTCTTTAGTGTAAGGTGAGGGGTGCTTCCTTGGTGGTGTTGCTGACACTGCACACAGTAAGTCTTCAGTGTAAGGTGGGAGGGTGCTTCCTTGGTGGTGTTGCTAACACTGCACACAGTAAGTCTTTAGTGTAAGGTGAGGGGTGCTTCCTTGGTGGTGTTGCTGACACTGCACACAGTAAGTCTTCAGTGTAAGGTGAGGGGTGCTTCCTTGGTGGTGTTGCTGACACTGCACACAGTAAGTCTTTAGTGTAAGGTGGGAGGGTGCTTCCTTGGTGGTGTTGCTGACACTGCACACAGTGAGTCTTTAGTGTAAGGTGAGGGGTGCTTCCTTGGTGGTGTTACTGACACTGCACACAGTAAGTCTTTAGTGTAAGGTGGGAGGGTGCTTCCTTGGTGGTGTTGCTGACACTGCACACAGTAAGTCTTTAGTGTAAGGTGAGGGGTGCTTCCTTGGTGGTGTTGCTGACACTGCACACAGTAAGTCTTTAGTGTAAGGTGGGAGGGTGCTTCCTTGGTGGTGTTGCTGACACTGCACACAGTAAGTCTTTAGTGTCAGGTGGGAGGGGTGCTTCCTTCGTGGTGTTGCTGACACTGCACACAGTAAGTCTTCAGTGTAAGGTGGGGGGGTGCTTCCTTGGTGGTGTTGCTGACACTGCACACAGTAAGTCTTTAGTGTAACGTGGGGGGAGTGCTTCCTTCGTGGTGTTGCTGACACTGCACACAGTAAGTCTTCAGTGTAAGGTGGGGGGGTGCTTCCTTCGTGGTGTTGCTGACACTGCACACAGTAAGTCTTCAGTGTAAGGTGGGGGGAGTGCTTTCTTCGTGGTGTTGCTGACACTGCACACAGTAAGTCTTCAGTGTAAGGTGGGGGGTGCTTCCTTGGTGGTGTTGCTGACACTGCACACAGTAAGTCTTCAGTGTAAGGTGAGGGGTGCTTCCTTGGTGGTGTTGCGGACACAGCACACAGTAAGTCTTCAGTGTAAGGTGGGGGAGTGCTTCCTTCGTGGTGTTGCTGACACTGCACACAGTAAGTCTTCAGTGTAAGGTGGGGGGGTGCTTCCTTCGTGGTGTTGCTGACACTGCACACAGTAAGTCTTCAGTGTAAGGTGGGGGGTGCTTCCTTGGTGGTGTTGCTGACACTGCACACAGTAAGTCTTCAGTGTAAGGTGAGGGGTGCTTCCTTGGTGGTGTTGCGGACACAGCACACAGTAAGTCTTCAGTGTAAGGTGGGGGAGTGCTTCCTTCGTGGTGTTGCTGACACTGCACACAGTAAGTCTTCAGTGTAAGGTGGGGGGGTGCTTCCTTCGTGGTGTTGCTGACACTGCACACAGTAAGTCTTCAGTGTAAGGTGGGGGGTGCTTCCTTGGTGGTGTTGCTGACACTGCACACAGTAAGTCTTCAGTGTAAGGTGAGGGGTGCTTCCTTGGTGGTGTTGCGGACACAGCACACAGTAAGTCTTCAGTGTAAGGTGGGGGAGTGCTTCCTTCGTGGTGTTGCTGACACTGCACACAGTAAGTCTTCAGTGTAAGGTGGGGGGGTGCTTCCTTCGTGGTGTTGCTGACACTGCACACAGTAAGTCTTCAGTGTAAGGTGGGGGGAGTGCTTTCTTCGTGGTGTTGCTGACACTGCACACAGTAAGTCTTCAGTGTAAGGTGGGGGGGTGCTTCCTTCGTGGTGTTGCTGACACTGCACACAGTAAGTCTTCAGTGTAAGGTGGGGGGTGCTTCCTTGGTGGTGTTGCTGACACTGCACACAGTAAGTCTTCAGTGTAAGGTGGGGGGTGCTTCCTTGGTGGTGTTGCTGACACTGCACACAGTAAGTCTTCAGTGTAAGGTGGGGGGTGCTTCCTTGGTGGTGTTGCTGACACTGCACACAGTAAGTCTTCAGTGTAAGGTGGGGGGGTGCTTCCTTGGTGGTGTTGCTGACACTGCACACAGTAAGTCTTCAGTGTAAGGTGGGGGGTGCTTCCTTGGTGGTTTTGCTGACATTGCACACAGTAAGTCTTCAGTGTAAGGTGGGGGGGTGCTTCCTTGGTGGTGGTGCTGACACTGTCTGGACACAGAAAGTGTCCAGTGTAAGGGGGAGGGGCTTCCTTCATGGTGTTGCTGACACTGTCTGCACACAGTAAGTCTCCAGTGCGAGGTGGAGGGTGGACTCAGTCTCTCCTCTCACATCTTCCTGTGCCCTGTCTGTGTATGTTCTGCGCACGTCAGGCCTTCAGATCATTGGTTTTTAATCCAGGAATGTGGTGCACATCTCCTTTTCCTGTGCCCCAGAGCAGTTGGACAGAGTCCTGCCTTCTCTATCAAGGTCATAGTTTGTCTTCCATAGAATTTTGATCCTTTTTAAAAATTAAATGGAGCTTTTATTTTTTGGCAATTTCACATATCTCAATTTTTTTAGTTAACAAACTTTTATCACCCCTTTTCCTCTAATACAGGGTCAGTATGAGTCCGAATTGACTCGACGGCACTGGGTTTGGTTTTTGTTTTTTTTCCTCTAATATTAATTCATTTTTTAATGCCTTATTTTTATTTGATCCTAACAAGCCCTAATAAGTAGTAGGACCACAATTATTGTCCAGCCAGTGAGAATGGGAAGCTAATGCAGACCCCCTAAGAGACTTAACCTCAGATTGGGCACGTGTCCACGCCCAGCATCTTACAGGTCTCCTCCCATGTAGTCCCCAGGGCACGGCTGGGAGCTGGAGCCCGCCATCCCTGCGTTACAGGTGAAGGCCTTGGAGCTGGGGGAGTTACGGGCGCAGAGTGACTGTAATTTATTGTCCAAACAGGGACACGTTTGATCATGAAAGAGGTGCTATTAATGGTTATGCCAAGACAACAGGGGTAGACTAGGACTGCCGCGGGCAAGCTCAGATGTATAACCGTCCTGGTTGAGTAACTTGTCCAAGGCTGCATGGCCAGTGAATGTCAGGGCTGCACCTTAAACTCCAGGCTTCCTGGATCCCGCTCGCACTCTTACCTAGCCTATCCTGGAGGTCTCTTCATTCAGCTGGTTCCCAGCAGGCCTCAGGAGAGCCAGGGCTGGAACGCACATTTCTGCCCCATCCTCCATCATTGTCTTTCTGTGATAGCATGTATCTGTGCTGTCAGTCTGTGTTCCTGTTGTCATTTGGGAGAACCCTTCATTCAGAGCCTCTTAAACATACAGTCGAACAGTTCTTGTGTACCAGTGGATTTTTTGTAAATAATAGATTATTGTGTACTACAAACATCATGTAAACATTAGGTAGACTAGATGATCTTCATGATTCAATCTAGGTCTAAAATTCTGTTAGTTTACATATTAAAACTTTGTAAAATACACATTATTTCAAAGATATAAACTTGTTTTTCTTTAAAAACAATCTATAATGGGGCTTCTCACTAATTTGCCTGTTCTCTGCTCCCTTCTAAGCAGAGTTTATGGTTATCTGTGTGTCATCTGCTCCCTCGCCTGCACAGTTGTCATCCCTGGTAAAATCTAGGTAACTATCTATATTGTTGTTGTTGTGTGCCGTTGAATTGGTTCTGACTCATAGTGACCCTATAGGACAGGGTAGAGCTGCCCCATAAGGTTTCTAAGGAGCGGCTGGTGGATTTGAACTGCCGACCTTTTGGTTAGCAGCCGAGCTCTTAACCACTAGCCACCAGGGCGATAGCATTATGCCTGTCCTTTTCCAGTAAATCATTGTGTTAGGTATTTTCTTCTATATACTTCTAAAATGTTATGTTTAAGCATAAAAAGCATTCCTGTGACTTTGTTACCCGCCACGTTTCCTGTATTTTGTTTAGCATGTACTTACGTAGCACTTCCTACGTACCCAGCAATGCTCTCAGCACTTTACAGGTGTCAGCGTACTTACTCCTCAGAAGGACCCAGCCAGGCCTATTATTTTCACCTTCATTTTTACATGTAAGGAAACTCAGCTGCTGAGAAGGGAGGCTGAGTAACTTGCCTGGGCCACACAGCTAGTTGGTGGCCCAGCCGGAATTCACACCCAATAGCTGTGGCCCCAGCAGCTGCCTTCTTCACCTCTCTAGCTGCTGTTTCTCAAGGGCATTGTGTTGTTGTGTGACAGCACAGCCAAGACTCACACCTGCCTGGGAGAGTCTCTGTGTGTCTTAAACACACACATACATGCATACTGATTTTCTAGAATACTGGGATAATTAAAATGTCAGATTAATGCAGTATTTTGATTAAAACTAAGAACTACCTGCGCCCTGAGTGTTTAGTAAAAATATTTAATATATAATGCACTTGTCAGTAAACATATATAACATTAACTGGATAATTTAGAGGGCAGTGCAGTGGTTTAGAGCTGTCAGTGTCGCAAGACCCGAATTGGCTACTGGACATGTTGCAAACAAAGAAGCTGTTGATGCCTGCCCTCTGCCACACCCCAGGAGGGACAGTTCAAAACAAATGAAGGAAAGCAACCCCGGGCCAAGACCTTTTCAGGTAGAGGGAATCCAGCTTGTTATCAATATGGATTTCAAACCAAGAGAGGTTTTCATTTTACAAATCTTGTAGCCCTGACATCCAACAAGTGACTTAATGCCCAAATGCTATTTAGAGCGATGAGCTACCCTGAAAATAAAAATCATTGTAATTTAATACTTAGAGTTTTTATTTAATTTAGGAATTGTTAAATAGTTGAAATTAAATTTTAAAACTTATGGTAGAAATGTTAAATAATTTGGAAGCTGAGCTCACGTCCCCTGGTAAATCGAGAGCTTTAGGGGTACCTGGAGTCCCAGCTTGGAGATCCCAAAGCATGACTGTTCTTTAATTGTACTTTGGATGAAGGTTTAGAGAACAAACTAGCTTCTCACTGGACAGTACACATTGTTTTATGATATTGGTAAACAACCCCAGGACATGTCAACACTGTCCCTCCTTGTCTTTTGGTTCCCTATTACCAGCTTTCTTGTCCCCTCCTGCCTTCTCGCCCTTGCCCCTGGGCTGATGTGCCCCTTTAGTCTCATTTTGTTTTTATGGGCCTGTCTAATCTTTGGCTGAAGGGTGAATCTGCGGAGTGAATTCATTACTGAGCTAAAATGGTGTCCGAGGGCCATACTCTCGAGGTCTTTCCAATCTGTGTCAGGCCAGTAAGCTGGGTCTTTTTTTGTGAGTTAGAATATTGTTCTACATTTTTCTCCAGCTCTGTCCAGGACCCTCTATTGTGATCCCTGTCAGAGCAGTTGGTAGTGGTAGCTGGGTACCATCTAGTTGTACTGGACTCAGTCTGGTGGAGGCTGTGGTAGTTGTGGTCCATTAGTTCTTTGGATTAATCTTTCCCTGGTATCTTTGGATTTCTTCATTCTTCCTTGTTCCCAAAGGGGTGAGACCAGTAGAGTATCTTAGATGGCCGTTCACAGGTTTTTAAGACCCCAGACACCACTCACCAAAGTAGAATGTAGAACATTATAAACTCTGTTATGCCAGTTGAGCTAGATGTTCCCTGAGACCACAATCCCCACAGCCCTCAGCCCAACAACTCAGTCCCTCAGAGTTTGGATGTGCCTATGGAGCTTCTGTGACCTTGCCTTGTACAAGTTGTGCTGGCTTCCCCAGTATTATGTACTGTCACCAAAGTTACCACTTAATGTATTGTCTGTTTAGTGTTTGGAAACCCTGGTGGCGTAGTGGTTAAGTACTACAGCTGCTAACCAAAAGGTCAGCAGTTCAAATCCACCAGGGTCTCCTTGGGAGCTCTATGGGCCACTTCTACTCTGTCCTCTAGGGTTGCTATGTGTTAGAATCAACTTGACAGCAATGGCTTTGGGTTTTTTTGGTTTATTTAGTGTTTTTCCCTTCCCCACCCCTCCCCTCCCTCATAACCATCAGAGATTCTTTTTATGTGTAAACCTTTTCATGAGTTTTTATAGTAGTGGTCTCATACAATATTGGTCCTTTTGAGATTGACTTATTTCACTCAGCATAATGCCCTCCAGATTCATCCATGTTGTGAGGTGCTTCACAGATTCATGATTGTTCTTTATCTTGGGTAGTATGCATGGCTGGTTTTGAGGTAAAGCTCTAGCCGCTAGGGGCTGCCTGTCCTGAGGGGTGTTCCTGTGAGTTAGCTGATGAAAGGAAGGCCTTAGATGGAGAGAGGGAGGTAAAGATACTCATCCAAGGGAACCACTCATCTCCTCTCCTTGGCAGAGGCCCCGTGACTTAGATTTTCTAAGGGAAACCACTTATTCTTGACAGTTCCTGTCATCACACTTTAATCTTGAAGGAAGTTGCGTCAGAGGAAATAGCTGAAACTCCACAAGAAGTAGAAGTGAACTATTGTTGTTTTGCTTCATTGTTGGTATTATTCCTAAAATTATCCCATCTCTCTCAAAATTCATTAGGATATCAGTTAATTGCTGAATTTTTGTGTAAAATATGTTACCTCTTGAGGTTTTCATTGATTGTAGCAGATTTTGCACCTGTGGGGAAAATTTCGTGAGGATTTTAGAAAGCTGACCACTGATATTAACAGCTATTCATAGATTATGAATTTTTTATTTTATTATTTTTTTATTAACTTTTATTGAGCTTCAAGTGAACGTTTACAAAGCAAGTCAGACTGTCACATGTAAGCTTATATACACCTTACTCCATACCCCCACTTGCTCTCCCCCTAATGAGTCAGCCCTTCCAGTCTCTCGTGACAATTTTGCCAGCTTCCAACTCTCTCTATCCTCCCATCCCCCCTCCAGACAGGAGATGCCAACACAGTCTCAAGTGTCCACCTGATACGAATAGCTCACTCTTCATCAGCATCTCTCTCCTACCCACTGTCCAGTCCCTTTCATGTCTGATGAGTTGTCTTCGGGAATGGTTCCTGTCCTGTGCCAACAGAAGGTTTGGGGACCATGACCGCCGGGATTCCTCTAGTCACATCCAGACCATTAAGTATGGTCTTTTTATGAGAATTTGGGGTCTGCATCTCACTGATCTCCTGCTCCCTCAGGGGTTCTCTGTTGTGCTCCCTGTCAGGGCAATCATCGATTGTGGCCGGGCACCAACTAGTTCTTCTGGTCTCAGGCTGATGTAGGTCTCTGGTTCATGTGGCCCTTTCTGTCTCTTGGGCTCATAGTTATCGTGTGACCTTGGTGTGCTTCATTCTCCTTTGATCCAGGTGGGTTGAGACCAATTGATGCATCTTAGATGGCAGCTTGTTAGCATTTAAGACCCCAGACGCCACATTTCAAAGTGAGATTATGAATTTTTAGTGTTTCTTCTATGACTTAACTGTGCTTGCTACGTGAGCTTAAAAAGAGTTGTTTTTTAATGCCTTTCTAGATTATCTGAGTAAGAATGCTGTGATTAACAAAAGCAAAAATGCCTTGTTAAGCTGACCTTGAATTTGATGGTGCTTTCCCTTGCCCTTTCCTTACACAGACACAGCAGTAAGCCTAAGAAATGAAGTCCCCAAACAGGTTTTATCTTTTGAATTTCCTGAGTTTGGTCATCTCCCCTTGACTCACAGACTTTTTCAAGTTCGCTTCGGTAGTGCAGTGCCCTCTAGCAGTAAGTTAAGGAACTGGCTACCCCAAACAGTGGCTATTTTCATTTATTATTTAATTTTAAGAGTAGGTTGTTTATAACATCGTTTTTGTATTGCTCAGATTGAAGTATTGAGTGAGGTATTTGATCTCTAATTAGCCTTAGGGCTTCCTTTTAGTCATCATGTGGATAACTGGGGATTTTTTTGGAGGTGGACAGGTCAGGCCGGTGATTTTGAGATCCCTAAGAGATTGGTGTTTTTAGGTTGCTGACAGGTAGACCTTCAACATAGCCCCAGGCAAGTGGTAATTTGGCTTTTGTTGAGATGATATGAGTTCTTTTTCTAACTTGCTTTTGAGCAAGAATTATCTAGATTGACACCTACTAGTCAGTTATCCTGATTGATATCTACAACCAGGGCAGATGGTCATCTCACATACTTTGGACATGTTGTCAGGAGGGATAGTTCCTGGAGAAGGACATCATACTTGGTAAAGTAGAGGGTCAGCAGCAAAGAGGAAGACCCTCAGTGGGATGGATTGTGACACAGTGGCTACAACAATGGGCTCAAGCATAACAACAGTTGGGAGGATGGTGCAGGACCAGGCAGTGTCTCCTTCTCTTGTGCATAGGGTCACTGTGAGTTGGAACCGACTTGACAACACCTAACAACAGTCATATTGCCCAAATAAAACCAAAAAACCTAAACTCATTGCTGTGGAGTCGGTTCCGACACATAGCGGCCCTATAGGACAGAGTGGAACTACTCCATAGAGTTTCCAAGGAGTGCCTGGTGGATTTGAACTGCTGACCTTTTGATTAGCAGCCATAGTACTTTATCACTGAGCCACCAGGATTTCCATTGCCCAACTAGTTTCCAAAAATCTCTTTATAGCATTCATTTAGATGTCATTGGTTTATAATTTAATTCTTTTCTTTACCAGTACTTTTCAGAAGTATTTCTCAGGTCTAAAGTTGTCCAAAGACCTCAAAATTGAACATAGCTGGGAAAGAACCAGTCATAAAACTGAATGAGCACGCTCCCTAAAGGATTGTTATATTTTCAAAAGTATCAGATAATCATCCCCTTTGTACACTATTTCATTCCTAATAAAGGAATACCTTTTTTCCTCTATCTTTTCATTCCTGAAAAGGAGATTCTAAATTAACATCGCCTGCATCTTCCATGGCCCCCCAATCACCTGTACTGCAAAAGTAGAGAAAATGGGTACAGTAGACTCTTGTGTTGATCTTGGTGTGTAAAATCAGGACACCCCCTTAATTCTGGGCTTTCTTTGGTGTAGTGAGAGGTATGCTCCATGTTCACACAGTCCCCGGGGCAGAGGGTTACAACAGACTCTTTGATGCTGATTGGAGCAGTTTACTGTTCTCCTGATGAGGGAAGCTTGGGACCAGGGTGGTGTGCTGACTTTTATAGGTGGAACAGCAGGGGATTTCATTTTATAGATGAAGTGTTTTTGTACTGTTTTGGTGGTGGTGGTAGCAGCTCCTGCTAAGACATTTTTTCCCTCTGTGCTCTGGTCTCAAGGGGGTGGTGTTCTTGGGAGAATTTTAAGTCCTGTGTAATTGTTCTTGTCTTGTTGCCCATTGTTTTTCCAGCATCCTCCAGGACAAGTAGCGAGGAAGTACAGCTCCTGCTCCACTATTTTCCTAGATGATAGCACAGTCAGTCAGCCAAACCTCAAGTATACGATTAAATGGTGGGTATACAGACCTTTGCTTAACTAAGTGCTTTCTCTGTTCCTTAACCTGAGGGGTAAGCTGGTTGGTTGTGGGGTATGGGAGAGGTAAGATGGGGAAGGGGAGGCCATGGACTATTCAGGAAATCTTTCTGAAAAGTGATTTTGGGAGTTAAGATGTGAGGTATCTAAATGCTTGTGCATGTTATTATTTACATAAAAGACCAAAATTTGTAATCAAGTGGTTATTTAAAATGCATTTATATTTTTGTGCATGCCTTCTCTCCACCTTTTTCCTGAGGCCATTCTAGGGTAACTCTGCTAGTGTTTTACCATCTAAATAAGGGGAGGCTCTTGTGGTCACAGTTTAAGACTGTGGGCTACAGGAGAACGCTGGCATGGCCTGGTGGAGAGTATACTTGGCTGGGAGTCAAGAGACCTGAGTTCTAATCTTGGCTCTGTCACTCACTGGAGGAGGGGGGTTGGGTAAGACCCTTTTTTGTGAGGGCCTTTTGTTGCTTATTTTAAAATGGGGGTTAAGAGGGAGGAAGGGGAGTCTTTGGATAAAATCATTTCCCTTTTGGGGCCTCAGTTTCCTTAATTTAAAATGAGAGGTATAAGGGAGGCAGGGGGGCTTTTCCTGTAACATTCCCATGGGCACGGTGACAGTAACCCTCGAGAGCAATCACAGATCACTGATGTGCCGGGGGCTTCTGGTCAGCAGCTCAGCTTGGAGACAATCTGGATTATTTTATCTCTATGCTTGTTCAAGAAAGTCCATATTCAGCAACAATGCGTGCTAGCATATGAGATAAGTGTTAAAATCTCTAAGAAATATTCTTTTATTTCAATGGGCCAGGTATTTAGGCTTCAAAGCCATATTTTAAGTATGATTCTAGGTGATTCTGTCTCTACCTCAGTCAGGGCAGTGAGGGCTCTGTGAGTGTCTTCTGGGCGCAGCAGGTGACTCCAGGTGAAAGGTAGAAGACGTGACCACTAGGATAAGGCTGCCGTATCTGTGCAGTTTTCTTCTATCCCGTGGGCAGCATGTTCCCCAGATCCGAACGGAAGTCTACCTCTCCCTTCATTACCTCGGTGTTTAAGGACATCGTAAGTGACTAGCGATCGTAAACCCAAGTAATGGCAGCTGGGAAGAGGTTTGTGTAATAGCCCCACAAGATGGTTACCTGTGTGACCTTCCTGGAGCCACTTAAATACCCTTGGGCCCCAGTTTACTGCCAGGAAGTGGGAGGTGCAGTAACTTGGGAAGTATTTTGTAGACGAAGTAGTTAGCAGTTGTGGGGGGAAGTGGAGAGCCCTAAGAACTTTGCACCGTGCTGTTCCTGGCATCTGCTCTAGCTCTAAAAAGCACGGGATGGACTGCTAGCTGTCCTTTTATCCTGGAATCCTGCTCCACAGCAGGGGAAGCAGAGTAGGACAGAGCGGCACCTCCACTCTAAATGGCAGCTGGGAGCTCTGGGATTCACAATTGACTCCAACTCAGTTGCTTGCCCCTTTGGCTGCTGAAATCACCGCTGCTTGTGACATAGATGCTTGGGAGCAGGGGTCAGAAAACTGGGGTCACGATCTGATACTTCAGTGATTGAGCTTTGGGAGGTCGCGAGCACACCTAGCTCATAGGTTCCTCTGTGTAAATCAGTGGCTCTCAGCCTTTGTCTGTGTGTCATAAGCACCTGGGGAGCTTTAAGAAATACTGGTGGCTGGCTCTGGCTGGAGTTCTTGATTGAATTGCTCTCGTATAGCCTGGGTGTTTGGGTTTTTAAAACTCCCTAGTGTAGCAACTCTATTGGGCAGCCAAGATTGAGAACTACTGATATGAACGGACAGCCACCCTGCCCTTGTCCTCCAAAGTCTCTTTGAAACTTTTAAATTTAAAAAAAATCCCGAAAACTAAATGCATTGTCGTCGAGTCAATTCCAACTCATAGCGACCCTATAGGACAGGGTAGAACTGCCCGATAGGGTTTCCAAGGAGCGGCTAGTGGGTTTGAACTGCCGACCTTTTGGCTAGCAGCCAAACTCTTAACCACTTTGCCATCAATAAACTCTGGAGTAATAAACACAGAGCTGAAGAGCCCAGACAGTTGTGATAGCTGCCCACCAAGACAGCATCCTGACAGTGCAGGTACTGTGGCTCCCCTGATCCAAAAGACGTTTTCTCCGCCCTGCCCAGATTTGAAATTCCTTCAGCCAGTGGTCCAGTTGCTGTAAAAAGTAAGCTCCTTTTGAATATGTGCGTTTGGGAGCTGGAGCTGGAGCTGGAGCTGGAGCTGGAGCTGGAGCTGGAGCTGGGTGGGTAGGCCCTAGTGGAAGGGGTACCATCAGGACGCTGCCGCATGAATACCTGCATCGCACACCTGGCCTGGTTCTGACCAAGGAGCTGAAGAGTTAAAGCAATTTTGCTGTGTTAGCTGGCCTGTGTGAGTTCTTCTATTAGCTGTTTTGATGGTGTAAGAGGAAAGGGGTAAACAAAGAGCAGGGGGTGTCCAAGAGTGGGTAGAAAAATCCTAAACCTAAATGCCATCGTATTTTAAAATTCTGCCTGATGCTTACCCTAAACAAACAAACAAAAACCAAACCCATTGTTGTCGAATCAGTTCCAACTCAGGAGCCCTCCTGGTGCAGTGGCGGAGCGCTCAGCTGCTAACCAAAAGGTCGGTGGTTCAAACCCAACAGCCCTTCCGCGGGAGAAAGATGTGGCGATCTGCTCCTGTAAAGATTACAGCCCTGGAAACCCTATGGGGCAGTTCTGCTCTGTCCTGTAGGGTCACTGTGAGTATCTTACCCTACGCCTGGCAAAAGGAAATGCCTATGTGCTTATGCTTTCTCTACCTCCCCTAAATCCAAGGCCGTCTTGCCCCCCAAAAACTCTAAAATTGACAGGAAAATCCTTAATACTATAGTTCAGCTTCATTGTTGGGATAAATGAGCATTTGTGGGCTAAACTTACTTCCCGAAAACCAGGTATGACCTTGTTTCTGTGAGACAGTGCTCTGAGTCTGAAAAACCGACTTACAAACTAAGTTTTGGAACACAACCCACATGTACATCAGGGACGGCCAAAATTAACAAACATGTTTACCCATTCTAGGTGGGGATAGCAGTGGTTACGCTCTCAGCTGTAAACCAAAAGGTCGGTGGTTGAAACCTACCAGCCACTACACAGGAAAAAGATGTGGCAGTCTGCTCCCGTAAAGATTAGAAATACAGCCTTGGAAATCTGTTGGGGCAGTTTTACTCTTTCCCATAGGATCACTATGATTTGGAATCGACTCCAGAGCAACGGGTTTAGTTGGGTGTAGGGCGAGGGGTCGAGTCCTATTTTAACAGTGAAAGGAGAGTTTAAGTGTAAAAAGTTTGGGCACTCACTCCACTCTCACTCTTTTTATAGCGTTATTTCTTATTTTGAGAATTTGGTTTTCCTCTGTGTCCTCTGAGACATGGGGTCCCCATGAGTGGAAGTCAACTTCACAGCAACTGGTTTGCTTGTTTTCAGTCTTTCCCTTAAATGCCGCGAGCTGTGGGATTGATTTGGCGTTTGCCAGCCACCCCATATGCCTGTCCAAGACCCTCTCCACCAAGTCCCGTAACAGGCTTGTGAATGATGGTCAAAGGTGGAGTGTAGTGAGGACCCCATTCACTCAGTTGGTCTAATCGTCCATGATCCTTGGCCTCCAAGGGTCAGAGAGGAGCTACGTGCCCTCCTCCAGCTCTGGGGTCAGCCCCTCTGCACTGCCAGTCCCCCCTCCACTTGATCTACAGCAGCGGTGCTGGGATTGTCATGTGCCTTGCTAATTTAGCTCTCTAGGTAAAAAGTCAAACAAGGGCAGTGCCAACAACCACAAGTCTGTTTTGTTTCCTCGGGCAAGAATGTAGCACATTCTTCCTTCCCAGCTACGAGGCAAAAAAGCAAACCCTTTGGCCAAAATGTACTTCTGCTCTGTGGTTTAGTCTAGCCCATCCTTGGTGAGACCTCCAGGCAGAACCACACAGACCTCAAAGGCTGGCCGTTTGCCATGAAGCCGGAAGCCCGAGACTGGTTCGGTTTTTACCTGTCTGCCCTTTCCCCCAACAATCAGTTCTTTGAAGTAAGCTGGCTTGTGAGAGCTGAGCTGTGCGTGAACCTTCAGCTCAGCCTTTCCCCTTTCTGGGATACAGCCTGGGCGGGAACTGGCCTACAGGTGGGTCTGTCTTTCCTGGAGGTCCAAGACCACGATGAGTTCAGTCTTGCCCTGGGATGGGAAGAAGAGTGACCTTGGGACCCTGGGGGGTTTTCATTCAGTCTGCAGAAGCCAGACCTCTTGAGGTGAAGTTATTGATAGGGGAATAACAACAATAATAACAACTTTTGTTTTAGAGCTTTATATTTGAGATCATGCTTTTACACGTTTTATCTCAGTTGATCATAATAACCAGTCTTCAGTGTAGGTGTATCGTTCTAATTTTATTAACGAGGAAATGAAGGTTCTGAGACACAAGCAAACTCCAATGAATGAAGGAGCAAGGTTTTGAACCCAGGTTTGTCTGCCTTCCAGTCTGGTGATAGTTCCTCTTCATTACACTACCTTGGAGGGGAAGCAAGAGCCATTTTCTTTCTCAGTCAAAGAGATTAATCACTGGGCTAAACCTGATCGTATGAAGCATTCAATTTCAGCCTGCCATGGATCAGAAGAGCAGTCGTGGCGGCGTGACTATTAAGTGAATAAACAGTCATTTTTCCCTGCTTCCCAGAGGCAACATGGCAGAACAGAAGGGCACAGAGCCCTACTGTCAAGCTGGGAGTCCTGGCATCTAGGGTCTGAACCTTCGTTTTCTCATTTATACAGTAGAAGCAGTAACGTCTGCTGCTTTCTGTTACAGGGCTGTTAATGTATATGACAGCACTTAGAAAACCATATTATTATTACTTCTGAAGCCTTTTCACCCCATTTGCAATTCCTTCATCAGATTAGATGCTTTTCAAGATGTCAGGAGAAACAGAGGAAGCAGTACCGTTTTCTCATGAGTACTTCTAACACTTAGTGCTGAACCATTTGAATGAACAGACCTGGGAAGAGATTGACTTGGAAGAATAAAGTTTTTCTTTCAATAGAGCAAGATTAGCTATTGTCATGTTCTGTGCTCTCGATAAAGATCTTTCAGTACCACTGAGAAACACAGAACCCAAGCTGATACAGCTACTTAGCTATGTCCTTACACAAAACAAAAGTGAAAACCTGTTGCTGTCAAGTCGATTCCGACTCATGTAGAAGTATTTTTTGGCTTCCTCGTTAAATTATAAAGTCACACAAAAATAGTGGAAGGACATAGAGAGTTTACCAAAGAAGAAATGAGGGGGAAAAAATTGGCCAGTCAACCTGAATAACTGTGCCAGCTGGATGGATGATCACAGGAACTCAGATTGAAAAAAACAGTGCTTTTTTCCTGCCTGTCCAGCTGGGAACCATTTTTTTTTTTTTTTAGCACATTTAAGATGAGTGTCAGTGAATGTGAGGTGCAGCAGACACTGATGGGAAAGTATTACTTACCTTTGAGAGTGTTCATTATGGTGTTATAATTGCAAAATGTTAGAAACAACTTAAATGTTCAATAGTAGGGAGTGATTAGAAAATTAGCGACCTTATGATGGACTATAATCAGCTGTTTAAAGTCATGTGTTTGCACAGTACGGGCGAGGTCAGCACAACTGGACTAAACCAAAAGCAAAGAAGTTTCCTGAATAAACTGAGTGCTTTGAAGGCCTGCGTAGCAGGGCTGGGGGTTTGGGGACCATGGTTTCAGGGGACATCTAAGCCAATTGGCATAATAAAATCTGTTAAGAAAACATTCTGCATCCCACTTTGGAGAGTGGCGTCTGGGGTCTTAAACGCTAGCAAGCAGCCATCTAAGATGCATCAATTGGTGTCAACCCACCTGGAGCAAAGGTGAACGAAGAACACCAAGGACACAAGGTAATTATGAGCCCAAGAGACAGAAGGGGCCACATGAACCACAGACTCCATCAGCCCGAGACCAGAAGAACTAGATGGTGCCCAGCTACAACCAATGAGTGCTCTGACAGGGAACACATCAGAGAACCCCTGAGGGAGCAGAAGAGCAGTGGGATGCAGACCCCAAATTGTCGTAAAAAGACCAGACTTAATGGTCTGACTGAGACTAGAAGCACGCCGGAGGTCATGGCCCCCAGATCTTCTGTTAGCCCAAGACAGGAACCATTCCCAAAGCCAACTCTTCAGGCAGGGGTTGGACTGGACTATGAGATGGAAAATGATACTGGTGAAGAGTGAGCTTCCTGGATCAAGTAGCCACATGAGACTATGTGGGCAGCTCCTGTCTGGAGGGGAGATGGGAGGGCAGAGGGGGACAGAAGCTGGCTGAATGGATGTGGGAATGCAGGGTGGAGAGGAGTGTGCTGTCTCATTAGGGAGAGAGTAACTAGGAGTATGTAGCAAGGTGTATATAAATTGTTGTATGAGAGACTGGCTTGATTTGTAAACTTTCACTTAAAGCACAATAAAAAATTTTTAAAGTCATGTGTTTGAAGAATATAGTAGTAAGAAAAATATTAATAAGAATAAAAATAGAATGCAAACCTTTTTTGCACAGTGTAATTTATTGACAGCAACAGGTACCTAGATATCCTAAGCTAATAGTAGTTGTCTTTGGGTAGAGGGATTATTTTTCTTGATATTTTCTATAGTTTCCAATATTTCTACAGTTAATAAAAAGTATTTTATAATCAGTGCTTAAAAAAGAAAAAAAAAATCAAGGGGAAGGAATATCTTTGTTAAATTCAGATCTTTTAAAATGTGAAATATAAATTTTAAGGTAGTGCTCCAAATAAAAACTGCAGTACCATTTCAGCAAGTGAATGGACAAGTTGGGCAGATTGCCAGTAGGTTATTGATTTAAGAGAAAAATGACAAACCGTGGTGGATGATGTTCACATTTTAAAGAAACCACTAGTTTTCTGAAATGGTAGGTAATGAAGATTTCTAAAGATGTTTTAATTTGCATCATCTGTTTTTAATATAGTTCTTGTATTTTACAAGTGAGGAAAGCTTACAATTTCTGATAGAAAGAGCAATTTGTTTTTAAATCTGGTGTTTCTGGGAAAGATTTAATAATTTGGGGGAATGAGTACCAAATTGACTTGCTCTGAAGAGTGTGTTTTTCGAACAGTATTCTGAGCGAAAGGGGACTGTTCAGATAGATTGCTTACCTTTTACTTGTGTTTAAATATTTGTGGTCAGACTGATGCCTGATATTGTATAAGATCTTGAATGTGCCTATGAAACATTGAACGCCTGCATTTTATTTTACAGTGTAGCTCTCGCAATATATTATCACATCAAAAACAGGTATGTGGATGAAAAATTTTGTGCTAAATCTATCACAGTTTATCTTCAATTATGTTTTTCCGCTTATTTTCCTATTATGCTTATAGTTGCCTCAACCTTTGAACTTGATACTTTTAACCCATATTTTCATAGAATTTCTGAAGTTAGTATAATTTGCCAAAACTTTCCAGGTGAGCACTGAACTGCTTCTGAATTTTTTTTTTTTTTTTAAAAAGGAAGCCAAATGGGTGTTTGTGGTTGAAGCCAGCAAAACAGAAGAAGCCTTCTTAATGTTCAACCTTTCTTCACTTTTTATTTTGTGTCATCTTTCTAAACCGTCTGTTTTATAAAAGATAATTTAAAAAATTACTGTGTATAACTTTAACATGAAAAAAATGATGTTTAATTTTATAGTTTGAATCCAATAGAAGAAATTTAGGAGTAAACTGAGACATAAACTCTAAGGTAGTAGAAGTCCTTTCTGATACGATTGGGTCTGGTGATAAAAATTTCTGATATGATTGGGTCTGGTGATAGTTGAGGAATTTAAAAAGTCAGTTAAATCCAGGGATCATAAAAAAAAATTGATAACCAGTTTGGAAGAAGCAGAGCTGCTCCTTGGTAAGCCTAGATCTCCTAGGTAGGATGAGACCAGACTATCTGAGCATACAAGAGACTACCAGCCAGCCCTGGGTGGTCAGCAGGGGGCGGCCACCACCTCACGTCTGTTTTACAGAGGGGTGGGGGACTGTGACAAGTCAGTTAAGCAGAGGTTAGATGAGAGAGCTTCTAATCAGCATTGTTACAGGGAAAAAAAAAATACAGTATTTGGGGACAAATACCTGGAAAGTTATTGTTTTCCATATCGTCATTGAATGGTGCTTGAGAATTTTGGATTTAAGAACCAAAATTGTTAACATGATACTAGTTTAAACGTTTGAAACACTTAAACCTTAAGTAACAACGGAATACCATTAGTGAAAGTAAGATGTTATGCTCTCAAACCAGTTTTGTGTTAGTATCTCTCAGTTTTTAGACTATCGTAGATCCCAAAGTTAATTTAGCCATGTTGTTGTTGAGTGGGTTCCGACTCAGTGACTCTGTGCACAACAAAACGAAACACTGCCTGATCCTGCGCCATCCTCACAATCGTTGCTATGTTTGAGCCCACTGTTGCAGCCACTGTGTCTGTCCACCTTGTTGAGGGTCTTCCACTTTTTCGCTGATCCTCTACCAAGCATGATGTTCTTCTCCAGTAACTGGTCCCTCTCGATAACATGTTCCAAGTATGTGAGACAAAGTCTCACCATTGTTGCTTTTAAGGAGAATTCTGACTGTACTTTTTCCAAGACAGATTTCTGGCTGGCCGTGGTATATTCAGTATTCTTCACCAACACCATTATGGTGATGGCGTATATAGATTAGTTGTTTCCCTGAAGAATTTTGAGGATTAAGGTGTGTCTAACCCAAGTCATGGTATTTTCAGTTGCCTCGTAAGCATGCCAAAGCTGGACAGTGAATAAGGAGACTGGAGAAGAATTGATGCCTTTGAATTATGGTGTTAGCATCAGTTCTTTTCAGTCTTTCTTATTCATTATCTAGTTTTCCCATACATATGAGGTGATTGAAGACACCATGGCTGGGGTCAGGTGCACTTCAGTCCTTAAGGTGACATCTTTCCTTTTCAACACTTTAAAGAGGTCCTTTGCAGCAGATTTGCCCAGTGCAGTACATTGTTTGATTTCTTGACTGCTTCCTCCATGGACATGGAGTGTAGATCCCAGTAAAATGAAATTCTTGTCAACTTTAATCTTTATCTGTTTATCGTGATGTCACTTATTGGTCCAGTAGCGAGGATTTTTGTTTTCTTTATGTTGAGGTGTAATCAATCCATGCTGAAGGCTGTAGTCTTTGATCTTCATCAGTAAGAGCTTCAAGTCCTCTTTGTTTTCAGCAAGTAAGGTTGTGTCATCTGCATATTGCAGGTTGTCAGTGACTCTTCCTCCAACCCTGATGCCTTGTTCTTCATATAATCCAGCTTTTTGGATTATTTGCTCAGCATACAGATTGAATAAGTATGGTGAAAGGATACAACCCCAGCACACACCTTTCCTCATTTTAAAGCATGCAGTATCCCCTTGTTTTGTTCAAAAGACTACCTCAACAATTCCATCAGAGGATACTGATATTATCCCCATTTTACAGGTAAAGAAACTGAGACACAGGGAAACTAAATTTGCCAAAGATGGCACAACTAGTAAATAAGGGAATTGAGATTTGAACCAAACAGTGTACCTCCCAAACCTTTAATCTTATGCTCTACCTGGTTATTGGTGATAAATTCCACCAAAAATGAGTGAGTAGAACTGGCGAAAGTCTAACCACAAAAGTAAATATTGTAAATAAGCATGACTGATCTCAGAGTGTAGCCTGATGGTGTCTTGGGGGCAAGGTGGCCTGACTGCCTGCCCACTCTCTCTTGGATGAATCACACTGCCAGACTCCTGGAGCTGGTGACAGATCCGTGTGCTTGGTAGAGATGATGCTGTTCAGTGGGAATGCAGCTGTGATGGAGGTGAGAGGAAACAGTCCATTTCTCAGAGGATACAATTTGCTTCCAAAATCATTTTAGCCCAAGTCCTTAATCCTCATGTGTATTTTTGAACCTGCATGCTCATCTTCAGAATGCTTTCTGGTGAATGTTTCTCTAGAGGGCTTGCATGGCTTTTCAGGGGCTCTCATTCGTCAGGAACATCAAGCAGGCCTGCTTCACATACCCCCTGAATGTCCTGCAGAGGTGTTAGTGAGGTGTTCATGTAGGCAAGAGCAACTGAGCAGGTATGAAGGCCCAGAAACCCCCCCCCAAAAAAAAAAATTCCTGTTTTGCAAATCCAGAAGTGAAAATTTGCTCTTTCCTTCTCTTTTATTTTGATGCAGATAGTAAATTTTTTAGTAAATTTATAGAGTAGAAATTACAGTGTTTGCCATGATGGGTGTGTGTTAGAGACAAGTCTGTAGCCTTCTGATGTCCTAAGCATAACTGGCATGGAAAGCACAGACTCTGGAAGTTGTATCATATGACCAAAGCAGTGGTTTCCAGGTTTGTTTTTAAAGAAAAATTTTTAGGTAAAGTTCTGTTTACGTAAAATAAATGAAAGTTGAGCTGCCACTGGGGAGGTGAGGGTGTCCCCACAGAGCCCAGCAGCCTGAGGCACTGGTGCCTGCAGGGAAAACCGTCACCTCAAATGGTTCCAGGCCTTGCCTAGCGTGGTAACAGCCAGCTGCTCCTTTATGGGTTATCGAGTTAAGGTTTTCTAGTGTCACCTCTTGACGTTCAGTGTAAAATTGTGAAATTCCTAAATAATGAAGTAGTCAGGTTGCATGTTGTAAAAATGTCTGACTGACCTCCAGGATGCACTGAGTGTTTGTACCTTTGGTCCTATTTCCTGCAACCACAAGGAGCGATGGTTTTAAGCAGGTCACTTAACCTTTGCTCAGAAACAAGACATTAAAGAAATTTACATCATTTGCTTAGATTTGATTCATTTGACAAATCAGAAAATAGAAGATATAGTTTTTACCTAGTTCAACTAAATGTGGCTCATTTCCTTTATGTCCATGGACTATTCGAATAAATGTGATTTAAATGTTAGATCCAAGGGAAAGGAATTATTATTCATTAGTAACTGACGTCTCTGACATTTAGCACTACCTTCTGTTTCTTGAAATGCATTGGAATCAGCTCTATATTTTGTTCTCTTTTGACTGACACTCATTCTTGCAGAAGATAAACTGATTTTCTGTTGTTTTTCCCACCAGGGACCCAGATGGAAGAATGCTCTTAGATATTTTTGATGAAAACCTTCACCCTCTTTCGGTAATCTCTTCCTCCTTGGGTTTCATGAGATGATTTCTTTCTCTTTTGCTCTTATTGGGTGGCCAGCCATCTGAAAATGTTTCCTTCCCCAGAAATCCGAAGTGCCACCAGATTATGACAAACACAACCCAGAGCAGAAACAGATCTACCGGTTTGTTCGGACGCTGTTCAGTGCTGCCCAGCTGACAGCTGAATGTGCCATAGTCACCCTGGTAAGTGCCTCTGGGTGCCTGCAGCTGCCCGTCACCCGCCGGTCTGGCTGCTCCTAGCTCCGCGGAGCACGTGCCAATGGAGAATCATCACCAAGTGTCCCTAGGGAAACTACAGATTCTGCTTCAGTGTCTTTTTTGCTGGGAGAATAGATTATGGGTATCCCAAAGAGTGTGTGCATCTATTCCACAGTCCCCACTTAATGTCATCCGTGAAGCCATGTTCAAACCAATAAATCCTGAGATGTTGAAGACAGGTAAGTGAAACACTTGGGCTAAGGGGGCCTAAGACTAAGAAGGACTCAGGCCACCCCTAATAGCATCCAGAATTCCTGTTGTTGATTTTCTACCAAGTTTTTAATTCATGAACAAGACAGATGAGTATGGAGGAAGGAGTGGTTTATATGGCTAGCTTCTGTTTTATGATCTTTGTGGAAATAGAATGTCTGTAATATATTCAGAGGCAACATGGAGGTAATTTATACTTTAAGACTTGAGAAAAAAATCAAAATCTATAATTCTTAATTAGATTCTTAAGGCTTTTTGGACTCATTAGGTAAAATCTCATTTGGGAAATGGATTTAGCAATGGAACTTATTGTCACTGACCTTTTATGTTGTGTGTAACTCAGATAAGAAGTTAGCTCTGGCTGTGAATGGTCTGTCCTGGAGATGGAGGGCCGTTCTCTGTGGGACCCAAGAAGAGAATGTTGTAATAGAAAGTTCACAGGCGTGCAGAGGCCTGTTTGCATTTCGCCACACCGAGAGCTTTGTGCTCCCAGCCTGATTCAGCACTGAGCCTGTTTGTTGTTTGTTCTTTTGTCCATTCATCCATTTGCTTGGTCATTCTTTCCCTCAGTGAACCTGTAGCCCAAAGGATAAAACATACACAATCATAGGTTCTCATGTCATAATTGAGAGGTGTTTTTACAGCCCAGCTTTGTTCCTCAAAAGGATTTCACGTTCTTACAAAAACAACAGGCAACAAGGGTTAAGAACCTTTTTTTTTACATAGGGAAATTGGGTTGAAGAGTAAGAAAACCAGATGAAACCGTGGATGAGGTTAATGTTAATAAGAAAATTCATACCATGAAGAAAACTTTATTTTGAAGCTCCTATAGATGGAATGGAAACCCTGGTGGCGCAGTGGTTAAGTGCTACAACTGCTAACCAAAAGGGTGGCAGTTCAAATCCGCCAGGCGCTCCTTGGAAACTTGGTGGGGCAGTTCTTCCCTGTCCTATAGGGTCACTGTGAATTGGAATTGACTCGATGGCAGTGGGTTTGGTTTTTGGTTTGGTATAGATGGGATTTAGAAGATGGCTTTTTTCAATTTTTTTTATGTTTAGTTCCAAAGAAAATTATGCCCTGAAAGTGATTTACTGTTTTCCTTAGAGTGAAGGAGAAGGCTAATGGCATGTTGAGGACAGGCCAACATTTACATTTCAGCAGTTTACCCAGTTTCCTCTGAGGCCTGAGAGAGCATCTAAAGTGCTTAGACTTTCTACCCATTTCCCTGTTGTCTTCTGATGTCACAGAGGGCTGCAGCGGGATTTATTAGTTCATGTCATTGGAGTACCGTAGGAGTGGCTTATTATCTGTGAACAGTTAGAAGTTCCGAAATCTTCAGTTACCTTACTGCGTAAGCTGGTGGTTTAGCAGGATATTCGTACTTGCTTGTCTTACCTGTATCGGCTCCTGTTTACTGCAGCTGGAGATGAGCAGCTTTGGGGTTACGCACTACAGGCTGATTCTCTGATGACTGCTGCTCGCCTGGGCTGAGAGTCGGCCTGCATGCCTGTGGGGAGCAGACAGACAGATGCCTGCTCTAAGCAAGACCCTTGCAGGATTCTTTTTCCCTTCTCTGATGTCCCCTGGAGTCAGAGGGAGCCATCAGTCAGGTCTGGTCTAGAGTTGACAGAGATGCCTTCATCTAGGCCTTTCTCTTGGCATATACTTGCCACTTGGCATGCTGCCCAGGTGGAGGCAGGGCGAGGCTAGGAAAGGACGCCGAGCTCTGGCCTTGCTGCCACAGGGAAGGGACTGCAGCCTGCACGTGGTCAGAGAGCTTACGTATATCAGAACCCCATTAGCCCACAGCACATATTTCACAGCTTAATTAACTTGATTTTAAAAGAGTAACATTAACCTAACACAACTGAATCTATTTTTTTTAGCTTTGCAGTATATGCCAAGATCCCTCCTGTTGATACTGACAGGTGACGAAATGAAAACAGAGGGAGAGGTAATTAAATTGCACCTCGCTGAATTATGTTGAGCTTTTACATCAGGGCACTTTGTAATATTCCTGCTTCAGCGGCAGAGAAGCCGACACCACTGTGGGCAGGTGGGCAGAGGGCCAGAGCATCCAGCTGCCCGGTGTGTGGCTCATCTTTTCCCTCAGGGGTTAACTGAGCTGTGCTGTACTCAGAACCATGCGTTGGGACTCGTTTTAGTGTTGTGTGGTACTGGGATGACAGAAAGCTCACCACCTGTCTTAATCAGGGATTTTTGCTTGTAAGAATGAGAAACCCAGACAAAGACACCAAGGTGGAGGGGAGATATGTTGGCAGGGCTCAGGGGTGTCCCACATGCCCTTGTTTTCTGGGACTGCAGGCCCGGGCAGGCCTCTGCCTCCCCAGGTCCTCCTCAGCTCACCTCACGCTGGGGTTCGTTTGCAGACTGGCTTTCGCTGCTTTAGATCGGACGTGGCCGGGAAGCATCTGTCCCAACCCTGACTCTACATGATTTTTCCTCTTAAGTCCTAGCACTGGCTAACTCGGTCTCTTCATTTAGTTCAGATTTTGAAGAAGGGGTGAATTTTGATACGCAGCATTCCGTAGGTTTTGGTACATTGTTGCATAATTGTTTCATCAGTGTATGACTTAAAAAAACTTCTGATTTTAGATCATTTTTAGTTTTACAGAAAAATTGTGAGGATAGTGTAGAGAATTGCCATGTACCCCACAGTTTCCCTGTTGTTAACATCTTAGTTAGTATGGTATATTTGTTACAATTAATGAGCCAGTGGAAAAAAAAAAGCAGGCCTTCTGAGGATGGCCGTCTCAGGCTGCTCTGTCACCTCTTTCTTTAGTGTTTACCATGTCCTCTTTCTTTTCTAGAACCCTATCCAAGATTCTCTATTACATTTAGTTGTCATGTCTCCTTAGGCTTCCCTTGGCTGTGACAGTTTCTCACATTTTCCTTGTTTTTGATGACCTTGACAGTTTTGAGGAGGCCTTGTCAGGTATTTTGTAGACTGTCCTTCAGTTGGGATTTGTCCGATGCTTTTCTCATGCCGTTTTCATCACACTGTATCAAGGGCACGTGCTCTCAACATGGTTTATGGCTGTTGATATTGATCCTGCTCACTTGGCTGAGATAATATTTGCCAGGTTTCTCCACAGTAAAGTTTCTTCTTTTTCCATCTTTTCATTCTCTATACTCGTTCAAAGGAAGTCACTCTGTGCAGCCCACACTTAAACACTCTACCTGCTTGAGCCATGTGTTCCTTTTGTGAAGGTAGGTATGTGTCATACCAGGAATGCCAACCATGCCTGCCTGAGTTGGGCCTCTGCTTGGGTGGCCTTGGCCATCCGTGCCTCCCTCCAGACTGCAGCTCAGAAAATGTCTCTCAGAGGCTGGTGCTCTCATGGTGAAGTGACCTGTGGAATCTTACTGATTCTGACCTAAAAGGCTGTCTTTTTATGTTACTAGTTTCTAATGAACTTAAAAGCTATTATTCAAAACAGTATCTATTCAGTGACCGGTCCAAATATTTATTCAGTTGTTCCTCTAATGGCTAGCAAACAGTAAAAGGGTGGTAGAGTCACCAGCTGGCTAAACTCTGGGTAATAGGGAGCCTCCGATTGGCCATCTCCATGCAAATTCACTAAAGCCAAGAGCAGGCACACACATCGAGATGAAGTCATCATCCAAAACTCAGAAGTGCCCAAGGCAATGATTTTTAGCACTTTTTTGAGTTAGCTGTAAGTTTTATACACACACACACACACACACACACACACAAAGAGAGTCATATCTTAAGTACCTAAACATGCACGCGCACACACCCACACCCCCCAAAATTTCACAAAACAATACTTACTAAATCTGCGACTCTTGATTTTCTACTCTTTTCCATTATTTTTTTTAATGCTGTTCATGACCCTTTATAGTTGTTTGAAAACCCACTAGTGGGTTGAAGCCTGCAATTTGCAAAATATTTGTGTACCAGGGGTCCCCGAGATCACCCCCAGGATTAGTGATTCGTTAGGAGGACTCTCAGGGCTCAGCACGTAGTCACACTCCCAGCTGTGATTTATGAGAATGAAATAATACGAAGTGGAAGAAGCAGAGGGAAAAGGCACATGGGGCAAGGCCCAGAGGAAGCCAGGTGCGAGCCTCCGAGCCCTCTCCCTGTGGAGTCGCACAGGGTGCACCTAATTCCTCCGGCTAGAACACATGTGAAACGCGTCTACCAGGGAAGCTCGTTAGACTCACGCCAAGGTTTCTGTTGGGTCATGTAGGCACCCTCTGCCTAGCACATTACCAAAATCGCTGACTCAGAAGGAAAGTAAATTTTCAGTAGAAACCACTTTGTTTACACAGATAGTTTAGGCACAGTGAGCCACTGTTACCAGAGAATGCTGTGAGTCCTCCTGAAGTCTAAGTTCCCAGTTGCCAGCTTGGGCCAGCCTGGCCCTGTAAGCAGGCCTTCTGAGGATGGCAGTCTTAGGCTGCTCTGTTACCTCTTTCTACGCACAGTGCCGTTTTTTCTCTGTTGTTGGTACCTCTTTAAGCAGGCGATTTGGGCCATTTCCAGTCTACAACTGCCTACTTTTAACAGGGCAAAAGGCAGAGAAAGGGTTGCTTATGATGGTAAACGCTGAGAATGTGTATATACCTGCCCTAAACGATGTTTGAAATTTACTCGGTAGCCAGTCCTTGCCATGCAGAGCTGTGGGCCTGGGCTCTTCCAGTGTTCAAAGAGGACCGGAAACCCAGATTTATTTATGAGAGGTAGCGGACAGATGAAACCCATCTGTGGGCCACATCCAGCCCGTGGGTTGCCGGTTCTCTGGGTACTAGGGAGCCACCAGAGAAATTCTAGACAGGATACTGACAGAGTCACATATGTGTCTTAGTAGTCTTTTCAGAGACATCAGTAAAGAAGTTATGGCAATAGTTTAGGTAAAAGATTATGCTATAAATTAATTTATGAATTTATGTTCATAATAAAAATTTATACATCAGGCTACAGGCAAATCTAATAGCATCAGGTACTAAAGGAATTTAAAGATGAAAGTCACAGAAATTTATAGTTACTTTTTTTGTTTTTTTGTATAAACCCCCCAAAAAATCCATTGCCATCGAGTCAATTCTGACTCATAGTAACCCTGAAGAACAGAGTGGAACTGCCCCATAGAGTTTCCAAGGAGCACCTGGTGGATTCGAACTGCCAACCTTTTGGTTAGCAGCCGTAGCTCTTAACCGCTACGCCACCAGGTTTTCGAAAAACCAAACCCATTGCCATCGCGTCGATTCCAACTCACAGCAACCCTATAGAAGTGGCAATTCATGGAATATCGTTTAGTGCCTGGAGGGTAGCTGTCCTTATTCACCGTAGTATTAGGGTTATGCGATGCCTGCTGAGGATTAGGATATAATTGGGAATGGAAGGAAACTACCACCTATTCCCGTGAAGGGGTTATGGTCTTGATCTTGGTTGTATTGGCACATGCTCAGATTGGCTTTGCCAAACGCGGACAACAGTATTAAAATCCAGAAGGAAATGATACCTTGTATGGATTAAAAGAAACCTTAACTGACCTTTAAAATGGAAATGGAATAATTTCAATATCATCGGGATTTTGTTTACATACTT
This sequence comes from Loxodonta africana, assembly GCF_030014295.1. Taxonomy (NCBI): domain Eukaryota; kingdom Metazoa; phylum Chordata; class Mammalia; order Proboscidea; family Elephantidae; genus Loxodonta; species Loxodonta africana. The sequence continues at coordinate 187,410,307 of NC_087345.1, read as the reverse complement.
CCTTGATCCCATGGGTGTATGTTTTATTTTCCCCTCCATGTCTTTTAAAAACAGTTTAGTTACGTGCAGTAAACTGAATGCTTTCTGTAACTTTATAATTGCCGGCTAACCTATGTTTTCTAGAGAGACTTCTTAGGACATCCCTTCTCATGAATTAATATCCAAAACTTGAATTGAGCAAGAGGGTCCTGTTAGTGATGGTTTAGGGATATGGCATAGGAAAAAACAATTGTATATTATTTTACTTGGCAGAGAATGGAAATACCCAACTGGGCATTTACTGAAGAAATTGCAGTTGACCCTTGAATATAGCTTTGCTGGCAAGTTCTGCTAAATCACATGACATTAAGTAGAGCTTGTTATGAATGCCTTATCTCCCAACATAACAGCTGCTTTGTGGGGTGTATTATAATGTCTCATGTCTTCAGTGAGCCTTAATGGAATAACCAGACTTGATAGATGCTTGCCTTTCCTCCCCACCCCCAAACATTGTTACTTAAATATATGCTTTAGCATATTTATTATGGTGGCAGGTGGTTAAGCTCTTGGCTGCTAACTGAAAGGTCAGCAGTTGGAACCCACCAGCCGCTCCACAGGAGAGATATGTGGCAGTCTGCTTCCATAAAGATTTGCAGCCTTGGAAACCCTACAGGGCACTTCTGCTCTGTCCTACAGGGTCACCGTGAGTCAGAATCTACTCGAATGCCAGTGGGCTTGATTTTATCAACTAATGTATTTTAAGTAAATCTGAAGAAAATTGAGGAACCACGTTTTTGCACTGAGCCTGTGAGAATCTCTTTCAATGAGGTCCCTGAGGAGATTTCCATAATTTGTACATATAAAGGCGCTGACCCAAGGATCTTGGGTGAAAATTGCTTTATAACCCCCTTTTTCTGTTGCTTTAAAAATCTGGAGGTTTAATTAAGCCCAGTCTAAGTTTTCTGCTCTTAGTACAGCTCTGTTCTTCATTCTGATTCTCTGTTCAGCGGATGCTGAGCAGAGCTGGCGTCTCCCTTTGTAAAATAATGCAGTTCGCGATCCCCGAGGTCAGTGTCAGCTGGAAGCCACCTGGCCTCACTTGGATCTTCACCTGAAGAGTTAAGATTTTCATGTAAATTAAAATCATGATCTGAGACATTAGCTCACTACTGCTGGTCAGATTTAATATAATAAATACCATTAAAAACTAAAATCTCCCAAAATGGAAAAGACTATTGCGCTCTACTCAGGGACCTACTTGGTTTTTTACCAATGTCTGTTCACAGGCAGATGCTAATGTCCAGTAAAGAATTTGGAAACCCCCAGGGTCCTGACAGTGCAGTTCACTGAAGGGCTCTTCAGCTCTCGGTACCGGTAGCCCAGACTGCCTTTTTCTGCCTTGAGCCGTCTTCTCTGAACCCCATTGTTCACCACAGCACCAGTCTCACAAACCAGGGGCTCAGTTTCACCTTCAGATCCACTCTACGTTTGTAAATGCAGCTTTTCGCCTTCAGAATGCCATTATTTATGGTCATTTTACCAGTCAAGTCCCTGTTCTCGGCCTGGCTGGACTTGGCCCACACTAGAAGTCTGCGCCCCTATGGCTGTGTTCTGAGAGCCAGCTCCTGGGTAGCTGTGTAGCTGTCACCCCTTCCTCATCCCAGCAGGAGTCCTGTGTCCATGAAGAGGATTGAGGGAGCATGGCGCTGTCCCAGCAGTGCGCTGGGTACTGGACTCACGGTGGGAGTAAAACAAGGTCTTTGTCCTCGGGGAGCTTGTGGTTTACTAGGGGGAGAGACAGGTAAGAGGTAAGTAAACTACAGTGAGATAAATGCAATGATGGGACAAGTGTTGGATGCGATGGGACCAAGCGGAAGGCCACCCAGACTAATTTCGGGAGAGCTTTCCAATAATGGTTCCCATTTCATTACTTTTTGGTAAATTTAGGCTCTCTTGTCACAGTTTCTGGAGGCTTGGTGCCACAGTGGTTAAGAGCTCGGCTGCTATCAAAAGGTCAGCCGTTTCAATCTACCATCTGCTCCTTGGAAACTCTATGGGTCACTATGAGTTGGAATCGACTCAGAGGCAATGGGTTTTGTCAGTTTACTGGCTGTTTTGTCTTTGGGCTTTTAAATATGTTAGTAATCTTTTCTCATTATTTTTATTTTGTCTCAGTGCCCTGATCTATTGTGGGGAATACCTGATATCTGAGATCAATCCTAAGACTGTAGGCTTGCTTTCTTTTGGATTAAGAAAATAAAATGTTTTCTCATTAGTAAAGCACTGGAAACAAAGAACAATAATCTTACTCAGCAAAGAACCATTATTCATCTACTTACTCATTCAACAAAACATTTGAGTGCCAACACCCATCTGGCAAAGCTGCTAGTTCAGTGGAAGAGGCAGACGAGGCTTCCAGGCCTCCCTTCCAAGCTTCTGTGGTGTTCACTGTTGACACTGGCTTTTACAGACTGGTGAGGTAAGTCACCAGGAAGGCTCTAGTGGCTTTGAGAGGGGCATTTGACTCTCTCAGTTTGCCTGGGTTAGGGGTCAGAGGGAGCAGGGGAGACTCTCTGGAGATGCTGGCCAAGCCTTCCTCTTGACTCTCCAAGTTCTCTTCCTTCTGAATGGGGTTGTTGTTGTTAGGTGCCGTCAAGTCGGTTCTGACTCATAGCGACCCTGTGCACAACAGAATGAAACCCTGCCCGGTCCTGCGCCATCCTGACAATCATTATGCTTGAGCTCATTGTTGCAGCCACTGTGTCAACCCACCTCTTTGAGGGTCTTCTTCTTTTCTGCTGACGCTGTGCTTTTCCAAACATGATGTCCTTCTCCAGGGCCTGATACCTCCTGACAACATGTCCAAAGTATGTTAGACGCAGTCTTGCTTCTAAGGAGCATTCTGGTTGTACTTTTTCCGAGACAGATTTGTTCGTTCTTTGGCAGTCCAGTATTCAATATTCCTCTCCGACACCACAATTCAAAGGTATCAATTCTTTGGTCTCCCTTATTCATTGTCCAGCTTTCACCTGCATATGAGGCGATTAATACCATGGCTTGGGTCAGGTCCACCTTAGTCTTCGAGGTGACATCTTTGCTTTTCAACACTTTGAAGAGGTCCTTTGCAGCAGATTTACCCAGTGCAATGTGTCCTTCAGTTTCTTGACTGCTGCCTCCATGGGTGCTGATTGTGGATCCAAATAAAATGAAATCCTTGACAACTTCATTTTTTTCTCCATTTATCATGATGTTGCTCATTGGTCCAGTTGTGAGGATTTTTGTTTTCTTTATGTTTTTTTTTTTTTATGTTGAGGTGTAATCCATACTGAACGCTGTGGTCTTTGATCTTCATCAGTAAGTGCTTCAAGTCCTTTTCACTGTCAACAAGCAAGGTTGTGTCATCTGCATAATGCAGGTTGTTACTGAGTCTTCCTCCAGTCCTGATGCCCTGTTCTTCATATAGTCCAGCTTCTCTGATTATTTGCTCAGTATACAGATTGAATATGTATGGTGAAAGGATACAACCCTGACACAGATCTTTCCTGACTTTAAACCAGTCAGTATCTTCTTGTTCTGTCCGAACAGCTGGCTCAGTTGTTCTGAATGGATACCACCCTGTAATCCTGTGCTCATATCCTGGCTTTTTCCCCTTGCTGGTCTGACTTTTCTTAGTCTGCCCAGTTTTACTTCCACTAAGGATCATTTCTCTTTCTCCTCCTCCCTCTTTCTTTCTCTCTCCCCCCTCCCCCTCCCCCAATTCGTTTCTGTGAGGTATTTCTGAACTTGCCTGTCTTAGGACACTCACACCTCCCCACTCCTTATGCCTCCCCTGCCCCCTCAACCCCCACAGCCACTGCCTGAGGTTTCCCTCATTTTACTTTTTGCTGTGAAGGCAACCACTCCACCTCTCTTGTCCTGTGCCCTGTGTAACACTATCAGTCCACTTCCAGGCATTTGCAAGTACAGAGCTTTGCATCGTAGGTTCTCCTGCAGATACTACAAGACGCAACAGAAGCAGAACATACCGTGTGCCTTCCTCCCTCCTTGGTCCCTTCTCATTCTCCTTTGCTGCCTCTTCATCTTCTCCTGGCTCTTAAAGTGGGAGAGCCCCTGCAGGGCAGGCCTGGCCTCTCGTTTAAGCCTCTGCCTAGGCCCCCAGTCCCACCCACACTGTTTTTGCCTGGGTGGCTGACCTCAGATGTAGGCCCCGTGCTGTTTCCTTTGAGCTCCAGATATGTGTGTTTACTGCACCCTCAGTGTCCTTTGGGGTGTCCCGGAAGGGTATCAGCCACAAAATGTCCACAGTCAGACTCGTGCGTCAGCGTCTTTCCCACGCTCTTCCTCCCTGATGCTCCCTGTCACAGAGGACATCACTCATTCTGCTGTACAAGCAAGGGCCCAGCGTCCCCCACAGACCACCTGTCTGCCGAGCATCCCACCTGCCTCCCCTGGCGTGTCCCCATCCACACTGCAGTCCTGTCTGTAACACACTGCCACAGGCATGTCCTCCTCAGTGTGGCTTCCGTCTAGCCCACCCTCCACTCTGCAGCGAGGAGGGTCAATGCCATCAGTGGCTTCCTGTTCTCTTGACCTGAAGACCCCTTCGGGAGCAAGTCTGTTCTGGCAGGGTGGTCCTGAAGTCAGCCCCTGGGTGGTAGCTTGCCTTTGCTTTTACTGGTCACCTCTCCTTGGGGGAGTTGCCTGACCTCTCTGTGACTGGGTTCCCTCCTCTGCAGAATGAGAACGATTATCTTACCCAGCTCACAGGCTTACTGTGAGGGCCGTGTGGGTTCCTAAATGTGAGGTCCTCAACGAGCTGTCAAGACCTGGGACAGTATTAGCGGCATCTGTCGGCCTCCTCTCCGGCCTCGCTCAGGTCTGTTTCCCTGGCCACCACACTGTGATTTCCTGGCCACCTTTTTGTTCTCTCAGGGATCCATGTGTTCTCTGACCTCTGGCCTTTGCACTCTGCCTAGAGTGGCTCCTCCCTCCACCTTTGCCAGGTTTTAGCTCCTGCCTCCTTCTCATCTCCGCTAAACCAGCTGTTGTGTGGAAAGCCCCCTGGCTCTGAAGAGATGGGGCACCCCTGTGTGATGCTGTGGGAGCCACCTGCTGCCCCCAGTTTGTGAACAGTTACCAGTATCGCTGTGCTGGGGGGCCTGCGGGAGGGCCTGACTGGTCATGTGCGCCCCATCGCCAGTGACCAGCATGCTGCCTGGCACATCGTGAGTGCTTGGTGTCTGTGCAACAAGGGGGCTCAGGGCACTTGTGTATGATCATACCCTTCATTTACCCATTGTCATCCGGTGGCCTGTCTGTGGCGTAATTAGTAGTCTGCTTTTGACATTATCACCTACTCCGTATAGATCCACGTCATCGCGTCACAGACCTCTCCCAGTCTGTCTGTTGATTACCCTCCTTCTCAAGAATTTCCTGACGTTCAGCCTCCTCCCCCAGCCTCCACTAATGAGGCTATATTTGTGGATTCTTCCTTTTTTTCACTTTCTCTTAAGCTCTTCCCATCCATTTATGAACATTAATATTATTTAATAGAAAATAATTAGTATTTTGTGTATTTAACATTTTTCCTTCAATGCATGCCTTTTTTTTTTTACATTTGTAATATTTAAGACTTTATCAATATTATAAACTGAATAATTTTAACTGTATAGATTTTCCTTAGAAAACAGGTTCTTAACATGGGTGATGTCTATTTAACTTTGTTTCTTTCTGGTGCAGTAATTCCACTTTATAAATACATTTGACAAAAATTATAGAAATAATAATTCCGTGGTTCAAAGAAGTATAAAACAATAAACTAAGAGAAACTTTAAAAGGCATTCTTAAACCTTGTAGTTCAGCTTTAGCAGTGGGCTTTGATATTTCTGAGCGCTTGTCTTCAAACTAAATTATTCCAATTAAAAAACTGATATTATTTGCTTTTAATTTTTAAACTTTAGCTGAACTTATCAGTTTAACTATTTAAAATAGGTTTGTCAGCAGCTACATGTAAAGCAACAGTTATCCCAATATATAAAGTGTAATTGAAAAAAATATGTATAAACAGACAAAAAATAGGCTTATCCTCTTCATATTCTTTATTGTCTTTGTTGGAACATTTGTTGTTTGTTGAAGTTCTGTTTGGTGTCATGTCACTGATAGAGTAAGAAAGTAACCTGTGGTTTCTGGAATTTGTTCCTTCCTTGGAGTCTAAGATTTGGCTACGTCAACACTGTCAGGTCACAGTCTGACCGTTAACCCATTTCACATCAGATTCATTGATCCCTCTGGCCTTTTAAAGATAGATATGATCAGGCAATATTCCCTGTTCAAAGGCCAGTGACATGAATTTACACAGTTCTAGAGCTGCTTTATGGATGCTAGTTTGTAGGGAAACTGAACTCATGTCATCTAGCCCTGGCATTTCCATGTCTTCCCAGGTGTACCTTGAGAGACTTTTGACGTATGCAGAGATAGATATCTGTCCAGCAAACTGGAAGCGAATTGTCCTTGGGGCCATCTTGCTGGCCTCCAAAGTGTGGGACGACCAGGCAGTCTGGAATGTGGATTACTGCCAGATCCTGAAAGACATCACGGTTGAAGACATGTGAGTAGAGATGCCATATTTTTATGCAAATAACGCACGCCTTCTGCATTTGTTTGCTGGCCTCACCCTCCCCCTACAAGGTGTTTTCTTCAGGTCCGTGTGCTAATTTTGTTTTTACATTAACACGTGGAAGGAGATTGGCATGGTGGCGCTTGTGGGGTAGCTCACGGGAACCCTGATGTAGACCACAAGTGTACCCGAAAAGCAGCAGAGCTAAGCCATTATCAGTTTCTGCGTAGTCTCAGAGAGAAAATGTTTACTGTTTCATCATATTTTACAAGTTCAGTCGCTTAAAATCAACATTCTGTCTATGGGTGCCTCTCATGTGTCTTCATTACTAGGGGCTGCCAGCCTCATCCCCCACAGCTTGGTGGAAGTGCCCTAAGCCTAGGGGAGAGGGTTTGGCTACCCTGAGCCTAGCTCTCAAGGCAGCATTACGGTGTTTCACACTGTATCAGTCCTCAGATTTAGATGAGGGTTGTCAGTAGGAGACCTGTAGACCTACTGGGCCTGCCTGGGATTTCCAGGGTCTGGTAATACAGGAAATAGGTTCAGAGCCACTTGGAGGAAGGAGGTATTTTAGGAAACAATCTGTGAAATACCACAGTTCTGTGCGATTTGTAGACACTCTGACACTATTCATGCTAAATTTTTCTCATACTCTTTGTTTGGCATAGTTCTAGAACAAACCTCCTCGAGGAAGCTTTAAGCTAGAGGAGGCTCCCAGCTGTGTCCCTAGTCACATCCATGTCCCTGGACCCAGTAATCCTTGGGGCACAGGATCTTCACAGCGCCTCAGTTTCTCCCCAGCTTAGGGCCCTCCTGGCCTCTGGTTATCGATTTCAGTGGTTTTTAGGATCCTCTTTGATAAGGTCGCTATGAGTTGGATTCAACTCGATGACATTGGGTTTGGTTTTGGTTTATGCTCTTAGATTTTTCATTGCAGAGCTTATTCCTACTAAACCAGCAAACAAAAACCAAAACCATTGCCCTCAAGTTGATTCCGAGCCATGGCAATCCTACAGGACAGAGTAGAACTGCCTCATAGTTTCCAAGGAGTGGCTGGTGGATTTGAACTGTTGACCTTTATTCCTACTGTAGACCTATAAAGCAGAAGGCAGGTTTTAATCTACACTACATAGCAGGACAAATAGAATTCTTGATCGTATTTCAAAGTGAAAACAGCTGCTGAAGCAGTTGTCATTCAGACCACAAAGGAAATGGACATTTGTGGGTAAGGCGATAAGAAAACTTGGCTTGTTACCTTAATTAGGTTTCTTTGTTGTTGTTGTTTTCATCAACTCCTCAATTTCATTTGACACTTGAGTTGCACACCACAAGAATGCTGTGGCAATGGTCCCTTTTTTTCTGAGCTGAACTTAGATTTCTGTGTGACGTGGGGGCGGGGGCTGGTCATGTTCTGTGAAAGCATGTGGAGGGCTCTCCCCACCGTAAGTAATTCTGTCCACTTAAAGTCAAAAGAAGAAAATGCTTGCTGGAGTCAGACTTAGGTTTCAAATTTTTCATCATTTATACCGCAGCTGTTTCCAAAAGGAAATGAGATAGTCACAAATATAAATTACAGGTAGCTTCTTGTTTTTGTTGTTGCGTGCCATTGGGTCGATTCCAACTGATAGCAACCCTATAGGAGAGAGTAGAACTGCCTCATAGAGTTTCCTAGGCTGTCACCTTTGCAGAGGCAGACTGCCAGATCTTTCTGGCTTCAAACCCTGACCTTTGGATTAGCAGCCGAGCGCTTACCCACTGCACCACCCTTAGGAACGTTAAAACAAAAGTAGGTGGAAAAGAGAGAAATGAAGAATGAAGAACATGAAGAGTGGGAAGGAGTTCTTTTGTGCTCCAATACTTAATCCACCAGGTTTAATTTACCAAAATGCCAGGAAAATTGGATAGCCTGGCAAAACTGAATTTTCGTGTAAACTGAGAATCAACCAGAAAATCCTTTTAGTTTATGTTAAACTTCAAGAAAATGTTTATAAAATATTCGTCAAGAGTCATGCATTGTTTAATTCACGTGTATCTCACTGAATCCTTTCAACAACCCAGTTTAAGGTGTATACTATTATGTCCACTCTGCAGACCGAGGCCTAAAAAACCCACTGCCGTCGGGTCGTTTCTGACTCAGCGAGTGACCCTATAGGACAGAGTAGAACTGCTCCATAGAGTTTCCGAGGAGCACCTGGCGGATTTGAACTGCTGACCTCTTGGTTAGCAGCCATAGCACTTAACCACTACGCCACCGGGGTTTCCGACTGAGGCCTAGAGAGGTTAAATATTGCCCAGCAAACAAGGGGAAGCTGACCCCCAGCTACTTAGGAAAGGGTCACCTTTCTTCATCCCAGTGACCGTTATGCAGTGATTGAGGGGAAAACAGTAGAAATTAACGTGTGCTTGTCCCCAGGTTCTGCATGAAGATGATTTAACTAAATGCCTGAAGTACTAATTTTGTAATTTGTTATTCTCTCCTTAGATAAAAATGGGGGAAGGTATTAATAAAAGATATTTTGGAATTCCAGGTACTTAGATTCTATTCACTGAAGGTTTAAATAACCAAGTTGGGAAAAACCAGTGCTGTTACGTAGGATACCTGTAATAGCAGTAACAGTTGCTGTCATCATAACTGTGATGCTCAGGGCAGCTGTCATTGGCTGAGCACTTCCCATATGTTAAGCCCAAAAGGAACAGTTTTGTCGTGTGCATTAGTTCTTCTAATACAGCTGCCTGTGAGGTAGCCCTCTTATTATTCCCATTTATAAATCAGACCGGGGCACTGAAAAGTTGTCCAGGTCGCCTGGCTTTTAACAAAGCCAGATTTTGTTTCTGTCTTCTATGTAACTGAAGATGAAATTGTTTCGTTTATCTAATATTTAAACAATAATTATTTTTTGAACGTTAAGTCCTTTTCTACTCGAAGGTAGAAAATTTGACTGTTTTGGTCAAAGTGCATTCAGCTGAAACTATCCTTAATATCCAGAATTGCTCTGAAATGGTGTTTTTCACGTTTTTTCTTTCTGTGGATAGTCTATACCTTAAACAGTTAATAGCCAAACACATAATAAAGCAGTTACAGATGGTATTTTCAAGTGCAAAATAGCGATAAACCCATTGCTGTTGAGTCGATTCTGACTCCTAGGAGATGTTACATGGGGTGGACCTGCTTCCTGACTCACTAATAAGGTGGTGAATATAATAGGAGTTGGCATGCAGGCAGGAGGCAAATATTCCAATCCATATTTTATCTGAAGAAAACAGAAAACTTTTTTAGTGTGGTTTTGTGCGTTTTTTGGAAGCCAGTGACCAGGCAGACCGCCTCGTCAGTCCTGAGCGCTGGCCTGGCCTTACCTTCCTACAGCCTTGGGTGAATAACCCCAAACACCTGCATCTGGGCAGACGTGGGGCACAGATGGGAATTTCTTGTCTTACAAGGTCAGATTCTAACCTCAGGAGAGTGGAATTTCCAAACAGGTTACTTAGGAAGCTTTGGGGCAGTGCCCTATTTCATCAACATCTGCTGGGCTGGAGCCAGCTTAGGAGTAGATCATCAACAAGCAGCAGCCCAGTGACAGCGGGGTTGTGACTTTTTTCGCTTTTCCTTTTCCCTCTCCGAGCCCTGGAGCCTGAAGGCCTCAGGCCAAGTAGAAGCCCAGCCAGACCAAGTTCTTGGCGTTCAAGAACCATTTGTTACGAGAATCACCGTGACCCGTTTGTAATGTGATGTGTATTTACGTACTGTAAAACCCAAAACCAAACCCAGTGCCTTCGAGTTGGTTCCGACTCATAGCGACCCTATAGGACAGAGTAGAACTGCCCCTATAGAGTTTCCAAGGAGTGCCTGGTGGATTCAAACTGCTAACCCTTTGGTTAGCAGCCACAGCACTTAACCACTGAGCCACCAGGGTTTCCTTACGTACTGTAAGAATCTCTAAATTCTCCTAAGAAAAATTGATCAAACAATTACATATATGCAAATTTGGGAAGGGAATATGCAAATGTTTCCCCTGCCAGAGGGAAAAAGGAAGTGGGAGGATTCTTTGTAGCAGGGGAGAGTAGCCAGAAAGGTTGCTTTTGTACATGTGTTTAAAATCCCTAGTGGTATAAGGGAATTCAGAGCTTCGTGTCCCCATACTGGTTTAGGGGGCAAGGCAGGTAACCACAACCACGTACAGCTTCACATCTTTGGCTCAGATGTGCTCAGTTGCTCCCAAATGGTTGGAGATTGAACCCTCCCCAGGGGTGCCACTGAAGAAAGGCCTGGTGATCTACGTCCACAAGTCAGCCCTTGAGAACCTCTGGAGCCCAGTGTTACTCTTGACACACACGTGGTCACCACAGCACATCCCAGTGTGCGGACGGGCCCGGAGCCCCGTGACGCGCCGCACATCGCACTGACAAAAGGACCAGAGCCACCTCCTTCGGGGACTGTGGCGCTGAACCCAGCTTATAGGAATAGTTAGAGATGCTGTGTTATTTTGCAGCATCAGCACAGAAGCATAGATCTCCTGTTAAGAATTTTTTAAATGTGTGCTTGGATCCGTCTTGTCCAGCAAGACCCAGGGAGCCCCCAGGAATGATTTTAGCTTTCATTGTCATCTCTGTGTAGGCAGACAGCTCTGAGCTGAATGAAGGCGGAGGAGGAAAGGCAGATGCCAAGTACACGTTGAGGAGGGAAGCGAGAAATGCGGACGTCATCGGGAGCTGGGCGCTCTGGGCCCAGGCAGAGGCGTGCACAAGGCTGTGGTGGTCCATTTTTCCAGCAGAGGCTTAGAAATTGAACCAAGATCACACGCCCACCTCTCCCCCAGGCTGGCAGCAGTCCCCCTTGGAGCCTGCGCTAGCCAGGCAGGTGGGCAGGCAGTGGCAGGGCTGCTGCACCCTGCCGTCTGCGCTGGCGTGAGCAGCTTCGAGTCCACACGTCTGGACTGTGCCGTGAGGCTGGCCTGCAGGAGAGGGTGGGTGCAGACACCTGTGCTGCCCACCTTACCTGCAGGAGTGTTAGATGAGGAAGCAGGTTCTCCCAGATTCGGCGGGTGTGTGCCACACAGGTGTCATTCTTGGTACGTGTGGAAGGAAGTCTTAGAACCCTCTCCCAAATGTAAATTAAAGCCCATGGGTCATAAAGCAAGCCTTAACAGAATCCAAAACATTGAAATATTATGAAGCATCTTCTCTGACCATAAGGCCATGAAAGTAGAAATCAATAACAGAAAAAAGCAGGGAAAAGAAATCAAACACTTAGAAACTGAAAATACACTGCTCAAAAACAGGTGGATTATAGAAGACATTAAGGATAGAGTAAAGAAATTCATAGAATCCAATGAGAATGAAAACACTTCCCATCAGAACTTTTGGGACACAGCAAAAGCAGTGCTCAGAGGTCAATTTTTATCAGTAAATGCACACACAGAAAAAGAAAAAAGGGCCAAAATCGAAGAATTATCTCTACAACTTGAACAAGTAGAGCAACAAAAGAAACCCTCAGGCACCAGAAGAAAGCAAATAATAAAAATTAGAGCAGAATTAAATGAAATAGAGGACAGGAAAACAATTGAAAGAGTTAACAAGACCAAAAGCTGGTTCTTTGAAAAAATTAACAAAATTGATAAACCATTGGCCAGAATGACAAAAGAAAAACAGGAGAGGAAGCAAATAACCTGAATAAGAAATGAGATGGGCGGTATTAGAGCAGACCCAACTGAAATTAAAAGAATCATATCAGACTACTACAAAAAATTGTACTCTTTAACAAACTTGAAAACCTAGAAGAAAGGGATGAATTTCTAGAAACACACTACCTACCTAAACTAATACAAACAGACGTAGAACAACTAAATAGACCCAAACAAAAGAAGACGTTGGAACGGTAATTTAAAAACTCCCAACAAAGAAAAGCCCTGGCTGGGATGGCTTCACCACAGAGTTCTACCAAACTTTGAGAGAAGAGTAAACACTACTACTACTAAAGGTATTTCAGAGCATAAAAAAGGACAGAATACTCCCAAACTCAGTCTATGAAGCCAGCATATCCTTGATACCAAAACCAGGTAAAGAGACTACAAAAAAAAGAAAATTATACACCTGTATCCCTCGTGGACTTAGATGCAAAAATCCTCAACAAAATTCTAGCCAGTAGAATCCAACAACATATCAAAAAAATAATTCACCATGACCAAGTGGGATTCATACCAGGTATGCAGGGGTGGTTCAACATTAGAAAAACAATCAGTGTAATCCATCACATAAATAAAACCAGAGACAAGAACCACATGATCTTACCAATTGTTACAGAAAAGGCATTTGACAAAGTTAAACACCCATTCATGATAAACACTCTCAGGAAACTAGGAATAGAGGGAAAATTTCCCAGCATAATAAAGGGCATTTATACAAAGCCAACAGCCAACATCATCCTAAATGGACAGAGCCTGAAAGCATTCCCCTTGAGATCGGGAACCAGACAAGGTTGCCCTTTATCACCGCTCTTACTCAACATTGAGCCGGAGGTCTTAGCCAGGGCAATTAGGCTAGATAAAGAAATAAAGGGTATCTAGGTTGGTAAGGAAAAAGTAAAAGTATCTCTATTTGTAGATGACATGATCTTATCCACAGAAAACACTAAGGAATCCTCAAGAAAACGCCTGAAACTAAGAGTTCAGCAGAGTATCGGGATACAAGGTAAACATACAAAAATCAGTCGGATTCCCTACACCAACAAAAAGAACATCAAAGAGGAAATCACCAAATCAATGCCATTTACAGGAGCCCCCAAGAAGATAAAATACTTAGGAATAAATCTTAGCAGAGATGTAAAAGACCTATACAAAGAAAACTCCAAGACGCTTCTGCAAGAAACCAAGAGAGACCTACATAAGTGGAAAAACATACCTTGCTCGTGGATAGGAAGACTCAGCATTGTAAAAATGTCTGTTTTACCAAAAGCGATATATAGATACAATGCAATTCCAATCCAAATTTCAATGACATCTTTTAATGAGATGGAGAAATAAATCACCAACTTCATATGGAAGGGAAAGAGGCCCCGGATAAGTAAAGCATTACTGAAAAAGAACAAAGTGGGAGGTCTTACTCTACCTGATTTTAGAACCTGTTATGCCGCCATAGTAGTCAAAACAGCCTGGTACTGGTACAACAACAGATACATAGATCAATGGAATGGAATTGAGAATTTAGACATAAATCCATCCACATATGAGCAGCTGATATTTGACAAAGGCCCAAAGTCAGTTAAAGGGGGAAAAGACAGTCTCTTTAATAGATGGTGCTGGCATAACTGGATATCCATCTCAAAAAAACGAAACAAGACCCATATCTCACACCATGTACAAAAACGAACTCAAAATGGATCAAAGACCTAAATACAAAATCTAAAATGATAAAGATCGTGGAAGAAAAAATAGGGGCAACGCTGCGAGCCCTAATAAATGGCATAAACAATATACAAAACATTACTAACAGTGCACACACACCAGAAGAGAAACTAGATAGCTGGGAGCTCCTAAAAATCAAACACCTATGCTCATCCAAAGACTTCACCAAAAGAGTAAAAAGACTACCTACACTGGGAAAAAGTTTTTAGCTGTGACATTTCCGACCAGCGTCTGATCTCTAAAATCTACATGATACTGCAAAAACTCAACTACAAAAAGACAAGTAACCCGATTAAAAAATGGGCAAAGGATATGAACAGACGCTTCACTAAAGAAAACATTCAGGAAGCTAACAGATACATGAGGAAATGCTCACGATCATTAGCCATTAGAGAAATGCAAATCAAAACTACAGTGAGATTCCATCTCACTCCAGCAAGGCTGGCATTAATCCAAAAAACACAAAATAATAAATGTTGGAGAGGTCGTGGAGAGACTGGAACACTTACACACTGCTGATGGGAATGCAAAATGGTACAACCACTTTGGAAATTTATATTTTTTTAAAAGCTAGAAATAGAACTATCATACGATCCAGCAATCCCTCTCCTCGGAATATATCCTAGAGAAATAAGAGCCTTTACACAAACAGATATATGCATACCCATGTTCATCGCAGCACTGTTTACAATAGCAAAAAGATGGAAGGAACCAAGGTGCCCATCGACGGATGAATGGATAAATAAATTATGGCATATTCACACAATGGAATACTACGTGTCTATAAAGAACAATGATGAATCTGTGAAACATTTCATAATACGGATGAATCTGGAAGGCATTACGCTGAGTGAAATTAGTCAGTTGCAAAAGGACAAATACTGTATGAGACCACTATTATAAGAACTCTAGATAGCATTTAAACACAGAAAAAAATATTCTTTGATGGTTATGAGAGTAGGGAGGGAGGGAGGGAGAGGGATATTCACTAATTAGACAGTGGAAAAGAACTATTTTAGGTGAAGGGAAAGACAACACAATACAGGAGAAGTCAGCACAACTGGGCTAAACCAAAAGAAAAGAAGTTTCTTGGATAAACCAAAAGCTTCGAAGGCCAGTGTAGCAGGGTTGGGGGTTTGGGGACCATGGTTTCAGGGGACATATAGGTCAATTGGCATAACAAAATCTATTAAAAAAATATTCTGCATCCCGCTTTTGTGAGTGGCGTTTGGGGTCTCAAACAGTAACAAGCATCCATGTAAGATGCATCAATTGGTCTCAACCCACATGGAGCAAAGAAGAATGAAGAACACCAAAGACGCAAGGTAATTATGAGCCCAAGAGACACAGAAAGGGCTAGCTACGTAAATCCAAGACTGTATCAGCCTGAGACCAGAAGAACTAGATGGTGCCTGACTACAAGGAATGACTGCCCTGACAGGGAACAGGACAGAGACTCCCTGATGGAGCAAAAGAACAGTGGGATGCAGACCTCTAATTCTCATAAAAAAGATCAGACTTAATGGTCTGACTGAGACTAGAAGGACCCCGGAGGTCATGATCCCCAGACTTCTGTTAGCCTAAGACAGGAACCATTCCTAAAGCCAACTCTTCAGACAGAGATTGGACTGGACCATAAAATAGAAAATGATACTGGTGAGGAGTGAGCTTCTTGGATCAAGTAGCCACATGAGACTATGTGGGCAGCTCCTGTCTGGAGGGGAGATGAGAAGGCAGAGGAGGTCAGAAGCTGGCTGAACGGACAGGGGAATACAGGGTGGTGAGGAGGAGTATGCTGTCATATTACGGGGATTCCAACTAGGAATATATAGCAAGATGTATATAAATTTTTGTATGAGAAACTGACTTGATTTGTAAAATTCACTTAAAGCGCAATAAAAAAAAATCACCAATATTTACGTATATTTTATTTTTGCAAACTTAGGCCCACATTGTGTAAACTATGTATAAACTTCTTTGTCAGTTAGCAATAAACAATATCGCATGTCATTAAGTAATCTTTAGTTGGTAGCAGAAGCAAACAATCTGGGCTTTTCCTTGGAGCTCCTTAGGAACACACATGTTTTGGGTGGAATAGCTTTTTAAATTTTTGGTGCCACCTGAGTGCATCTTACAGGGCCACTTTTGACCTCCCCTGTCTGAGCACCCCAATGTGACCTTTTGATATTTATCACTGTACAATCAAAGGAATTTGACTTGGAGCTCCATTAGTGGACCTCTGGCAGTGTGCGAGTCTAGGTTGGAAAGCAGCTGACGTGGGCATGCAGCCCACAGGAGCAGGCGGATGAGCGTTTTCAGGAGGAGCGTCACTGGAAACTCACAGGTAGAAAAACCAGGGAAACGGCGTGCAGCTGGTATTCACCAGTGCTAATCGTACTTCAGATCGGGGCTGAACTTTGTGTGGGAGAGACAGAGGGCATGCGCCCGCCTCAGTCACTTTCCCCAAGGGTAAGTCCTCCCCATCACAGGCTCTCCTTCAGCTCCACATGGCAGTCGGTCTCGCTGGGAAAGGGCACAGTGAAATGCGGTCGTCAGAGCTCTGTAGGCAGAGCTGCAGTTAAAAAGCCTTGGGTTGGTTGGTTGGTTACGTTTTGTGACAATGCTGTGAGGAAAGTAGCTGTTGGGGTCGTTCTTGTGTGTACAGAAAGGAATCCAGAACAAGGAGCAGCCCAGGGACTTGTCTGAGTGTTGTGAGCCAGTAGGGACACAGGGCGAGAACCCTCCACCCCGGCCTTTGTGTGGAGTAGCCCACATGGGAAATAGATGCCCCAGGCCTAGTTTTTGAAGTGAGCCCAGGTTTCCAGAGAAGCAGGCAGGATATTAGATGGTGGAAACAACCCTTTTCTCCGTTTCAGAGACCTCTTTGCCAGGTTATCAACTGCACCGGGTTTCTTTATTTTGTTAGTCGCCATCGAGTTGACTCCAACCCATGGCGGCCCTTTGCGTGCAGAGTGGAACTGCTTCGTAGTGTTGACTCAGTGTGGTAGATGTTTCTGAAGTGTAGTTTTTGTTTACCAACTTGAATGTGTTTTTTATAAGGTTTTACGCCAGGACTATTTCCTCGTAATTATCCAGATGAGGGCCGTGAACTCAGGAGCCTGTCCTCACCCCGCCAGCATGGCTTTCTAACGGCCTGTGACTCAGCAAGCCCTTCAAGATGTACTGCTGCAGTTTGGAAATTCAAATTTTGGAAGGTGTTTTTATTTTCTAAATCCTGCCTTTGTCTGAAAGCACAACAGCTCCAAAATCTCTGATTTTCCTGAAGTTTAAACAGAAGCATTCAAGAAACTCAAGCCTAGAGGAAGGCTGTCCCACTCCCCCAAGCCCCCCAGAACAGTGGGAAAATGCAGCCTTGTTCAAAAACAGCTTCATCTTGATTTTACTCATAGTTTATGCCCCTAACAGGGCTCACTGATGCCTGTATACCATCTTGGTAAGGATTAACAAACCAGGTCTTAGTTCTCTTACAATATTAAAAAGCAAGGTTTTCTTCTTAGCATTAGAGTAAGATCGGCACTGACACCTTCTGGCCACCAGGCGGCGGTGTGTCCACAGGCAGCTCTCAGGGCACCAGGAGAGCCCCTTTGAGCCCATTGTTTTGGCATTTCTGGGTTTAGCTGTATTTTTGACATTCTTGTTTTATTAAAATCTCATTTGGGTCCTAGTATATGATGAGATGGTCTTCAATTAAAACTCATTTTTAATGAGGCCTGAATAAAAGTCACCTAAAAAGTAATGTAAATTCCTTGAAAATACATAATTTAACACACTTTATATATTTGGGGCCTGTGTCTGTAGTAATAGTAACAGTAACAAGCTATATATACTGTTTACTCGATTGGAAGCACGCAGGCCTTGGGCAGCATCTCTCCTCCTTGCTGGGGTTTCCTGAACCTCATTTACCCAGTGGCCCTAACCCCCTAAACCAGCGGCCCTTGCTCACCTCTGCCTTCCTGCCCGTGGTGTCCTTGGTATTCCGTCGCTGAGTGACTGCAGCAGGAGACAGGAAAGGGCCTCCTCGGGTTTGTCAGGGAGGCGACTCACGAGGAATAGGAGGGGGGCTCGGACACCACACGGGGCAGAGATGATACTAAGCCTGAGGCCCGACAGAACAGGGTCAGCATGTATGGGGGCTGGAACTGGGCAGCTTGGTGCTCAGTGGAGTTGGTGACGTGTGACTCAGAATCCAGACCTGGGATCCTGGCCAGAAGGCATGGGTGCAGAGACATGACAAGGGTGCCTGGGCCCCGCACTTGAGAATGGGCCTCACCGACGGGCTTATTCACGGTGGGCGTTCCTTACAGGCAGGGGTAACCATGGGGCCTGTCCTCCTGCTGGGAGTAGCGGGTGGCTGGATGGGCCCAGTCCTCTGACTGCTCCACCCTGTCTGGGCTGGGTGCGTGGCCTTCAGTCAGAGTAATTATCGAGCTCTATCTGTAAGTCAGGTACTGCCCTAGGCTCGGCGGTAAAACCAGGTAAGTCACAGTCTGTGGCTGCAAGAGACAAGCAGGGAGACAGCAGTAAGCCAGCTATCACAGGAGCTTGATGAAGCACAGAGGTCGGCGGCTGTGGCATGTGCTGTGGAGGAGCATCCCATGGGGCTCCTGGGGCGTATGGCCAGTGCTCAGCAAACAGCCTGTCCCTAAGGACTTCTTCTTTTCCAGCTAATAAAAAACCAAACCAGTTGCCATCCAGTGGGTTCTAACCCATGGCGACGTTGTATGGGTCAGAGTAGAACTGTGCTCCCGAGGGTTTTCAGATTTTTTCAGAAGTAGATCACCAGGCCTTTTTTCTGAGACACCGCTGGCTGGATCCGAACCTCCAGCCTTTCAGTTGGTAGCAAAGCACATTAACTGCACCACCCAGGAACTAGCTATTGGGAGATAAACCTAATTTTGAAAATCACTGACATGGGGGCAGTTCTCAAAGTAGATGTTATAAAATTTACTTTGTCCTGGTCACACGTCACTGGCTTTCATCAAAATGTCAGACCACCTGGACTGATTGATGCCTTTACTGACCCACCTCCTTTGTGGAGGGGTCTCAGAGTGTGGCCTAAGGACTGCCAGCATCGCTATCACTTGGGCACTTGTCAGAAACGCAGATTCTCAGGCCCTGCCCCAGACCTGCTGAGTCGGAGGCTCTGGGGCCTAGCGGCCTGTTCTACCAAGCCTCCAGGTGATTGGTGCACGGTCCAGTGTGGGAACTCCCCCTGCTCTCCTTCTTCACAGGCAGTGAAACCAGTCCCTACTCATGGTGACCCCAGGTGTGTCACAGTAGAACTGTGCTCCGCAGGGTTTTCAGTGCTGCTCTTTTGGAAGTAGATCACCAGGCGTTTCTTCCAGGGTGCCGCTGAATAGACTGAGAACCTCAAGCTTTGGGTTAGTAGCCGTGCATGTTTACTGTTGGCACCACCTCAGAGTCGGTAGGTTCCCTTCGTCAGTGTCTGGGCTAGGTTTCTTTGTCACCCACCCCTTCCACCCTTTGCCTTCGCTCCTGTCCTCCAGGCGGCTGAGAAGGGACACTGAGAAGGCAGCAGTCAGTGTGGTCCTCAGAGGCCAGCAGAAGAGCCTCTTCCTCTGGGTGTCTGTCAGGGTCCTCACTGGACTCTGCCTGGCAGCTCTTGACGGCTTCATCTGCTCCACCAGGCGAGCTGGTTAAGCCAACGCTCACACTGAGATTTGCAGCAGGAGCCCGCTGTACGTGTGAAGTCTGCGCGGAAACGAATCGCCAGAAGCACTTCTGGTGATCATCCCAGTTAATCAGGCCCCGTCCTTCTGGGCGTGGGATCAAGGAGACTTGGATTTTCATGCCAGCTTGGTGGTTAAGCCGCCACTCTGGTGTCCAGCCAGGCAGTGAGTCAGATGGCTTTTTCCCCGGAGGATGCAGTTTTCTGGAGCTTGGTCTTCGGCAGCTGCGGTGGCAGCTGAGCGTGTGCTGTTTCTGTCTTTGCAGGAATGAGCTAGAGCGACAGTTTCTTGAATTGCTCCAGTTCAACATCAACGTTCCTTCCAGTGTTTATGCCAAGTATTATTTTGATCTCCGTTCTCTGGCAGAAGCAAACAACCTGAGCTTCCCCTTGGAGCCCCTCAGCAGGGAGAGGGCTCACAAGCTTGAGGTAAGATGCTTAAAAAAAAAAAAAAATTTTTTTTTGTTGTTTTGTTTTTTTTGAGTGCATTACTGCAGGTGCATCTTCTGGATACCATAGAAGTGTTTGAGAACAATGATAATTTCTCCTGTTACCATATAAGGACAAGGTGCCCTGGATTGATAGCTGGTCAGTTAATTTAGTTGATTATAATTTTTATGGCCTCTTTTTTTTTCAGTTGTGCTTTAGGTGAAAGTTTACAGAGCAAATTAGTTTCCCATTCAGTAGTTTGCACATAAAGTGTTTCATGGCTTTGGTTTCATTCCCCGCAATATGTCGGCACTCTCCCCTTTTCTGCCCTGGGTTCCCCATTTTCTTCTTCCTGGTTGTCTACCCTTCCTGCCTTCTCATTATAATTGATTGTTCTAACGGTTACATTCCTCTCAGATGTTATTGTTTATCTCATGTGCTTGTCTCTTGTTTGGCGGGGAGGTGGTGTCCAGGGATGGTTTCATTTCCAGCTCAGAAGTGTGTCTTAGGGCCTAGTCTTACGGGTTCCTCCAGTCTCTGTCAGACCAGAAAGCCTATTCTTTTTTGTGAATTTGATTTATTGTTCTACAGTTTTCTCCTGCTGTGTCCAGGACCCTCTGTTGTGATCCTAGTCAGAGCTGTTGGTAGCGGTGCCAGGCGCCATCTAGTTCTTCTGGTCCCGGGGTAGTATAGGCTGCGGTTCATGTGGTCAGTTAGTCCTTTGGACTATTGCTGCTTTGAGCGCTTGGTCTCCTTCACTCTCTTTCACTCCAGTTGGGAAGATACCCATAGTTGTATCTTAGATGGCCACTCACAAGCTTTCAAGACCCCAGAAGCTACTCCCCAGAGTAGGATGCAAAACATTGTCTTCATGAACTGTGTTGTGCCAGTTGATGTAGATGTCCCCCGCATCTATGGCCTATTATCTTCTAGCCTAGGAGCTTCATATTTTTAATAACTTTTTTAATTGTGGTAAAAACATATTTAACGAAACATTTGCCAATTCACCCTTTTTATGTGTACAATACAGTGACATTAATTGTGTTCCCCGTGTTGTATAACCATCACCAATATCCATTTCCAAAATTTTTTGTCACTCTTGACAGAAACTCAGTACCCCTTAAGCAGTGACTCCCCCTCAGTTCCTCTCACCTGCCTCTGGTAATCAGTAATAAGGTTTAGTCTCTACGTGTTTGTCAGTTCTAGATATCGTCATAGAAGTGGGGTCATACGGTGTTTGTCCTCTTGAGTCTGACTTGTTTCACTCAGCATAATGATTTCAAGGTTCATTCATGTCGTAGCATGTATCAGGACTTCTCTTTCTGGCTGAGTAGTATTCCGTTGTATGTGTGTTCCACACTGTATCTGTTCATCCGTGGATGGGCATTTAGGCTGTTTCCGCCTCTTGGCTGTTGTGAGTAGTGCTGCAGTGAACACTGGTGTACATGTGTCTGGTTAAGTCCCCGCTTTCACGCCTCTTGGGTCTCTCCCTAGGAGTGCGATTGCTGGGCCGTATTGGAGTTCTGTGTTTAACTTTTTGAGGACCACGCAAACTGTTTTCCACAGGGGCTGCACCATTTTACAGTCCCACCAGCAGTGGACAAGGGTTCTAATCCTTGCCAACACTTGTTACTTTGGTTTTTTTTTTCTGATACTAGCCACTCTGCACAGATGCCACAAGTGGATGGCTTTTAAAGGACAGAAATTTGTTGTCTCACACTTGAGAAAGCTGGAAGTCCACACTCAGGGCCTGGCTCCAGGGGCCAGTCCTTCCTTGTCTATTTCAGCTTCTGTAGCTGCCAGCACTTCTTTTAGAGACTCTTGGTCCATCACCCGTCTTCCTTTGTCTCCACCTGTCTGTTTGTGTCTGATGTGCCCTTTTTATAACTCACAAATGATTAGATTTAGAACCCACCCTACCTGGGTATGACCTAAATAACATAACAAAGAAGACATTATTTCCAAGCAAGATCACACACATAGAGGGGCCAGCATTCTTGGGGGGCCACAGTTCAATCCATAACAACCTCCTAGCTGTCCTCCTTGATTTCTCTCTCTCCCCTCCAGCCCGTCCTCTGCACTGCCCCTAGGACCGTTTTTCTAAAATGCATTTATGAGTCTCAGAATGTTCACTGATAAACATGCTAGCAGTTTTTCACTGGTTAAGCCAGCCAGCCCAGTGGGGGCAGCCTTTTCAGCCTGGCCCTGGCCACTCTCCCCTTCCCACTCCTTACTGCCCTAGGGTAGCCTTCCCTCAAGCCCTAGTCTCACCCCACCTGTCACCCAGCCCAGCACCATGTGGCTGTGGTTTCCTACCTTCTCTGAGAATGCCCCACCCTTCCTGATGGTTTCCTTCTCCTCCTTCAAGCCCTAGCCTCACCCCACCCCTCACCCAGCCCAGCACCACATGGTCATGATTTTATCTTCTCTTAGAACATCCTGTCCCTCCTGATGGTTTCCTCCTCCTCCTTCAAGCCCTAGCCTCACCTCACTTCTCACCCAGCCCAGCACCACATGGCCATGGTTTTACCTCCTCTTAGAAGGCCTTGTCCCCCCTGACGGTTTCCTCCTCCTCTTTCAAGCCTGGTTCTGCCACCCTTCTTCAGTGAAGAGGATCCCTTTTGGGACCCCAGAAAGACACTCAGCTGCTAGATCTTCTGCGTTCAGTGTGTTTTGAACACACCTCTCTTGTGTGTGTGCCTCTATTATGTTGTTTTGTGTTCAGCTATTGTTTAGTGAGCACCTCCTGAGTACCAGACTCTTTATAAGCACTGAGTGACAGTCATGAACCCCATAGATAGATCCACGCCCTTTCGGAGTTTACCTCTTGGTGGGAGGAGACAGACAATAAACAATAAACGTAATAAATTGGTAGTATGTTAGAAGGTGAGAAAAATAAAAGTGCAGCGGGGTAAGGGAGTTGCTTTATGAAGCAGCCCCCCAAGTAGGTGACATTCACATGGAGACTTGGCCGTGGCAAGGCATGAGGTGCCTAGCCATCTGGAGGAAGGGGCCTCGGGGACAGCAGCCCAGTGTGATGGAGGCCTGGCAGGGAGAGGGGAAATGAGATGGGGCTGAATTCCACAGGTTTTGTGGCGCATGATGATGGGTCTCTGGGTTTTAAGGGGCCATGGTGGGGTTCTGAGCAGAGGACTGATGAGATTGGATGTGACCTTTAAAAGGAGCACTCTGGCTCTGGGGGCAAAGGTGGAAGCAGGGAGACCAGCTGGAAGGGTGACTGCCTCAGTCCAGGTGAGGCACGGTGGGGGTCTGACCAGGGCGGCTGTGGAGGAGGGAAGGCAGGAGAGAGTGGCCGGTGACTTCTTTGCCCCATCCCTTCACGGTGATGGCCACTGTGTCTGTTCCCTGGCCCCTGGCACCACCCCCGGCTTATCACTTAGACTGTAGAAATAAAAAGGCCTCATCTTTGCGTCATCATAAGCAACTCACCCCTATCCTTGGGATAATCTTGTCGAATGTGGAGGCGACCTTGACCAGGACAGACCCTCTGGGCTGAGAGTGGGCTGCCTTGCCTCTGACAGGACAGCTGTCATCCTGCACCTGAGGACAGCCTGGGAGAGCCAGGGAGAGCGGTGGCCGACACTGACCCCAGATAGCCCTGGCCTTGCTCAGGGCCGTGGCAGGCGCTTCACCCACCTTAGGCCTGTGTCCTCACCAGTGACACCCTGCACTTCTGTGATTCCCTCCTGGTCCCTTATTCGCGTCGACTCTTCTTCTCGATCCTTTTCTGCTCTGAAGCTGCCAGTTGCTGCCATATGTGGCACAGCACTAAACTCCTAAGCATTGTGTCTCATCCAAGTTAACAGCATCCCTGTGGGAAAGGCGCTGTCAGTGTCACATTCAGAGAGAAGGTTGCAGGATCTGAGATACAGACACATGCCCAGGATGGCCCACCATGAGGTGGTGGAGCTGGGATTGAGTCCAGGTCTGCTGACCCTAGGCTACACCATCTTCTAATTCTTGCATGTTTTAGGAGTCTTTTCTTAATGAGCCTGTAACCACTGAGGAATCAGGGACTGTGTCTATACAGGTAGTCCTCTGCTTACAGTGGGTTCCCTTCTGACGACTCCATTATAAGTTGGTTCTGATGTAAGCCGTTTACCTGTTTATTTTTTTTTAGTTTTTATTTTTATTGCCTTTTATTATCAGTATCTTTATATATCCAATCTTTGCGTGTCTGCATGGTAACCTCAGCAGATTACACACTGCAACACTATATGCAGTACGTATTACTGACGGTAAGATGCACCCCCAAAACACAGGCAATGGTAAGTGCGGTTCGTGGTAACTCCAGTGCGTCGTAAGTCGAGGACCACCTGTGCTTCCTTTCGTATCCCCTCTGCACCCGGTGCGGATGAGGGCTGTGTGTTGTAGACTCCACAGGGGCAGAGTGTGTCTGCTTTGCTCACCACCGTGTCCTCGGTGCCTGGACAGTGCCTGGCACGCTCAGATGGTGAGTGAGTGCACAAGACACGCTTAGGGGGTGCAGAGCTCTGACCTGCCTTCTCTCTCTGCCCTCAGGCCATCTCTCGGCTGTGCGAGGACAAGTACAAGGACTTGAGAAGACCCACACGGAAGCGGTCAGCAAGTGCTGACAACCTAACTCTGACGCGGTGGTCCCCGGCCATCATCTCCTAACAGTGACCTCCTTCGTGAAGGACTGCTTCCATCCCTCCGCTTTCTCCTTTAGTTTGAGAAAAGACAAGACTTGGGGTGGTTTTTGTTTTTGCCTTTGTTTTTGCCTTCCCTTTTCTCTTTCTTTTTTTTAATTCGTAGCTCCATCAGACCATGTCAGCGACGCCTCCGCGCTGTGGCTGCCTGCAGCAAGGCTTCGGGGAAGCGAAGTCAGTATTCCGGAAGTCCCGTTTCAAGCCTTTCCCTCATCGTCATTAACGGCATTTCCTTTGTGGAGGAAGCACTGACTCTAATCCCGGAGGAGGAAATAAAGGGAAGGAGGAGGAGTGTAGAGGCAGGGAGAAGTGTCTGAGTGCTTTGCCACCTCCTAAGTCCACCGTCTCCTCAGTAGGTCAGTACAACGTGAAAAGAAAGCCTAGATAAACAGGTTTGGACGTGCATTAAAGAAACCGAGTGGCCATGTTTTAGCACAACCTCTTTGGATCAGTATGTTCTGTGAGACTTCTCGCGTTCCTTCTTGCTGCTTATTTTGGGTCTGGGGGATTTTTGTCTGTTTTCATCCTGTTTTGGTTTTGGTCCCACAGAGTAGAGAGTCTAGTTTGTACCCACTTTGGCACAGACCTCCAAATAGATAGTACTGGTTGCTCCTCTCCGCACTCTTGCTGCGAGCTGTCTTCTGAGCTTTCAACCTCACAAGTGGGACGCGCTTGCTGTGTGTCTGTACCCTTTAGATGATCTACTCTGTCTTCAACAGTGACAAAATTAACTTGACTGTAGTGCTGAACCAAAAGTACCCCTTCCCCCACCTTATCCTTCACCCCAAGAAGATTCTAGATCACACGGGTGCTTGTGCCTTCATGTTTTCTTGCAGCTGTTTTCTCTGACCTGAAGTTGTTAAAAAGTCAGTCAGACTTTGTGGGCCGAAGGAAACAGTGTGCCGCAGACAGTCCCTTCTGGATGAGATGTGTTTTTCAGGTGTTTTCCTGAAGTCACTGAGAAGGAGCCATTTTTTTGTACACCCTGCCTAGTTCATTACTCCACGTTCATGTCCATTGTTGCAAGCAATATTCTTCTCAATTTTTATATGTTTACTTTAAATCAAAGTTAAGTCTATTTGTATAAAATTTTTTAAAAATCTAAAATGAAAAAAAAAAAAAAGGCAACAAAAAAACAAGGGTGGGTGGGTATTCCCATGGGAAGATCATAGAAGAGCAAAATGTTCATATTTACCAAGGTATTTTTCACAGAATGATTGAATAAAAAACTCAGCTTGCATTTCTCATTGTGGGTGCTTAGAGAAGTTACATGAAATTCAAACTGTGAAGGTTTATGCGTCATTGTTACCGTACTTTGTTCATTTTCTGACCATCCCTGATTTCCTTACGGGTTAGATAAGGATCTTTTCTATCAAGTCATGTAAAAGGGTTCACGGTATAATGTCAAAGAGTAAATTTGATATTAAATCTCAGAATCTGAGTCATTGAAGCATATATTGCTTTTTTTTTTCTTTTTTGCGTATTTTCCTAGGTCACATGACAGGTTTCTGGGTTTCTTTCTTTTTCAAGTGTCCATGATACAAGGGGCAGCAGATGGTCTGTGTTTCACCTTACTCTTCTGTGAGCTTGGAAAACTATGGAATCGTATATTAATTAGTCTTGATGACCCTGAAATCATACATCTGATCCCAAAACTTTGCCTTCCTCTGAATGAAACATGCCTTGGAAAATGGAAGGCACTCGAAGAGTTGAAATACGAATAACACCAAACCAGCATATCTAGTCAGGTTTAACTTAAATGAAATTTGTATCATGTATAAACTTCACTGTTTGGGTTAGAAATACTCTCAAGTTCTTTCTGGCCTAACATTTGAAAAGCAAACAAGTAAAATAGAAAAACTTAATTACCTTTCCATTGTAATTGTCTTGATAATGCTCTTTGTGAGTACCAAAATGAGTTTCTCTCTTCAAGTAAGAGTCAGATTTAGAACTTTAAATAGAGCTCTAAAAATGTAGAAACTATCGTTTTATACTCCCTAATCTCTATAGCTTAAAAAGGGACATATTTTCATAGCAGAATATGAATTACCTCTCAAGCATAATTCATTCTTCTCATTGTGTCACGTGTCTTATTTTACCATCCATTTCAGGAAAGAGACTCTGCTGCCTTGATAGCAGACATCTTATTTTTATCCCTTTTATTTGAATGAAGAGATTTGAAAATTGAATTATGTAAATATTTCAATGCATCTGCTATTATTTTGTGGAGTTTATTAAACTACTTTAAAAAGTTGTATAGTCTATTTATTGTATGTATGTACATACAGTCTGATACTTAAAATTTAAAGTGGATTCCGTCAAACCTGGCTCAGTCCTGTTTAGACGATTATCGTTTTAGCCTTGTGCACTGGACTCTACCTCTGTATAGGAAGACTTTCCACATTCATTCATTAGTATTGATTCTGTATTAACTGGGTTATGTTTCTTGCACTAAGGATTTTTAAAACTACTGTAAGCGTAGATTGGAATTCTTGTTTTGAAGTATGAATCACTTGACACATAGCTAGATACTTTAGGTTCCTTTAATTTTTTTCTACATGATGATGAAGACTTACCTTTTGTTCTCTGGTTTGTTCTAAGTTTGCCAAAAAAAAAAAAAAAAGGTACAGTACCTATTGATAAATCGTAGTGACTGTAATTTGTTTGCAAGGTGATTCAATACCCTACATTAAAGCCGGATTGCTATTTAGGAACACATTGTCTTAGTGTAGTTTTTGAATGGAGAGTTTTCGTCATGAAAGAAGCAAACCACACAACTTGTTGGCTTTTAATTTTAGAGTTGACTTACAAAATAGAAGTCATTGGGAGCATACACACACACACACTATATATATATATATCCCAATGAATTTCTTTATTTCACTTTTTTTTTGACTGTGGAAAGGGACAGAAGTCAGGAGTTTTAAACCAACTTGGAGGGCAAGATATAAGAGATTCTACCAAAATCCAACACGTCCTCCCATGCCTTAATGCATTAAATGGGGCTGGTGCAAGAGGCCTTCAGACACGTCATCCGTCTCTTCTCCTGGGCTGACTCTGTCGAACTCCTTCACTTGTTGGCAGGGGCACCTCGTTTTTGAGGTTTCCCTTGGTTCTGGGGATCGCATTCTCAGCTGACTGCACAGAGCAGACTTCTGGGAGTGATGGATTCCACACACACCCACCCCGCTTTTGGTAACCTCTCGTCTGGTGCCATATTTTACAGCTTTAATTCTTTTTTAATAAGAAAGTAAAATTCTTGGTTTATTGTAGGTACTTAAGCGTTAACATATAAATAAATAACACAGA
The DNA here is from genome assembly GCF_030014295.1 of Loxodonta africana. Classification (NCBI taxonomy): domain Eukaryota; kingdom Metazoa; phylum Chordata; class Mammalia; order Proboscidea; family Elephantidae; genus Loxodonta; species Loxodonta africana. The sequence goes on along the minus strand of NC_087345.1, from coordinate 187,382,176 downwards.
ACAAATAGTGCCTGCCTTCCTGTTGCGTTCTTTTGAGTGTTATGTTGAAAAATTCAGGTTTTATGGACACTGAGTGAACCAGTTCTTTGCAAGTGAAGTGGTAGAACAATCTTGAGCAATTCACAAAAGCATGAGAAGTACTTCAAGACTTCCAACAACGGAGATTGATGCCTGATAGAGACCTAATGGAGTGCTTCTATATCAATAACCTAGGTAGATAGATAGGTGCCAAGGAATAGGCTCTGACTCATGTCAACCCTTGTACAACAGAACTAAGTGTTGCCCAGTCCTGTGTCACCCTCACAATTACCAGCATATTCGAATCCATCCTCTTGTCCCACATTTGAAGTAACTTAGTTATAGAAACAAGTCCTCATGGCTGCACTGAGGGTCTCGCCCTCTCCCTCACCCTCGCTGGCCCTTTACTTCACCAAACATGGCGTCCACCTCCAGCGATAGACCCCTCAGGGCCATGTGTCCAAAGCAAGCGTGTTGAACGGTGTCCTGTTGTGATCCATAAGGTTTTCATTGGCTCATTTCCACAAGTAGGACAACAGGCCTTTCTTCCTAGTCTGCCTTATTCTGAAAGCTCTGCTGAAACCTGTCCACCATGGGTGACCCTGCTGGCATTTGACATACTGGTGGCATAGTGTCTAGCATCATAGCAGCACGCAAGCCTCCACAGTACAATAAACTGGTAGGTGGTGAGTTCATACCCCATTTTATCTTAAATCACTATCTCCCTTGGCTTCACTGGAGTCCACATCTCAAGACTTAAATTGGGAGGACCTCACAGACATGGATCGTCTTGAAAAGCCAACTACAGAAAGCCCCTGCCCTTGATGAAAAACAGAAGAAGATGGAAACAAGCCTTGAGCTGAGATAGGAAAAGAATACTTAAGTACTGAGTTGGGTTTTATGTGTTAGGCTATATGGACTCCCAGGAGGGTCCTACGAACAACTTCATTAAGGTCATGATTTGCTGTTTCTTGAGTCAAGTACCGCCTTAGTTTGCACCAGAAAGTCATCCCGCCCCCTCAGGTGTCAAAAAGGCCAGGATGGAGGTTAGGGAGACGCATAAAAGGGCTCTCAGTCAAAACTGAGGATGGCATTTGGACCTGACCAGGCCAGCTGACACCTTCCCAGATTTTCCTGTTAGGTGTTCCTATTAAATGTGTACATGTGATGGTCCTGACAGACCCACGGTGCCACTTCGTGTTTGAACATTTCTGCAGGAGTGTCAGTGATCAACACAGGGACGATCTGCTTGCATTCATGTCGAGGAGAAGTCACTGAGAGCCATTGCGTATTTGCATTGCTTCAAGTCCAAGCCATGACTAAGCTCCCAGGTAGTGATTTATCTGGGCAACTGTTTACGTCTGTTGTAGATCCTCATGGGAACAGTTCTGGAAGAACCTGCTACAGTAAGAAACTAAAGCGTGTATTTGACCAGGTGGTGGTCAGATTTTATAGGTTTCAGGGATCTTTCCCCTTTAGTGACTTGGGGAGGAAGCTTTATTCCTTTTAAGAACTTTCTGTTTCTATAAGTTATTTCGAATGTGGGGCAAAAGAACAGCGTTTCAAAATAAGTACAATTTTGGCACAGATATTAAATGTAATTAGAATCTATGGATAACATTATGTTGGTATTGATCTGTATTGTGACAGAACCGTGGTTTTCAGTCTCAATCCAGAATGAACTTGCTCTGTGATCTTGGGCAAATCCCTTCACCTCCTGGACCTCTCGGTTAATGTGGCTGTTACTTGATTTTGCCTACCTCTATAGTATCTTGTGGTGACGGCTTTAGGGATGAAAGTATGCCGTGAAAGTATGGGAAAACACTTTGAAGAAGAATGAAGCTGTATCCAAATGCTTGCATTCACAGCACCACTGATGGATTTGGTGATGAGGCAGGGGCCACCCACTGCCATCGAATGAGGCCCTAAGTGTTGCCTCCTGGGTAGAGGAGCTGTTAAAAGGGAAGGGAGACTGTTCCAAGACAAAAAGTGTGGAAGGCCGGGACTGAGTTTGCAGAGGCAGGCTGGGAGAGCCAGAGCAAGGCGGGAGGTGAGGGCAAGAGGTGTGCTCAGCAGGAGAGAGCCCGGTTCAGCGAGACTTTGGCTGGACAGGAGCAGAAAAGATGAGAAGCACCAAGTTTATTTCAGGTGGCTAGGAGGAGAGAGGAAACCCTGGTGGTGTAGTGGTTAAGTGCTACGGCTGCCAACCAAAGGGTCGGCAGTTCGAATTCGCCAGGTGCTCCTTGGGAACTCTATGGGGCAGGTCTACTCTGTCCTATACGGTCGCTATGAGTCGGAATCTACTCGACGGCACTGGGTAGGAGAACTTCTAGAATGAACCACGGCGTGGAAAAAGTGTCCTGAACTTCTGGGACCGAGAGGACCCTGACCGCATAGGCCTTGGAACAGGAAACAATACAGTAAGCCTGGTTGTTTTATTGGCCTGGCTGATGCCCACGCACCCAGTAGTGTGGCTGTGTTTGTAGTTCACTAGCCAGGAGTGGAGAGCAGGGTCAGAAGCCCCACTGTTTCCATGGAAACTGCATGCCGGGACTTCTTGGATGCTCAGTGACTTTTTTGCCCCATAGATTCCCCTCAGTGTTTATATGACAGAGTTTAGCAGTAGTCAGTTCAGGAATTGTGCCCTCTGTGGGAATGTGTAAGAAATGACTTGTCTTAAATTCAGCGGTCTGGTCGGAGCCGGAGAAGCACCTTACCCTGTATCTTCAGCGCCCGTTTTGCAGATCAGGATTTGTCTTCTCGGTGCGGCCTGCCATCTGGCGGTAAACCAAGGTCATTGCAAACAGCGCAGCGCAGGGCACGTGTTTAATCCGGGAGGTGGGGGGAGCTTGCTATTTTCTGACTGTCAAAAAGGGAAAACTCTTCGTATTGTTTTCACCGCATGTCTCACTCTGATTCTGAACATTCTCTCCTCAGTGTTTCTCACATCACTGTCATTGCACACTCTTCTTTAAGGCCAGCACCTCGTAAAAGACAAGCAGAAGCCGAGCTGGGAGTGTCTCTGGGGAAACTGGTTTTTTCCAGGGTTCCCTTCTCAGGAATGGTGGCCACTGGCAGATACAGCTGTTTCCGGTGAAGGACATGGGTGTCCAGATCGCAGCCACCGTCCCCATGCCTCCCCTGGGTATATTCTCATGCAGCTGAATGTTCACCTTTCCCCCAGGTGGGCTTTACCGGACCTTGTGTGAGTCCTGGTCCCCTCTGGTGGACACAGAAAATCTTCAAACAGTGAAGTTGGAATATGATGGTTGTTTGCTGCCATCGAATCAGTTGTGACTCTTGGCAACGCCACGTGGAGCAGTATGAACACTGCCCGATCCTGTGCGTCTTTGTGATCATCGCTGTATTTTTTTCCTTTTTTGTGGCCGTTGTCTTAATCCATCTCATTGAGAGTTCCCTTATTTTTGTTGACCAGTTTACCAGACATGATTTCCTTCTCCAGAAACCAGCCTCTCCCGATGACTCATCCAAAGTAAGCGAGTCGAAGTCTCAGACAATATTCTGTGATCCCTGGGGTTTTCACTGGCTAGTTCTCAGAAGTAGGTCACCAGGCCTTTCTTCCTAGTCTGTCTTAGTCTGGAAGTTCTGCTGAATCCTGTTCACCAGAGGTGACCCTGCTGATATTTGAAATACTGGTGGCATAGCTTGCAGCATCACAGCAACATGCAAGCCACCACGGCACAACAAACTGATACAGGTGGTGCTGCCTCGAGAAGGGTCTTGTAAATGGTGCTGCCTCCTTGGTGTCAACCACAGACCAATGTTTGTCCTTCTCGCATCTACAGGCCAAAAGCTCAGGAAGACCACACTCAGAAGAGATACAGAGATCTCGCTCCTTACATGTAGCATTTCTCATCCAGGCCTTGAGTGGAAAACACAACCATCTCCAAGCTTTTCAAACCAGCCCCTGCTTGCCAGCTCCCTGGGAGTCTACTTTTAAGAATTTGCTTTTTAGGGGACTGAAAGAGTTGGGGTCCACCCCATAGAGAGGTAGCATGTGGTAAAAAGATGTACCATAGGGATTCAGGACACTTGGTACTAGCTCTCGCCCTGGAGGGTGTTGGGTATATGGTCTGGCAAGTCTCACAGCTCTGCTGGGTTCTGGGTTCTTTCATCTTTAACATGAAGAGATGTGTCACTCTCTAGATCACCCTAAGATTCTTTCCACCCCAAACATTCAGTTGTTAGAGGACTGATTTACTTACTCTGGGATTTCCAGTAGCAAGCGGTCCTGGGGATTATTAACAATTCACACATTTTTACCATGTCGTGGGCACGAATGAATCTGAATATCTGAACCTACCTTTGGCAATAAAAACGAATAGAAGATGCCTCTTAAACATCGTTTTTTTCCGCAGGCGCTCATGGGGTACTACAAGCATATAAGGTTATATACTGGTGTTCTTCAAGTATCATGAAGTTAACGGATTGCTACCGCGAAACTCTTGGAGAAACAACCGAAAAATAAAACCAGGAAGAATTCAGTAAGATGGCAAGTTACAAGAGCACTATAAAAAAATGGATGGCTTTCCAGCATTCCAGCAATAGCCAGTTGGAGAATATAATGAAGAAAAGATGCCATTCAAAATAGCCACAAAGTGTTCACAGGATACCCGACACTGCCAAGGCCCTTCACAGGTATTACTTCAATCGTCATGATGGTTCTGTGTGGTAGCTGCCATTACTGTTAGCTTGTGATCAAGGCCCATAGCTAGCAAGTGGAAAAGCCAGAAAGCAGAGCCCGTCTTTACTCACTGTGCTGTACGGCCCTTCACTGCCATTCGTTAGGAATAAACTTGTCAAGAAACACCCAAGACTAAAGAAAGAAAATGCTAAAACTTTACTGGCAGCCGTCAAAAAAGACCTGAATGAAAGAGACGGCCATTTTCCAGAATGGGGAGTCATGTTATTGTAAAAATATCATTTCTCCCCTTGGCCCAATGTTCTCTGAGTACACCGAGTTCAGTCCCAGAGTAGGACTTCTCCCCGGCTGTGACTTCCATCTAGCAATGTTTTCCCCTAGAAGTTTGCCTCACTCATTCTTCTCACTCATAGCGGCTTAAATGTCACCTCCTCCAAGTAGCCTTCTCTGACCCCTGGCCCCGTGTTACTCTCCCATCGACCTGCTTTAATCCTTTGCAGAGCTCTCTTCACTGTGGCTTCTCCTGTTTGTGTGTTTACTGTCCTGCTGCTGCCCCGGCACCACTAGTGCTCGGCTGCACCCAGCTCTCAGCCCTTGCCCAGCTCTTTTGTTGTTGCCGTAGAGTTGGCTCTGACTCAGGGCGACCCTACGTACAACAGCACAAAACATGGCTCCTGCGCCATCCTCGTGGTCTTTGGCATGTTTGAGTCCATGGTTGCCGCCACTGTGTGCTTTGAGTGACTTCCAACCTAGGAGCCTCACCTTCCAGCGCTGTATGGGATAATGTCCTGTTGTGATCCATAGGGTTTCACTGGCCAATTTTCAGAGGTAAATCACCAGGCCCTTCTTCCTAGCCTGTCCTAGTCTGGAAACTCCGCTGAAACCTGTCCACCGTGGATGACTCTGCTGATATTTCAAATACTGGTGTCATAGCTTCCAGCTTCATAGCAACACACAAGCCACCACAGTACGGCAAACTGACAGGTGGTGGTGGCCGCACTCTTCAGGGCTCAACAAGTGTGAGAGAGTGAGGGGGTGAGTGAAAGGCAGACTGCAGAAGCTCAGAGGATTCGAGCAGAAGTTGAGCCATGAAAATGGACGGCCATGAGGAAAGAAGCAGGACTTCAACTGGATGTGTGTGCCATGTGCATAAATGAGAAGGAAAGGAATACCACTGCAGGGGTGTATGAGCCCAGGTGCCAGATAGAAATGGACTCCCTCTCTGTCTCTGCCTTTCTCTGCCTTGACACTGCGGAGGGGCAGTGTGGGGGAGAGACCAGTCTCCATAGAGATGTAATTAGTGAAATAGTAGGAAATAGAGACCTTTTTATGGAAGACTTTGAAAGTCAACTAGGGAGGTTTGGACAGTCTCATTCAATCTACTTGCCTTAAACATAACTGTGCCCCTGCCTCCCCCCGCCCACCCAAAAATATGATACTGATCCCTTATATTTTGGGGCATTTCCAATTACAAAACATTGTCACTCATCTCCTCAGCCACCCCATGATGTAGAGGAGCAGATGGCCTGCCCGTTGCTTCCCAGACAGAGCTTCAGTTCAGGAAGGCTGCGTGCCTTGGCAGAGGTCACGTAGTCAGCAACCAAGAGGTCTTCCAGTCACTCTGCAGATGCCTCCAAGGCAGCGACACCTGTACAAGTAAATCTCCAGTGGCGTCATCCCGGGAAAAGAGACAGCTGCAAGATTTTAGCTTTTAAAAAAATACTTCACAAAAAATCTGCTTATAAGTACGAATGGTGTGTTGGGACTCCGTTATTTTTATGGTTGCTAAATTCAGAGACCACACAGATGGTGGATCTGCCCTGTTAACAGGCATTTTATAGAAATCTAGGAGTTATTGCTGGAAATTGCCGACTGGCTGCTCTCCACCAGGACTCCGTCCTAAGTGCGTTAGAGAACCTGGGAACTCGGGAATTTCCTAGGTAGTCACCACCTACCTCTCCCCTCCCCTGGCCCCACGGCCTCTGCTTCAGCAGGTATAGTTTCTGCTTGACTGTGGGTTTGTTTTTCATTCTGTTTTGTTTTCTGTACTTGGAATTTCTCAGTTTTAAATTTGATCTTGCAAACATTTAAGAGGTACTTTCTTCTCCCCTTCCTCTTCCTGCCACTCTCCTCCTGATCCAATGTATTCTAGGGCAAAAATTGCCCAGCCCATGACTTTCACTGGCTATCTTAGTACGGATTGTTCTTTGTCATTATTCATGTCTCAGCTCAAAAGTCATCTCTTCAGAGACCTTTTCTGGCCAGCTCAGCTAAAGTAGCACCAATCCCTACTCCCCACCCCATCACTCATTGGTACCCCTAATTCTAAACTACTTTCATATTATCTGAAAGTACCCAGCTTATTTACTTATGGTTTAAATGGTCTGTCTCCCCATCGAAGGAAGAGCCTACCCCTCTTCTACTGAATTTATTGCTTGCTAAGCAAGGGACAGCTTTTATCTCATATGGGATGTTGGAAAACATGCGGCTCAGGGATTTCGGTACCTGGGGTGTTCAGGGTTTGGTTGACCATTAGCTATGGAACCTCGCTGCCTGACCCTGGCTATGATGCGAAGTTCTCCTTGATCGATGAGTATGGGTTTAAAGCCTGTTCTAATACAGGGTTGCTATGGTGCCTGTTGCTCTGTCCAAATAACAGCCAGTACTTCCTCCAGGCTAGAAACTTATTATCTTCCACCCCACCCATAAGATCATAGAACCAAAACCAAACCAGTTGCTGTCAAGCCTATTCCAATTCAGGACCACGTCATGTGTGCACAGTAGAACTGCACTCTGTAGAGTGTCCAAGAAGTAGATCCCCAGGCCTGTCTTCGGAGGCCCTTAGGGATGGGTTTAACCACCAACTTTTTGGTTCATGGTTGAGTGCTTAACCATGTGTGCCACCCAGAGACTCCCATAGGACCGTAAGCTTTATGAAATCAAGGATATTCTGTCTTGAAACGTATTTGTTGAATGGATGAGTGAATAAAATAACTAATGGAGGACTGGACTCAGCTTCTATGCTGGGAGGTCTTGAGAAATCTGAACTTTGAAGGACTGAATGAAGAAGATGAAAGACAGAGGAAATTTACCTCTTAAGTAAACTTTGTTCTAGAGGGCAGAACTGGAGCCAGTGGTCAGGAAAAGTTACAGACATAGATTTCTGCTCCGTGTAAGGAAGGACCTTCTAAGAGTTATGGCTATCTGGAGGTGGAAATGGCAGCCTTGTCATGAAGTCAACTGAAAAGAGTGATAGGAGTCTGACTCTCCCACTAAATAAGTAGGAGACCTGATTTTCTCAAAAGTCCTATGGGTCAGATCACCTGGTCAAAGGCAGTATTTGCTCTCTTTTCTAAGCGAGGTACTGTTATGGATTCCAAAGATACGTTGAAGTCCTGACGCCGATACCTGTGAATGTGACCTTGTTTGGAAACAGGGTCATCGAAGATGTTATCAGTCAGCATGAGATCTCACTGAAGTAGGGTGGGTTCTAACCCTGTATGAGAGGTGTCCTTAGAAAAGAGGATAGAGACGCAAAGACAGACACGGAGGGAAGATGGGCCTGCGAGGACACATGTCCAAGCCAAGGAACGCCTGGCACTACCGGAAGCTAGGACTGAGCAACGACGGTAGCAGCCGTTGTTGTTGGCTGCTGTTGAGTCAGCTCCGACTCACAGCCACCTCAGTGTAAGAGAACAGTGCATTGCCCAGTCCTGCGCCGTCTTCACGGTACTGAATACTAATTAAAATATTTTCCAGTCCATTGCCTCATTCCGTATCCCAGCTCATTAATTCACAGCACCTTCTTCCGACTCTACCTTCGTGTCCCAATAAATGGGGGCTTTGAAAGATTCGCTAGCTGGTCTTGAGCCAGGCATATTGCACATGAAATTGTAAATTTGTGCTCGAAATTTTTAGCTCCGATTACAAAGTGTTATCTCACTCAGTACTTGAGAGCAGAAATTGCTCAAAATAAAGCATACTCAGATCCTTTATTTTATTTTTTCCACTAAGGGACTTTTACTTTTGCAAGTTGCTTGATTTATCTCTTTCTGAAACTTTTTTGAAAGCTAATATTGTGTTACAAACAGAAACCGTAGAGCCATTGCTTCAAACTTTAACAAGGCAAGAGGGTCTTCATATCCGTCCACGACTGTTGTCTCCCTAGGCCCATTCTTTTCATAGTTTACAGAGAACACGTACCCCTGCAGGAAGTATATGCCCCTGACACCCAGTTAGCCCGATTTTAGGCAACATCAAGCTCATCCCGCTGCTGTCTCCGACCGGGGTCCACGGCCTTTGCTCGTTGTTGTTAGCTGTCGAGGACTCAGCCCCAACTCCTAGCAACCCTATCGGAATCACCAGGCCTTTCTTCCTAGGCTTAGCCTGGAAACTCTGCTGAAAGTTATTCAGCATCACAGCACCACACAAGCCTCCACTGACAGATGGGTGGTGGCTGCTCTTGAGGTGCACTGGCTGGGAATAGAACCTGGGCCTCCAGCGTGGCAGGCGGGGACTCTACCACTACCGCACCCATTGCCCCCGTTTTACCTGAGTCTCAGTGATCACTACCACTCTTGGAACCAAATACTGGGGAAACCTGAAAGTCCCTCTTGTCGTTGTCGTTGCCGTTGAGTCAACTCTGACTCAGAGCTACCCTATATGACAGAGCAGAACTGCCCCACAGGGTTCCCAAGGGAACAGATGGCCAGGTCTTTTCTTTTGTGGAGTGGCTGGTGGGTTCAAATGACCAACCTTTTGATTAGCAGCTGAGTGCTCAACAAGTGCATCACCTGGGCTTCTCCTGAATGTCCCTGAAAAAAATCCGTTGCCGTCGAGTTGATTCCAACTCATAGCAACCCTGTAGGACAGAGTAGGATGGCCCCACAGGGTTTCCAAGGAGTGGCTGGGAGATTCAAACTGCCGACCTTTTGGTTAGCAGCCGAGCTCTTAACCACTACACCATCTGGCCACTAGTTGCTGAAATATCTTTGGTTTTTGAGTAAATATTTTGTTCTCTGTGTGATCTGTTATAAAGTAGGAAGAGTTTCTGTGTCAAATTGCATTAAAGTGTTTTCCCCACCCAAATTCTGCCTGCGTGTGATACTTGTTAGAATAAGAAGATCTATTCTTGAACAATGATTGTGAGGCTGGGCAGTGTTTGGTTCTGTTGTACATAGGGTCGCGGTGAGTCAGAATCCATTGTACGGCACCTAACAACAACAACATTCTTAAACCCTGAGATCAAAAATTTGTCAGCTTCTTATGAATTGGATTGACAACTTGGCACTCCTATGGAAATATTGCGGCAATCACGGGCAGCTGGTTTGCAGGAGAATGTCCTAGAATAACTGGGGCACTGCACATGGCCTGGGAGGGGATCCAGTTATTTTTCAGCACTGCATTTATGTATTTAGTGTCCCAGCCCAGGCCCAAGGCGAGTGCTTAGAGCCAGCAGGCCTTGGAGAAGGGAGAGGAGGAGGGAAGAGGCTCTAGAATGGCACAGGTGAGGGCAGAGTTAGAAATGCCAGCTTTGTGGGAGCTGATCCACGCTCATGTTGATTCAGGAGGTCTTAATTATCACATCCCCTCTGGCTTTTCTTGGAGGACACCATCCCAGGCAAGCCAGCTGCCACCTACTGAGCATTATTCCTCCCACGCCCAGGGGGGCCTGACTTGAAAAGGACAAAATCGCTCCAGTCTCCTGTTCGTGGTTCCGACAGATAAAGGTTTGTCAAAGTGGTTGATATGCAAAGTGCTGGCCCTCATTCACACTAGCAAAATTGTCTTGAACAAGTAGCTTAAGGTGTAAACAGGGGTAGCTGCATCTAGGGGGACAGGGCTTCAAATTCTGTTTAGAAGGAGGAGGTGGGAGCAGAATGTAGGAATTATGGAACAGGTGTGTTTATGGTGGATTGAGTCTGTGGATACTTCCTGTCTCTGCTCCAGCAAGCCTTTATTTTTCCGCAGAGAAGTTGCTACCTTCTACGTCATAGCAGAGGTCTTACATCTGCATAAGGGGAGCTGCACCTTGTGAGAGGCTGTGATATACATAATGAAGATGGAAACCTATTGTTGAGAAGTCAAGGGAACCCCTCCAATACGCACGCCACTTAACAGCGGGCCTTCAATTTGAGAATTTCTAAGACGTTGTCTCCAGCCCAGGTCATTCTGCTGCCCTCCCCGATGTGTCCCTCAGGAGGCATATGGCCACTCTTTTGGCTTTGATTTGTTTTTGTGAATTCCCTGTCTGGGTTGATAACTGTTTGGTCTGTCCTGTGTCCTTGCCTTGGATTGTTGTCTGGTGTTGGTTCTCTAACTAAAGGACTCCCTCTACTATTTCTTGTAATTTTTGTTTGATTTTTACAAATTCTCTTAACTTCTGTTTATCTGGAAATGACCTAGTTTTACCATCATAGTTGAGAAACAATTCTGCTGGATATATAATTGTTGGCTGGCAATTTTTTTCTTTCAAGGCTTTATATTTGTTGTCCCATTGAGCTACAGCTGCTAACCAAAAAGTCGGCAGTTTGAATCCACCAGGTGCTTCTTGGAAACCCTATGGGGCAGCTCTACTCTGTCCTATGGAGTCACTGTTAGTTGGAATCAACTTGACGGCCACAGGTTTGGTCTGGTTTTTGGTACTGCCTTCTTGCTTGCATGGTTTCTGCTGAGTAATCAGAGCTTGGTCTTATTGGTTCTTCTTTGTAGGTGATTTTTCATTTATCCCTAGCTGCTCTCAAGATTCCATCTTTGGTTTTGGCAAGTTTGCTTATAGCATGTCTTGGTGACTTTCTTTTGGGGTCTACCCTGTATGGGGTTCGTTGAGCTTCTCGGACAGATAATCTTCTCATTTTCATTAGGGGATTTTTCTGCAAGCAAATCTACAATTCTTTCTGTGTTTTCTGTTATCCCCTCCTGTTCTGGTACTCCAATGACTGTTAGGTTTTTCCTCTTGGTAATATCCCACATAATTCTTAGGATTTCTTCATTCTTTTCTTTTTCTGATTTTTTCCTCAAAAAAATTGATGTCAAGGGTTTTATCTTCAATCTCACTAATTCTGACTTCCATTGTCTCAATCCTGCTCCTAAGGCCTTCTATTTAGTTGTCTAATTCTGAAATTTTATTGTTAATCATTTGGATTTCTAGCTGCTGTCTCTGTGTGGATTCTAATAGGCTGTTTATTCTGTCATTTTGTTCTTGTGTTGTTTTCCTGAATTCTTCTATTGCTTTGTCTTTGTGTTCCTTGGCTTGGTCTGAGTTTTGCCTGACCTCCTTCCTGATCTCTTGGAGAGCTCCGTGTATTAGTCTTTTGAATTCTTTCTCAGGTAGTTCCATTGCCTTAATCTTCCTCTGGAAGGTTGTCTGGTTCTTTGTTTTGTTCACTTGCTGGAGCCATCTTGTCTACTTCTTTATGCGTTTTGATATTGACTATTGTCTCTGAGGCATCAATAAGTTATTATATTTATTTATTGTATGTTTGTTTACTGCGATCTGACTTTGTTTGTTTTGATATGTCCAAGTAGGCTCAGCACTTGAGCTACTTTGGTTGTTGGCATCTTTGAAGCTCTCATGTCTCTGGGTGGTCAGAGCAGCTACTAGGTGTGTGAGTCCAGGAGTCTCTTCACTCTTCTTGCAGGGATATAGTTATGAGGCATCCACATTATTGGTCACCAAATGTGTGGTGCAGACTCTCACCTACAGTCCTAGGTGGACAGGGCTGTGGAGGGGTGTTTGCGCAGGCACAGGTAGTATCTGGCTGCCGTAGGGGGCTATGTGTGGGGCGAGGCAGGGGGCTGACGGCAGTCCCCGGATGCCTGGATGGAGGGTGTGTCCCTGCCCCCTAGAGTGTGTAGCAGGGGAGGGTATTGCAGCTGGTCCTTCGGCACCTGGTGTTTATGGCTAGAGGGACTGGGAGGCACTACTTATTCTCAGACTTCTGTTGTGGGTAGCTAGATGGAGTGGGTGGTACTGTCAGCCCTCAGGCCCCTGGTGCGGGTGGGTGAGGCCCGTGCTTAGGGGATGGTGCAGTGTCAAATGTCATGAATCTGCAGCTCCCCCTTGGCTGCTATGGGAGAAAAGGGGCTTCAGGCATATGCCCTCCTGTTTGATGCTAATGAGGGTGTGTGGTGTTGAATTGGCCCACACAGGACTAGGCCGGGGTGAAGGGTGCTATAAGTCTGTGGATCTCTTACGCCAGTGACTGGGCAAAGGGGCAGGGCCTCCCAACCAGCCCTGAGTTCTTGGCTTAGGGGACACGGTGTTGTTGAATGCCATGGGACTGGAGTGGGAGCAGGGGTCGGGGGGGGCCTTGAATTCCCAGCTTAGAGGGCATGGCCTTGTTGAATGCCATGGGACTACTCCTGGAGTGGAGCGGGGTGAGGGAAGGAAGCACTTCTCCAGCGTCCAGCTCTGTGAGGGAGGCGTTATTTTGCCACCGCGTGATAGGTAAGAAGCTTGCACTTAACTTTCACAGGTCTGGTGTCGCTCTTACTTGGTTCTGGAGGTGTGAGCAGATTTGCTGATGCTTGGCTGCACCTGACGTGGTGGGGTTCGTCTTTGGATCTTGTGTGTGCTGCACAGACTCAGCTAGCAGAGCACTGCTGACCTCACAACTGGCACTTCTCCACTGCTTTCGAATTGTGTCTCCTTCTACCTGCTGCTCAGTCTAGTTCTTCAGCTTTGTCTTCCATGATTAGGGTTCCTAGATTGTCATATATAATAAATTAACACTTGTGTTTTGGGGTCTTTGTTGCAAGGGGGATGACAGTAAGCATCTAACTGTTCTGCCGTCTTGGCCACACCTCTTAGCCACTGTTTTGGAAGAGCCTGAATCCAGACATCCACACCCTTTGCTATTGTTGTTAGCTGCCGTTGAGTCAGCCCCCAATTCATGTTGACCCCAAGCATAACAGAACCAAATGCTGCCTGGTCCTGTGCCATCCCCATGATTGGTTGCAGATTAGACTGTTGTGATCCATAGGGTTTCCATTGGCTGATTTTGGGAAGTAGATCACCAGGCCTTTCTTCCTAGTCTGTCTTAGTCTGGAAGCTCCACTGAAACCTGTTCAGCATCATAGCAACACACCAGCCTCTACTGACAGACAGGTGGTGGTGCACTTGAGGTGCACTGGCTGAGGATCAAACCTGGTTTTTCTAAATGGGAGGTGAGAATTCTCCCACACACCCTTGCTGGGCCAGACATCACCAGTTAGCCTTTCTGTTGCTCACGCTACACTGTGAACTCCTTGGGAAAATGACCTGTCCCTCATAGTATTCCTAGTACCAAGCACTAGGCCTGCCATGTGCCGCTCATTGAATTAAAAGTAGTCGATGAATAGAATTTGAACACACAAATATGCCATGTAAACTGTTCCTGGACAGACTTGGAAACTTAGGGCAAAGAAGACAATGCTTCTCACCTTGAAGAAGATGACTGTTAACTCTTCCACCAAGAGTAAGAGAAACGTGAAAGAAGCAGTGCCGAAGAAGACTTCAGAGGCTTATAGCAGATGAAAACCGTGGGTGTTCGGAGCTTACAGTTCACCCCATTGAGGATCCATGCGTCTTTGGGGGTGGACACACTTCTCAAATAGCAGACACCTTGTCAGTATAAAGTACTGCTCCTGATATTATAAAGTCAGAAGAGGCATTTTACAGAGAAAAGTTGCAGAAGTTAAAACTACGTTGATTAGCCCAATTTAGAGGGAAATGACTCTATGTTCCATGAAACAAAGCTGGAAGCATTCGAAGGTAGGCTGAGGTGGCCACCTAAAACTGGATGAAAAGCTTGGAGAAAAAGAAGACAGGTAGAGAACTCTGAGAAATGTAAAGACAAGACAGACAGCCCCATGGATGTTCTATATCAGAAGATAATCCAAAGATTTATATAGCTGGCCTCAAAGCAACTTGGAGTTAAGCAGGGGCTATTTATTCTTCCTGTGTGCAAAGTTGTTCAAAAATAGCCCCCATCTAAGCTCTTAGGCACCACAGGAACACAAAAGCATTCACCCCTAAGCAGGGCCTACTTTGTGCTGGTGGAAAGGCTCTCTACCACCCAGAAGAGGTTGGAGCAAGAGGGAATGCCAGGTCTGCTAGCTTCAAGTAGCCTCATTGCCAGTTTTTCCTTCTGTGGGTCTCTCTCACTTGTTCTTACTCTTAAGCAGCTGCCATCTAGTCGAGGCTATGCGAACTCATGGTGATCCCATGTGTGTGAGAGTAGAACTCTGCTCCATAGGATTTTCTTTTTTTTTAGAATTTTTATTGTGCTTTAAGTGAAAGTTTACAAATCAAGTCAGTCTCTCATACAGAAGTTTATATATACCTTCCTACATACTCCCAGTTGCTCTCCCCCTAATAAGACAGCCTGCTCCTCCCTCCACTCTCTCTTGTCGCGTCCATTTCATAAGCTTCTAACCCCCTCCACCCTCTTATTTTTCCTCCAGGCAGGAGATGCCAACATAGTCTCAAGTGTCCACCTGATCCAAGAAGCTCACTCCTCACCAGCACCCCTCTCCAACCCGTTGTCCAGTCCAATCCATGTCTGAAGAGTTGGCTTTAGGAATGGTTCCTGTCCTGGGGCAACAGGAGGTCTGGGGGCCATGACCACTGGGGTCCTTCCAGTCTCAGTCAGACCATTAAGTCTGGTCTTATGAGAATTTGGGGTCTGCATCCCACTGCTCTCCTGCTCCCTCGGGGGTTCTTTGTTGTGTTCCCTGTCAGGGCAGTCATGGGTTGTAGCCGGGCACCATCTAGTTCTTCTGGTCTCAGGCTGATGTAGTCTCTGGTTTGTGTGGCCCTTTCTGTCTCTTGGGCTTATAATTACTTTGTGTCCTTGGTGTTCTTCATTCGCCTTTGATCCAGGTGAATTGATGGATCTTAGATGGCTGCTTGCTAGCATTTAAGACCCCAGATGCCGCTCTCCGAAGTGGGGTGCAGAATGTTTTATTAATAGATTTTATTATGCCAATTGACTGAGATGTCCCCTGAAACCATGGTCCCCAAACCCCTGCCCCTGCTTCACTGGCCTTCGAAGCATTCAGTTTATTCAGGACACTTCTTTGCTTTTGGTTTAGTCCAGTTGTGCTGGCCTCACCTGTATTGTGTGTTGTCTTTCCTGTCACCTAAAGTAGTTCTGGGTCTACTATCTAATTAGTGAGTACCACTCTCCCATCCCCCCTCCCTCTCCCCTCTAGTAACCATCAAAGAATATTTTCTTCTCTGTTTAAACTACTTCTCAAGTTCTTATAATAGTGGTCTTATACAATATTTGCCCTTTTGTAACTGACTAATTCACTCAGCCTAATACCTTCCAGATTCCTCCGTGTTATGAAATGATTCACAGATTTATCACTGTTCTTTATCGATGTGTAGCATTCCATTGTGTGAATATACCATAATTTATTTATCCACTCGTCCGTTGATGGGCACCTTTGTTGCGTCCATCTTTTTGCTATTGTAAACAGTGCTGCAATAAACATAGGTGTGCATATATCTGTTTGTGTAAAGGCTCTTATCTCTCTAGGATATATTCCAAGGAGTGGGATTGCTAGATCGTATGGTAGTTCTATTTCTAGCTTTTTAAGGAAGCACCAAATCGATTTCCAAAGTGGTTGTACCATTTGACATTCCCACCAGCAGTGTATAAGTGTTCCAGTCTCTCCACAGCCTCTCCAGCATTTATTGTTTTGTGTTTTTTGGATTAATGCCAGCCTGGTTGGAGTGAGATGAAATCTCCTTGTAGTTTTGACTTGCATTTCTCTAATGACTAACGATCATAAGCACTTCCTCATGTGTCTGTTAGCTACCTGAATGTCTTCTTTAGTGAAGTGTCTGTTCACATCTTTTGCCTATTTTTTAATTGGATCATTTGTCTTTTTGCCATTGAGTTTTTGCAGTGTCATCTAGATTTTAGAGATCAGGTGCTGACCAGAAATGTCATAGCTAAAAACTTTTTCCCAGTCCGTAGGTAATCTTTTTACTCTTTTGGTGACGTCTTTGGATGAGCATAAGTGTTTTTGATTTTTAGGAGCTCGTAGTTATCTAGTTTTTCTTCTGCATTGTTAGTAAAGTTTTGTATAATGTTTATGCCATCCTAACATTGTCCCTATTTTTTCTTCCATGATCTTTATCGTTTTAGATTTTATATTTAGGTCTTTGATCCATTTTTAGCTCGTTTTTGTGCATGGAGTGAAGTATGGGTATTGTTTCATTTCTTTTCAGTTGGATGGTTATGCCAGCACCATTTGTTAAAAAGACTTTCTTTTCCCCCATTTAACTGTTTGGGGGGTCTTTGTCAAATATCAACTGCTCATATGTGGTTGGATTTATGTCTGGATTCTCAGTTGTCTTCCATTGGTCTATGTATATGTTGTTGTACCAGTACCAGGCTGTTTTGACTACTGTGGCAGTATAATAGGTTCTAAAATCAGGTAGAGTAAGGCCTCCCACTTTGTTCTTTTTCAGTAATGCTTTACTTATCCAGGGCCTCTTTCCCTTCCATATGAAGTTGGTGATTTGTTTCTCTATCTCATTAAAGAATGTCATTGGGATTTGGATCGGAATTGCATTAAATGTATAGATCACTCTTGGTAGAATAAAAATTTTTATAATGTTAAGTCTTCCTATCCATGAACAAGGTATGTTTTCCCACTTATGTAGGTCTCTTTTGGTTTCTTGCAGAAGTGTTTTGTAGTTTTCTTTGTATAGGTCTTTTATGTCTCTGGTTAGATTTATTCCTAAGTATTTTATCTTCTTGGGGGCTACTGTAAATGGTATTGATTTGGCAATTTCCTATTTGATGTTCTTTTTGTTGGTGTAGAGGAATCCAACTGATTTTTATATGTCTGTCTTGTATCCCAGTACTCTGCTGAACTCTTCTATTAGTTTCAGTAGTTTTCTTGAGGATTCCTTAGGGTTTTCTGTGTAAAAGATCATATCATCTGCAAATAGAGATACTTTGACTTCTTCCTTGCCAATCTGGATGCCCTTTATTTTTTTATCTAGTCTAATTGCTCTGGCTAGGACCTCCAGCACAATGTTGAATAAGAGTGATGATAAAGGGCAACCTTGTCTGGTTCCCAATCTCACGGGGAATGCTTTCAGGCTCTCTACATTTAGGATGATGTTGGCTATTGGCTTTGTATAAATGCCCTTTATTATATTGAGGAATTTCCCTTCTATTCCTATATTGTTGAGAGTTTTTATCATGAATGAGTGTTGAACTTTCTCAGATACCTTTACCACATCAATTGATATAATCGCGTTATTCTTGTCTTGTTTTATTTATATAATGGATTACATTAATTGTTTTCCTAGTGTTGAACCATCCCTGCATACCTGGTATGAATCCCACTTGGTCATGGTGAATTATTTTTTGGATATGTTGTTGAATTCTACTGGCTAGAATTTTGTTGAGGATTTTTGCATCTAAGTTCATGAGGGATATAGATCTGTAATTTTCTTTTTTTCTGGTGTCTTTACCTGGTTTTGGTATCAGGGATATGGTGGCTTCATAGAATGAGTTTGGGAGTATTCCGTCCTTTTCTATGCTCTGAAATACCTTTAGTAGTAGTGGTGTTAACTCTTCTCTGAAAGTTTGATAGAACTCTGCAGTGAAGCCGTCCGGGCCAGTGCTGTTTTTTTGTTGGGAGTTTTTTTTATTACCTTTTCAACCTCCTTTTGTTATGGGTCTATTTAGAATTGTTCTACCTCTGTTTGTGTTAGTTAGGTAGGTAGTGTGTTTCTAGGAATTCATCCATTTTTTCTAGGTTTTCAAATTTGTTAGAGTAGAATTTTTCATCGTAATTTCAGTTGGGTGTGTTGTAATATCGTCCATCTTGTTTCTTATTTGGGTTATTTGCTTTCGCTCCTGTTTTTCTTTTGTCACTTTGGCCAATGGTTTATCAATTTTGTTGATTTTTTTCAAAGAACCAGCTTTTCATCTTGTTAATTCTTTCAACTGTTTTTCTGTTTTATATTTCATTTAGTTCAGCTCTAATTTTTGTTATTGGCTTTCTTTTGGTGCCTGAAGGTTTCTTTTGTTGCTCTCTTTCTATTTCTTCAAGTTTTAGGGTTAATTCTTTGATTTTGGCCCTTTCTTATTTTTGGATGTGTGCATTTATTCATATAAATTGACCTCTGAGCACTGCTTTTGCTGTGTCCCAAAGGTTCTGACAGGAAGTGTTTTCATTCTCATTGGATTCTATGAAGTTCTTTATCGTTAAAGTCTTCTATAATCCACAGTCTTTTTTGAGCAGGGTATTGTTCAGTTTCTAAGTGTTTGATTTCTTTTCCCTGCCTTTCCTGTTATTGATTTCCACTGTTATGGCCTTATGGCCAGAGAAGATGCTTTCTAATATTTCAGTGTTTTGGATTCTGCTAAGGCTTGCTTTATGACCTAATATGTGGTCTATTTCAGAGACTGTTCCATGTGCCTTAGGAAAGAAAGTATACTTGGTTGCTGTTCAGTGGTGTGTTCTGTATATGTCTATGAGGTCAAGTTGGTCGATTTAGATCTTCCACGTCTTTATTGAGCTTCTTTCTGGATCTCCTGTGTTTCACTGAAAGTGGTGTGTTGAAGTCTCCTACTATTATTGTGGAGCTGTCTATCTCACTTTTCAGTGCTGATAGGGTTTGTTTTATGTATCTTGCAGCCCTGTCATTGGGTACATAAATATTTAATATGGTTATATCTTCTTGGTGTATTGTCCCTTTAATCATTATATAGTGTCCTTCCTTATCCTTTCTGATGGATTTAACTTTAAAGTCTATTTTGTCAGAAATTAATATTGCCACTCCTGCTCTTTTTTGATTGTTGTTTGCGTGATGTATTTTTTTCCATCCTTTGAGTTTTAGTTTGTTTGTGTCTCTAAGTCTAAGGTGTGTCTCTTTGTAGGCAGCATATAGACAGATTGTGTTTTTTTTAATCCATTCTGGCACTCTCTGTCTCTTTATTGGTGCATTTAGTCCATTTACATTCAGGGTAATTATGGATAGGTATGAATTTAGTGCTATCGTTTGATGTCTTTTTTTGTGTGTTGTTGACAGTTTCTTTTTCCCAATTAATTTTATGTGCTGAGTAGATTATCTTTATATATTGTCCTTTCCTCATATTCGTTGTTGTTGATTTTTTTTCTGCTGAGTCTATTTTGTGTGTGTGTGTGTGTGTGTTTTGTTTTTAATGTGTAGGATAGTTTGTCTCCTTTGTGGTTACCTTATTATTTACCCCTATTTTTCTAAATTTAAACCTAACTTTTATTTCTTTGTATCACCTTATCTTCCTCTCCTTATGGAAGATCTATGACTACATTTCTTAGTCCCTCTTTATTGTTTTAATGTTGTCTTCTTTTACATAATAACATCACCGTTACCGTGTTTTGATTTTTTTTTTTTTTTTTTTATCTTGCTTTGTTTTTTTGATTTCCCTGTCTGGGTTGACTTCTGCTTGCTCTGTCCAGTGTTCTAGTCTTGGGTTGATACCTGATATTATTGACTTTCTAACCAAAGAACTCCCTTTAGTATTTCTTGTAGTTTCAGTTTGGTTTTTACAAATTCCCTAAACTTTTGTTTATCTGGAAATGTCCTAATTGCTCCTTCATATTTAAGAGACAGTTTAGTTGGATATATGATTCTTGGTTGGCAATTTTTTTTTTCAATTTTTTAAATAAGTCATCCTATTGCCTTCTTGCCAGCATGGTTTCTGCTGAGTAGTCCAAGCTTATTCTTATTGGCTCTCCTTTGTAGGTGACTTTTTGTTTATCCCTGGCTGCTCTTAAAATTCTCTTTGTACCTTTGGTTTTGACAAGTTTGATTATAATATGTCTTGGTGACTTTCTTTTAACATCTACCTTACGTGGACTTTGATGAGCACCTTGGATTGATATATTCTCATCTTTCATGATATCAGGGAAGTTTTCTGCCAACATATCTTCAACAATTCTCTCTGTATTTTCTGTTATCCCTCCCTGTTCTGGTACTCTAATCACTCGTAGGTTATTTCTCTTGATAGAGTCCCACATGATTCTTAAGGTTTCTTCATTTTTTAAAATTCTTTTGTCTGATTTTTCCTCAAGTATATTAGTGCCAAGTGATTTATCTTCAAGTTCACAAATTCTGCCTTCCACTTGCTCAATTCTGCACCTCTGACTTTCTATTGAGTTTTCTACTTCTGTAATTTTATTCTTAGTCTTCTGAATTTCTGATTATAGTCTGTCTATGGATTTTTCCAGCTTATTAAAATTTTCACTATGTTCCTGAATAACCTTTTTAATTTTTTCAATTGCTTTATCTGTGTGTTCCTTGTCTTGTTCTACGTATTGCCTCATTTCCTTCCTGATGTCTTGAAGGGTTCTGTATATTAATCTTTTGTATTCTGCCTCTGGTAATTCCAGGAATGCACTTTCATCTAGAAGATCCCTTGATTCTTTGTTCTGAGAGCTTGTTGAGGCGATCATGGTCTGTTTCTTCATGTGGTTTGCTATTGACTGTTGTCTCCGAGCCATCTAGAAGTTCTTGTATTAGTTTATTTTATGTTTGCTTACTGTGTCATAGCTTCTTGCTTTGTTTTGTTTTGATATGCCCAAATGGATTTTTTTGAGTGAGCCAGGTTGATTATTTTCACCTTTGGAGCTCTGACATCCTGTCCCCAGATGTCTAGAACTGTTTTCAGGTGTATCAGTCTAGGAGTCCATCCACTTTTCTTGTATGAATTCAGCTCAGGTGTCCAGGTAGCTGATCATCAAGTGTGTGGTACAGGCTGTGTCCTACAGTCTTAGAGGGGCAGGGATGATTGGTGTAGGTACCAGTATCTGGTCGCAGTAGGGGTTCACACTCTGAACAAGGCAGGGGGCTGAGCATTGTCCCCCACGTGTCTCTGAGGGAAGCGTGTCCCTGATCCCTAGAGCGTACAGGTGGGTGAGTTCTGCACACAGACCATGGGCACCCGATGTTTTTTGTTGTAAGGACTGGAGGTACCAGTTATCCTTGGGTCTGTGTTGCAGGTAGCTGGGTGACCCGAGTGGAGCCACCAGTCCTTAGGCCTCTGATGTGGGTAGGTGAGGACTCTGTTTAATAGGTAAAGAAATGTGAAACATCAAACACCCACCTCTCCACCGCACAACTGAAATGGTTGGAGCCTACCAACAAGAACCTATTCGCCTGCAATAGGCCCACACAAGTCCATGCAGAGGGGAAAGGTACTCAAAATCTATGGACTGTTTATGCCTGGACAGGAGTTGCTCCTGTCCTGAGCTTCCCCAGTTAGTGGAGCTGGCCAATTATCTTTCCCCCGATTGCAAATCTTTTCCTTCTCCAAGGCCAAGGAGGATGGCTCTCGGTGCTCAACAAGGCCTTTCTCAGGCCCAGGGAATTCAGCCATTGAAGCCGGCTTGGGGGTGGGGGGCAGCGCAGTAAAATATACGCAAGCACTTAGTTTTTGCCTTTCTTCTCTGGTTCCGGAGGCATGAGTAGGCTGTGTAGCTGGCTCCTTCTCTCTGAGGAAACTGCGGCCAAACATTAGTACCAGCCCACCACTGCTGCTCCGGGAATGGTGCCTGAGGAGTCCCCACAATTCAGGTCCAGTAACTCCTCTCCGCTTCTGAAAAGTCTATTCCTCCCCTTCCCCTCAGTTCATTTTCTAAGCTTGCCTTTGATGCTCAGGGCTCCTAGCTTATCATAAATATACTTGTTTCACTTGTTTTTTTGGGTCTTTGTTGTAAAAAGGGCTCACCAGAAGCATCTGTCTATTCCACCATCTTGGCTCCGCCTCCCGTAGGGTTTTCAATAGCTGACTTTTTCTTAGATCACCAGGCCTTTCTTCCAAGGTGCCTTTGGGTGGACTCAAACCTCCAACTTTTTGGTTTGCAACTGAGTGCATTAACTGTTTGCACCACCCAGGGGCTCCCTGTGGCTCCTATATAAAGTGTCTGTACCCCAGTAAAAGAGGAGCCCTGGTGACACTTGGCTGCTATTAGAAAGGTCAGTGGTTTAAACCCTCCAGCCACTCTGTGGGAGAAAAAATGTGGCAGTCTGCTTCTGTAAAGATTACAGCCTTAAAACCTCTCTGGAACAGTTCTACTCTGTCCTAGTGGGTCGCTGTGAGTTGGAGTCGACTCAACAGCAAAGGGTTTTTTTTTTTTTTGGTACCCCAGTAGATCACATTTAGAGTATCTGCTGTACCACCATGTCTGCTTCTAATTGGAGTCTCCAGAGAAGGCCCCATGACCTCCATAAGTACTGTTTGAATTGCACACACTTCCCCGGGACAGGCCTCTGTGCCTTCAGAGGACTAGACAGGAAATCCCTCTCAAAGTTTGAGTGAGTCTCCATGTATGTATGTGCATACGTGTGTATGTGCATACATATGTGTGTGTGCGCATATGTGTTTGTGTGTGGAGGGCTCTGCGGTTAAGTGGAAAGATCACAGTCCCAGAACAGGTATCTCTGATCCCAAATTCTTATGTGGTCTTGGGCAAATTTTCCCTCTTTGAATCTGAGGGTGTTGAGACAGATGGCTTGCTTCTAAGGTTCCTTCTAGGTTTAACACTTAATTTTGTCTTAGAGTCTCTCTCTCTCTCTGTCTTTCTTTTCTCTATTCTTCCCTCTCCTTTCTCCTCCTTTTTCTCTCCCCCTCCTCCTCTTCCTTCTTCTCTCTGCCTCTCCCTTCCCCTGAGATTACAAATTCTTAGACAGCAGTGGCCATGTTGTTTTCTTTCTGCATGTGTTCCCTCATCTGAAGAGAGCACCTCCATCCATTAACCATCAGTTGCTGGCTTTGCCATTGCTGAATTTATCTGAGCTACTCTAGCTTGGACCTCAGAATGGTAGTCACAGAACAGAAAGAAGGCAGGGGGCTCCTGGGGAGGGCTGAGACAACCACAGTGGGAACACCATGGTGTACACTGACTCTCCAGGTCACAGGGCTCAGCTACTCCTGCTACTTTGACACCACCTGCAGGGAGGCAAGGCATCCACCTCTTGTTTAGATCCTGGATTTGAAGGTGTCAGTCAGGAAATGCACCTCCCCACAGGCCCTGATGACTCCCGTACCTCCTAAGAGCCTGTCCTTAGTGTGGAGTCAACGAGTGTTACCACCTGCAGAGTCACCCCACTGACAGAAAGAAGAGTGATGGACCAAGTAGAAGAACCCAGCCAACACTGCCTTCCCACTCAGAAAAATGACCTTATACCAGTGGCTAACAGAAATTCTTGCTTGAAATCATCCTTTAAGTGAAGTCTCTTCTCCTGTCAGCTTCAAATGGCAGCACGGTTCACACAGTCATGGTCAGCAGCTCATGCGCACACTCTTCCGGGTCACTTACATCGCTCCCTGTAGCCTGTTGAAACAGCTCTCTTTGAGACATCTTTGGACATCTTTACTTCCTGGTCTGCCTCAGTGTCCCAATTTAATAGAAAAGAAGGATGAACGAAAAATTGCTAGTTTTAGATTGTGGTTGTCCCTGAGCAATGGTGGACAAATCCTCCCGTGCAACACCCTGCACCCCCATCCTGTTTCAGTTCATGGTTTAGGCTTTCCATTGAATAATGGCACGCCCAAATTTTTTCCACTGAGCCAAAAACAAAACATCAACAACAAAAGCACATTTAATTTCAACGCATCTGTCTTTTGTCAGAAAAAAAACCTTTAGATTACTCTGGCAATCTTGGCGACAGTCTGGTTTTGCTTCTTAAGAGCTAAGCCTGAAATCCAAGTAGAAATTCATTTTAACTCAACTACTGTTGTCCTTTAGGATGGATTTTGTACTGATGTACTAGGCTGCCCATAGGAAGCCATTGTGCTGTGGAAACTGAAGGGAACTACAATGTGTTAGCTGTGTTACACAGCACAGCTAGAATGCTCATCCAGAAACAAGTTCAACTCAGAAGTCTCCAGCATTCAACACCTGCCATCACTCCGATGCCAAAATCCGTTGTCTTCTTTTGACAACTTTTCATTTCTTAGTTCTTAAGTTGAAATGTCTTCACTGTAGATAGTGACTGTCTTGTCGTCAGGATTCCTTACTATAAACATGCCCTTCCTTGCAGATAAGAGCAAACGCAGTGCATGAAACAGGAATCCTTGCCTCAAGGCTCACAGCCCTCCTGGTTCTTTGGAAAAGCAAGTCATGGAAAGGTAAAACACTTGTTTATTTTCTAATCTGTCTTCTTTTGTAATTTTTTTTCTCTCCCCCTTCCCTGCCCTTCCCCTTTCCTCCTCTTGCATTCTCTCCCTTTTCAGTTCTGTTTCTTTCCTAAGAGTTCACAGTCTGCTCCACAGGCGATTGTACCAGGTTTTACTTTATCTTTTTCATGGGCCACAGGTCAAGGTGCTTGCAGAGTACTGGCAGCAAACACATGTCTCCACAGAGCAAAGGGCACCTTAAAGAGTAGTGGGATTGAGAGATCCTGCTTGTCCTCTCTGTCCCCAGAGAAAAGGGAGGCTGGGGTCAAGGTTGACACGGGCCGTGAAGCAGAGATTTCTACCAATGGCTATGGCTGAATAACTGGGGCTGGACTTACCCCAGGGGAGCCCCGGTGGTGCAGTGGTTAAATGCTCAGCTGCTAACCAAAAGGTTGACAGTTTGAACCCGCCAGCTACTCTGTAGGAGAAAGATGTAGCGGTCTGCTTCCATAAATAGTACAACCCCGGAAACCCTATGGGGCAATTCTACTCTGTCCTATAGGGTCACAATGAGTCAGAATCAACTTGACAGCAATGGGTTTTTTTTGGTTTTGGACTTGGGCCCTACCCCTTTCCCCCATAAATAACCAAAAATAGTTGAAGCAGATGTTTTCAGACATGTAAAACAGGCAGCACAGGACCATGATCCCTAAAAGAAGGCAAACGAATGGAGCCTTACAGTTTCTTCTGCTTTTTCCCTGGAGCTACTCTCTGGACTGCACCCAGGGGAACCCTAGCAAAGCATGGAGGCCTCACTGAGATCAGATTTGGGGAGGCTGAGATGATCGGAATGTGTGGGACAAGATGCCAAAACGGAGGGAGCTACACAGAGAAACGGGGGCAATGGTGGTCCGCGGTAGGCTGCTCACCTCCCATGTGGGAGATCTGGGTTCTACTCCTGGTCAGTGTATCTCATGAGTGCCACCATCTGTCTGTCAGTGGAAGCTTGCATGTTGCTATGATCTAAACAGGTTTCGGCAGAGCTTCCAGACTAAGATAGAGTAGGAAGAAAGACCTGGCAGCCTACTTCTAAAAATTAGCCAGTGAAAAACATATGGATCACAGATTGTCATCTGATCAGTAATCAGTCACAGGGATGGTGCCAGCATTTCATTTGTTTGTGCATGGTGTTGCCAGGAGTTGGTGGCCGACTCAACAGCAGCTGACAACAATAACGACAAAGAGAAAGAGCTCCAGAAATCTGCACAGAAGTCCCTTTGAGTCTATGGCTGAATACTAACTAAGCTGTATATATAAAACATGAAGTCCCATAGGGCCAGGAAAGAACAACTTCCAGGAAGCTGTAAGTTCAACAATTTCCCTCTCTCACACAGGGCAGGGAGACATTTTTTTGTTCGTTTGTGATAAACATATATATAACAAAACACTTGCCATTTCAACCATTTCTAGTGTAAAATTCAATGTCATTAATTACATTCGCCATCTTCCGCAGCCATCAACCACTATCCATTTTCAAATGTTTTCACCACGTAAACAAAATCTCAGTACCCCTTAAGTAATATAATAACTCCCCACTTCCCCCTCCCACTGGTAATCTGGTTTCTGCACATTAGGTAGGGGAACTTTAAGTTCTGACCAGCCAGAGTGGGGATACCTTGTTAAACACCTAAGACATTCAGTGAAGACTCTGAAAACATCACACCCTAGTAGTATGGCTAAACTGTTGTGTGCCATGGAGTTGATTCTGACTCCTAGTGACCCTGTAGGACAGAGTAGAACTGCCCCATCGGTTTCCTAGGGAAATCTTTACAGGAGGAGCTCACCAAGTCTTTTCTCCTGTGGAGTTGTTGGTGGGTTTGAACTGCTGACCTTTTGTTTTGAGGCCGAGCGCTTAACCACTGTACCACCGGGGCTCCTTAAGAAATTCCGTAAAGAGTCTGGAAATGTCACACTGTTGTAGCAGGACTAAACTCGATCCACCCTAACAAAGCTTAGAGTAAACCTCAGATGAATCAAGCTAATACACAAACAACAGCCTGTCAAATCAAACTCAGTACTTTGTAAAGGAAGGTAACAAAATCTAGACATTCAACAACATAGCCTACATGGTGTCCAGTATCTGGGAGAAACAGCTAGATGTGTATACAAGCAGGAAAATGTGATCCATAATGAGGAGAAAAATTAGCCAGTAGAAATCGGTCCAGAAGTAGTAGATCCAGATCATGGAATTAGCAGACAAGGGCTTTAAAACCAGTTATTCTAAATACGCACAAGCATTTAAAAGAAAGCAAATGTAATGATGAAAACGGCTATATTCACATCAGAAGAAATATACTTCAGGACAAAGAATATAGCTAAACATGAAGAGGAACATTTTATAATAATAAAAGGATCAGTTCATCAAGAACACATAAAAACCTTAAAGTGCATCTGCACCTCATAAAAAAGCTTCCAAAGACTTGAAACTAGCCGTTCAGGACAGAACGACATCCATGCTGCTGTTTTAAACTAAAAAAGAAATTGTTACACGGATGTTTGCAAGGTCATTGTTATGGATTGAATTGTGTCCTCCTCCCCAGCTCCAAAATACGTGTTGTAAATCCTAACCCCTACACCTGCGGTTATAATCCCATTAGGGAATAGATTTTCTTTGTTACTTTAATGTAGGGTGTGTCTTGAGTCAATCTCTTTTGACATAGAAAAGAGATTAAACAAGCAAGTGAAGAAGCAGAGATGGGGGAAGATAGATGCCAGGCCACATGAAGATCACCAAGGAGCCAAGGAATAGAAGCTGAAGAGACAAGAACATCCTCCCAGAGCCAACAGAAGGAGAAAGACCTCCTGGAGATCAAGTGCCCTGATTTCGGACTTCTAGCCTCCTAAACTGTGAGAAAATAAATTTCTATTTGTTAAAGCCACTTACTTGTGGTATTTCTGTGATAGCAGCACTAGGTAACTAAGACAATCATCTTTATCAATGCAAATCTACCGAGTAAACGTACTATCCTAGGGCGTTATCCTGGGTGACAGGAAAAGAATTTAACAGATTCAGTTTTGGCCTTAAGAAGCTCACAATAAGATTGAAATACAGAACACATACAGATTAAAAGATGTCTCATGTTGTATTTTTCCTTATGCCTCTGCCTTTCAATTTTTTAATCCAATTAACCATTAAGCTCTTGCTGGCTATATTTCATCTTGAAGTCTTAGTGCTTGGTCTTACAAACATCGAGTAGCTGCTTAGTCATCCCAGTTAAGCCCGAGTGGTTACAAGGCCCCCAGGTTCAACTGGAACCCACAAGAATGAATACCTGGGGAGGTCACTGTTAACATTACACAAAACTAGAATCTCCTTTGAGGTCCAGTCAGGCTTGTCATGAGCTAGTGCAGGCAAGTGTCTCCCATTCTCAGTAAGTAGGGTGTCATCTCTGGGCTTGCACTAGGAGACTACTTTTAAAAACAGGAAAAAAGATTATTTTTTGGAGTGATTCATACTCACTATCGTTAATTATATGAGTAAATCCTACAAAACCCCACTTAGGATGAGAAAGGAGCCGCTCTTCGGGAAAATCCTTCTAAAGCATCTACTCTACACACATACATTTAATCTTTTTAAATTTGGTAATATCTCCCAAGGAAAATGCCTGAAGGTAGTGTTGGGATTAGAATGGATTAGCACTCAAGGAGGCTTTCCATAACCCAGATTCAGCTAACAGGAAGGGTTCTTTGTTGGCTTGTAATAAATGATTGAATATATCTGGACCTCCTTTTTTTTTTTTTTCCTCTTTCCAAGAAGAATTAAAGTAGCTTACCAAAAAACCTTCTATATATTTTAGCTGGTTCCAGGAAGGAAAAGCAGTTGACCAAAAGACAGGTCTCTTCTAGTCTTGCCTGATAATCAGAACTGCTCTATGAAGCTTTCCCTAGATTTCCCAGTGGCTCCCATCATGTAAAGTGGAAAGAATATGGACTTCAAAGTCAAATAACTTGGGATAGAATTCCAGCTTTGTCAAATCTGTGTGGTCTCAGGAAGTCATGAAACCTCATGGAGCCTTGTTTTCTTCATCTGTAGCCTATCTCAGAGGCCACAGGTATATACCTGTTGCCATCGAGCCCATTCCAACTCAGCAACTATATATATGGTGGTGTAGTCATTAAGAGCTAGGGCAGCTAACCTAAAGGTTGGCAGTTTGAATCTACCAAGCACTTCTTGGGAACTCTATGGGGCAGTTCTGCTCTGTCCTATAGGGTCGCTATGAGTCAGAATCGACTCGACGGCACTGGGTTTATATATATATATATATTTATATAGAATCCCTACCACCTGTCTGTCCATTTGTAGTACTGCGCTTGTGCTTGTGTTGCTATGATGCTAGAAGCTATGTCAAACACCAACAGGGTCACACATGGTGGACTGGTTTCAGCAGAGCTTCCAGACTAAGACAGACTAGGAAGAAAACCAAAAACCAAACCCATTGCTACGGAGTCAATTCCAACTCATAGCGACCCTGTAGGACAGAGTACAACTGCCCCACAGGATTTCCAAGACTGTAAATCTTTACGGGAGCCAACTGCCACGTTTTTTCTACCTTGACTAGGAAGAAAGTCCTGGTGATTTATTTTTGAAAATTAGCCAGTGAAAACCCTACGGATCACAACAGAATATTCTCTGATACAGCGCTGGAAGATAAGCCCTCTAGACTGAAAGGCTCTTAAAATACACAGTGACCACGCCAGTGAACTCAAACACACCGACCATTATGAAGATGGCATAAACAGGGTGACATTTCTTTCTGTTGTACATGGGGTCACTATGAGTCTGAGCCAGCTTGATGTCCAGTAACAACAGCTCTCTGTATTAGCGCTCTCCTTAAGGTTCTCTTTATTCCTTTATTATAGGCCTTACTGTTCATTATTGTTACATGACCGTGTCTTAGATCTTTTCGGGTCTTTAAGAGTTTTGGGGTCTGGAGAGACGGTCACTGTTATTACTGTTAGTGATGTACTCATCTGCTTCCCCTCCTTGAGGTAAAGAACTGGGTCTCATTCATCTTATGTCCTTAGTGCCTGGCACAGTGTCTGGTTAGTATGTAGGTAGTCCCCAACTTATGATGGGGTTCTGTTCCAATCACTCCATCCTAAGTCAGTTCTGAGTAAGCTGAATGGCTCTTTTTTTTAGTTTTCATTATTATTACCTTTCATTCTCAGTATATTTATAAATCCGATCTTTTTTTCTTGGCTTGCATACCTTATTTTTTTATTGTGTTTTAGGTGGAAGTTTACAGCTCAAGTTAATTTCTCATACAAAAATTTATACACATACTGCTTTGTGACATTAGTTGCAATCCCTACAATGTGACAGCACACACCCCCTTTCCACTCTGGGTTCCCTGTGTCCATTCATCCGGTTCCTGTCCCTCTCTGCCTTCTCATCCTGCCTCTGGACAGGAGCTGCCCATTTGGTCTGGTGTATCTGATTGAACTAGGAAGAACACTCTTCACATGTGTTATTTTTTGTTTTATTGTCCTGTCTAATCTTTGTGTGAAGTGTGGGCTTTGGGAATGGTTTCGGTTCTGGGCTAACAGAGCATCTGGGGGCCATAGTTACAAGAGTTCCTCCCATCTCTGTCAGACCATTAAGTCTGGCATTTTTAAGTGAATTTGAGTTCTGCTCCACACTTTTCTATTGGTCAGTCCAAGGCCGTCAGTTGTTCTCTGTCAGGGCACTCATTGATGGTAGCCAGGCACCATCTAGTTCTTTTGGTCTCAGGCTAGTGAAGTCTCTGGTTTATGTGGTCCTCAGTGGTTAAGAGCTACGGTGAGCTACAGCTGCTAACCAATAGGTTGGCAGTTCGAATCTACCAGCTGCTCCTTGGAAACCGTATGAGATAGTTCTACTCTGTCCTATAAGGTCGCTATGAGTTGGAATCGCCTCGATGGTAATGGGATTTTTTCTTTGATTAGTCTCTTGGGCTAATATTTTCCTTGTGTCTTTGGTTTTTTTCATTCTCCTTTGCTCCAAGTGGGATGGGACCAATTGATGTATCTTAGATGGCCAATTGCAAGCTTTTAAGACCCCAGACACCACTCACCAAACAGGGTTGAAGAACATTTTCTTAATAAACTTTTTTATGCCAATTGACCTAGATGTTCCCTGAAACTATGGTCGCCAGGCCCCAGCCCCAGCTTCTGTGTCCCTCAAAGGGTTTGGATGTGTCCAATAAACATCTCAGCTTTTGTTTTGGTCCAGTTGTGCTGACTTCCCCTGTATTGTGTTTTCCTTCCCTTCACTGAAGTTGATCCTTGTCTACTGTCTAGTTATAAACCCAGTCTTTGTCTTTGAACATTTTTGAGTGAACATCTGAGAATGATAACATCAGCAAATTATACACTGCAACATTGTATGTAGTACATATTACTAATGATAAGATGTAAAAAAAAAAAAAAACCAGCCAGTGATAAGTGCGGTTCATCGTAACTCGGATATGCCGTAAGTCTGGACTACCTGAAGTATTGTTGAATGAAAGCCTTATCCTTACCCAGAAACACTCAGTAGGCTCTTCATTACTTTCTTTAGGGAAGAAAAAAACAAAAACCAAAGAAGAAACCCCTTTAAGTTTTTCTCTCAGCTCCCTCACAGAATTGCCTCTCTCTTTTTTGTTTTTTATTGTGTTTTAAATGAAATTTACAGTTCAAGTCAGTTTCTCATACAAAAACTTATATACACATTGTTATTTGACCCTAGTTGCTCTCCCTATAATGTGACAGCACACTTCCTCTCTCCACCCTGTATTTCCTGTGTCCATTCAACCAGCTCCTATCCACCTCTGCCTTCTCATCTCGCCTCCAGGCAGGAGCTGCCCACATAGTCTCATGTGTCTACTTGAGCTAAGAATGACACTCCTCACCAGTATCATTTAATGCCTTATAGTCCAGTCTAATCTTTGTCTGAAGAGTTGGCTTCAAGAATGGTTTTAGTTTTGGGCTAACAGAGAGTCTGGGAGCCATGACCTCTGGGGTCCTTCCAGTCTCAGTCAGACCATTAAGTCTGGTCTTTTTACTAGAATTTGGGGTCTGCATCTCACTTTTCTCTTGTTCCGTCAGGGGTTCTCTGTTGTGTTCCCTGTCAGGGCAGTCACTGATGGTAGCTGGACACCATCTCATTCTTCTGGTCTCAGGCTGATGGAATCTCTAGTTTAGAACTGGCTCTCTTTTAAGCTGAGGTAGTGCAGACTCTGATGGGGTACATAGTGAAGAGCTTTAAGGTCAGACCCTGCTGCTCTACTTACTAGCTGGGTGGTTGTGAACAATCAAACAAGGAAATGTATGCGAACTGGCCAGGCCAGCTCCTGCCTTCTGGTAGGGACACAGTGCATTTTTGTCCTTGTCCTCTCTGCATACTCGTATCCAGATCACAGTCTTAAAAATAAAAGTGATCCTTTCAACATTTGATGCTGTGTGGCTCATCTTTGCTCTATCAACCCATTACCAGTAGTGATACCAGTTGTCAATCAAGTTGACTCGTCATGGCAAGCTAAGAGTGTCAGAATAGAGCTGTGTTCCATGGAGTTTTCAGTGGCTGATTTTTTGGATGTAGATCACCAGTCCTTTCTTCCAAGGCACCTCTGGGTAGACTCAAACCTACAACCTTTGGGTTAGTAGCCTAGTACGTTAGCCATTTGCACCCCCCAGTTACTCTAGCTTAAACTCTCATCTATTTTTCTCATGCTTGGTTTCTCTGCTATGTTGTTGATCTTTGCTTTCGTAGATTTTGGTAATTGCATTGCTGGGTTCTGCAACCACACAGGCTGTAGCAACTGCGCTGCGGCAAATGAAATTGAATGTTGCCTACCTTCTTTTCATTTTTGTTCCCTAGGAGAGGAATTGAATTTAAAAGACCTCGTGAGGAAACTCTCCGTATCTTGAATTACTGGCATAGGGCAGGACGTTAGCTCAGAAGTGAATTCACTGTCGCCTTCACTTTAAGACACCACTGTCCGGGCCTTCTGAATATATCCTTCATTGTGTAACCAACAGGCTCATCACCTGTCCCTAGTCAAAGTGGTTGTGAATATTTGGGGGGCTAGCATTTAACAGTTGTGAGTTTTAAAATAGATTGAGTTCCTCATTCCTCCTTCTAGTATTTCATGGCAGAGAACAGACAAAGAGAAACACAAAGAAGAGGGAGATCGAACTGGTTTGTCTGTCTTAACAAGAACCATCGATATGACACTCAAGTCCCATAACAATGACAGCGGCCTGCATCTTTGGTTTTCCCTCCCTCCTTCCCTCACATAAGTCCCATAACAATGACAGCGGCCTGTGTCTTTGGCTTTCCCTCCCTCCCTCTTTCTTTCTCTCCCTCTCCATGTGAATAAGAGGAATATATGAGGAATAATCAAACCTGAATTTGACCTTTGGACTGTATTGTTTGGCAAAATGGGAGAGTGTTTATGACACCCCATAGCCCCTTTTCCCTAACCAGGGACGTTGTCTTCCTATAAAAGCCTGCTTTCAGGAATGCTGTTTCAAAAGTCATAATGTGGTGAAAACAACTGACTACTTCTTTTTGGAAGTCTTCCCTAAAACACCTGTGAGTTGGATGCTCTTTTGTATGTTTCCATAAAGCAACAGCCTGTCCATTCCCAATCCTGACATCAAGTACAGTCTATTGTAACTGCCAGTTTATTGCATTTAAACATTATCCGTCTTTCAGCTAAATGCAAGAACTTATTAGCTTTTCTTGATTGTATCCCTAAGACTTGGCACAGTTCTTAGTATGAGCTTAATACACTTGGAATAAATGATCCTCCCAACTCCATGAAGTAGGCATCACCTGCTCCATTTTGAAATAAAAAAACAAGCTCAGATAAATGAATATTTGCTCAAGGTCAAAAACTGGTATGTGGTTGGAACCAGAACTGAGCCCAGTTCCTCTTACTAGAAGTCTGAGCTGCTTCCTTCCTTATTACTTCTTTGACTACCAACAACTGCTTGAATAAATAATTATTAACTGATTTAACTCTATCTGGATAAGACAAAGTAAAACAAAACAAAAAAATCATCAGTGAAAGGAATAGGCATATTTGTTGCAAATGAGGTGATCCCTGCTAGACATCTACGGTGTTTGTAATGAGAAAAAGCTGTTGGTACCTGGAAACATTTTCACTAATTCCCTGCTCTGCATTGTTGCTTTATTGCTTTAACCTATGTTCTTGATATTAAATGATCTTAAAAAGAGGTTTAATAAAAAATTTGGTCCATACGCATGCCCCGTAAAGGGTTTTTGGGTATTTTAGCAACCCTCAAAATAAGTTATGGATCAGGAGTCCCTAATCAATGCAAGTGAACTGGAAAAGTAGGATTAACCAGGAAGGGCTATGTTCATGGTGTCCACATGGCTCACTCCACCTCCTGCAGATCATCAATCAAATGCACCCCTCTCGGGAAGGCTTTCGATGGCCACCCCATTACTTCCCTTGGCTTCCACTTCTCCCTCCTCTGTTTTTTTCTTCTCTTTGGCACTTATCTCCAGCAGAGTCACCCATGGAGGACAGGTTTCAGCTGAGCTTCCAGACTAAGACAGACTAGGAAGAAAGACCCAGCAATCTACTTCTGAAAAGAATCAGCCAGTGAAAACCTTATGAACAGCAGTGAAACATTGTCTGACATAGTGCTGGAAGATGAGCCCCCCAGGTTGGAAGGCACTGAAAAGATAACTGGGGAAGAGCTGGCTCCTCAAAGTAGAGTCAACCTTAATGATGTGGCAAGACTCAAAATGAGAAGAAACAGCTGCAAACATCCAATAATAACCAGAACCTGAAATCTGAGAAGTATGACTCTAGGAAAATTGGACATCATCAAAAATGAAATGGAATGCATAAATATCGATATCCTAGGCATAGGCATTAGTAAGCTGAAATAGACTGGTATCGGCAATTTTGAATCAGACAATCATATGGTCTTCTATGCCGGGAATGACAACTTGAAGAGGAATGGTGTTGCATTCATCGTCAAAAAGAACATTTCAAGATCTATCCTGAAGTACAACACTGTCAGTGACAGGATAATATCCAGATGCTTACAAGGAAGACCAGTTAATATGACTATTATTCAAATTTACATGCCAACCACAAAGGCCAACGATGAAGAAACTGAAGATTTTTATCAGCTTCTGCAGTCTGAAATTGATTGTGCAATCAGGAGGCACTGATAATCACTGGTGACTGGAATGTGAAAGTTGGAAATAAAGAAGAAGGATTGGTAGTTGGAAAATATGGCCTTGGTGATAGAAACAACACAGAAGATTGAATGATAGAATTTTGCAAGACCAACAACTTCTTCATTGCAAATACTTTTTTCCATAAACATAAACAGCGACTATACACATGGACCTCGCCAGATGGAGCACACAGGAATCAAATTAACTACACCTGTGGAAAGAGACGAAGGAAAAGCTCAATATCATTAGTCAGAACAAGACTAGGGGCTGACTGTGGAACAGACCATCAATTGCGCACATGCAACTTCAAGCTGCCACTGAAGAAAACCTGAGCAAGTCCATGAGAGCCAAAATGCAACCTTGAGTATCCCACCTGAATTCAGAGACCATCTCAAGAATAGATTTGACACATTGAACATTAATGACCAAAGACCAGATGAGTTGTGGAATGACATCAAGAACATCATACATGAAGACAGCAAGAGATCACCGAAAACACAGGAAAAAAAGACTAAGACGGATGTCAGAGGAGACTCTGAAACTTGCTTTCAAAAGTTGAGCAGCTAAAGCACAGGGAAGAAATAATGAAGTAAAAGAACTGAACAGAAGATTTCAAAGGGCAGCTGGAGAAGACAAAGTAAAGTATTATAATGACATGTGCAAAGGGCTGGAGATGGAAAACCAAAAGGGAAGAGCACGTTTGGCATTTCTCAAGCTGAAAGAACTGAAGAAAAAATTCAAGGCTTGAGTTGCAATAGTGAAGCATTCTATGGGGAAAATATTAAACAATACAGGAAGCATCAAAAGAAGATGGAAGGAACACACAGAGTCGTTGTACCAAAAAGAATTAGTCGATGTTCAACCATTTCAAGAGGTAGCATATGATCAGGAACTGATGGTACTGAAGGAAGAAGGCCAAGCTTCACTGAAGGCATTGGCAAAAAACAAGGCTCCAGGAATTGATGGAATATCAATTGAGATGTTTCAACAAACAGATGCAGCACTGGAGATGCTCACTCGTCTATGCCAAAAAATATGGAAGACAGCTTCCTGGCCAACTGGCTGGAAGAGATCCATATTTATGCCTATTCCCAAGAAAGGTGATCCAACCAAATGGGAAATAATAGAACAATATCGTTAATACCACACGCAAGCAAAATTTTGCTGAAGATCATTCAAAAATGGCTATAGCAGTATATTGACAGGGAACTCCCAGAATTTCAGGCTGGTTTCAGAAGAGGATGTGGAACCAGGGATATCATTGCTGATGTCAGATGAATCCTAGCTGAAAGCAGAGAATACCAGAAAGATGTTTACCTGTGTTTTACTGACTATGCAAAGGCATTCGACTGTGTGGATCATAACAAAGTATGGACAACATTGCAAAGAATGGGAATTCCAGAACACTTAATTGTGCTCGTGAGGAGCCTGTACATAGATCAAGAGGCAGTTGTTCGGACAGAACAAGAGGATACTGAGTAGTTTAAAGTCAGGAAAGGTGTGCATCGGGGTTGTATCCTTTCACAATACCTATTCAATCTGTATGCTGCGCAAATAACACGAGAAGCTGTACTATATGAAGAGGAATGGGGCATCAGGATTGGAGGAAGACTCATTAACAACCTGCGTTATGCAGATGACACAACCTCGCTTGCTGAAAGTGAAGAGGACTTGAAGCACTTACTAATGAAGATCAAAGACCACAGCCTTCAGTAAGGATTGCACCTCAATATAAAGAAAACAAAAATCCTCACAACTGGACCAATAAGCAACATCGCCATAAATGGAGAAAAGATTGAAGTTGTCAAGGATTTCATTTTACTTGGATCCACAATCAACAGCCATGGAAGCTTGTTGTTGTTAGGTGCTGTCGAGTTGGTTCTGACTCATAGTGACCCCATGCACAATAGAACGAAACACTGCCCGGTCCTGTGCCATCCTTACAATTGTTGTTATGCTTGAGCTCATCGTTGTAGCCACTGTGTCAATCCATCTCATTGAGGGTCTTCCTCTTTTCCGCTGACCCTGTACTCTGCCAAGCATGTTGTCCTTCTCCAGGGACTGATCCCTCCTGACAACATGTCCAAAGTATGTAAGACGCAGTCTCACCATCCTTGCTTCTAAGGAGCATTCTGGCTGTACTTCCTCTAAGACAGATTTGTTCGTTCTTTTGGCAGTCCATGGTATATTCAATATTCTTCACCAACACCACAATTCAAAGGCTTCAATCCTTCTTCGGTCTTCCTTATTCATTGTCCAGCTTTCACATGCCTATGATGTGATTGAAAATACCATGGCTTAGATCAGGCTCACCTTAGTCTTCAAGGTGACATCTTTGCTCTTCAACACTTTAAAGAGGTGATTTGCGGCAGATTTACCCAATGCAATGCGTCGTTTGATTTCTTGACTGCTGCTTCCATGGCTGTTGATTGTGGATCTAAGTAAAATGAAATCCTTGACAACTTCAATCTTTTCTCCATTTATCATGATGTTGCTTATTGATCCAGATGTGAGAATTTTTGTTTTCTTTATGTTAAGGTGCAATCCATACTGAAGGCTGTGGTCTTCGATCTTCATTAGTAAGTGCTTCAAGTCCTCTTGTCAAGCCATGGAAGCAATAGTCAAAGAATCAAAAGACATATTGCATTGGGGAAATCTGCTGCAAAGGACTTCTTTAAAGTGTTGAAAAGCAAAGATGTCACCTTGAAGACTAAGGCACGCCTGTCCCAAGCCATGGTATTTTCAATCACATCATAAGCACGTGAAATCTGGACAATGAATAAGGAAGACCGAGGAAGAATTGACGCCTTTGAATTGTGCTGTTGGCGAAGAGTATTGAATACACCGTGGACTGCCAAAAGAACGAACAAATTTGTCTTGTAAGAAGTGCAACCAGAATGCTCCTTAGAAGCAAGGATAGTGAGACTGCGTCTTACATGCTTTGGACATGTTGTCAGGAGGGATCAGTCCCTGGACAAGGACATCATGCTTGGCAAAGTACAGGGTCAGCAGAAAAGTGGAAGACCCCAACGAGGTGGATTAACATAGTGGCTGCAACAACGGACTCAAGCATAACAATTGTAAGGATGGCACAGTAATGGACAGTGTTTCGTTCTGTTGCGCATAGATTCTCTATGAGTTGGCACTGACTCGATGGCACCTAACAACCACAATGAACGATACATTTTGATGCAGATGTTTACCTTGTCTTTGTTGTCTATCCTCCTCACTAGAATGTAAGTTCAACAGGTGCAGAAATTTTCATCTGTTTCGTTCTCTGCTCCTTTTTCAGTGCCAGAGGCATAGTAGGTGCTCAGTAAATATTTATTGAATGAACTGTGTTCATCACACTCATTATTAATAATATTTTGAAAGGCATTTATAAGCCAGAGAGTATTGACAGGTAGCAGTGACAAGTAAGAAGATGATTCCTTCTTGGAGGGTGAGAAAATCTGTTGGACTTAATTTTGGATGATAATCACAGGAAGAGATCTGACCTTTTGCCTGGGACCTGTGGACAAAAAGCAACCTAATGGTGGGGAGTTTTGCTTTCTTCACACACGACACACACACACACACACAAAACCAATTTCTAGTGACTGCTGCACATACCACCTGTACCTTGCTCAGCTGCTTTTTTTTTTTTTTGCTGCACATACCACCTGTACCTTGCTCAGCTGCTCAGTGTCCAAAGGGTGTCTTAGAAGGTTTTTCATGAAAACACTTAAACCATTGCCATCGAGTCAATTCGTACTCATAGCTACCTTATAGGGCAGAATAGAACTGCCCCCTATCTACCTCATAGGGTTTCAAAAAGTGGCCGGTAGATTCGAACTGCCTACTTTTGGTTAGCAGCCGAGTTCTTAACCACTTCACCACCAGGGCTCCTGAAAACACTTAAAGATGTTCAAAATTTATTGTTTTAACTGTGCTATCTGGATAATTGTATCTCTTTAGTATTCTGGATCACTGGATTTTTTCTTTCCATGTATTGCTCTCCGGTCTGGATAGAGACACTAGATATCATTTAAGGTTTGTATCTGAGTCGGGACTTATCTTTAATTTCACCTGTAGAATTAGGAAGATAGACTAAATAGATTTTTAAGGTAACTTCCATTTCCAAATTTACATGAGTCAGCAAGTCTGGGAAAGATAGAATTTGGGGAGTCTACGCATGCCTCATGGAAACCCTGGTGGTGTAGTGGTTAAGTACTACAGCTGCTAACCAAAGGGTCAGCAGTTCAAATCTGCCAGGTGCTCCTTGGAAACTCTATGGGGCAGTTCTACTCTGTCCTATAGGGTCGCTATGAGTCGGAATCGACTTGATGGCACTGGGTTTGGTTTGGTTTTTGGTTATGCGTGCCTCAAGGTCCCTGGTGGTACAGTTTGTGCTTGATTGATAACCTAAAAGTTGGTGGTTAGAACCCACCCAGCAGCTGCATGGAAGAAAGGCCTTGTGATTTGCTTCATAAAGATGATAGTCAAGAAAACCCTGTTCTACTCTGTAACACATGGAGCCTCCATGAGTCGGAACTAACACAACGACAACTACCAACAACAATGTATTCCTGAGTGAGACGTGTCTGTGTTGTACTAAGGCCCAGAAGTGCCCTGTGACAATGTGGTTTAGGGATTAATGAACCACCTCAGAAGTAAGATGTTTATTGACCTGCATCCTTTGTCTGACTTGTTTGCATCTGATGGACAATTTGCCTAGTTAATCACTTCCCTTCAAGAGCTCAGCAGGGTCTTCTTTAGCAAGCAGCCTGTCCTGTGTGTGACTTGAGGAGGATGCATGATTATGTTATGATTTAGAAGATGGATTGTGTCTCTTCAGTGACTTTCCAAAGGTCATAGTTTAGCTTAATTTAGCTGAGGCGAGAGCTGTGTCCTGACATTCTTTTCCTCCCTGGGGACAGAAGCCATGCCTCTCTGCTTATAAAACAAAAACCACAGAGACAGATTCTAGGGGGTACCATAGTAGATGCCATCTTGGGAGGAAGAAGACATTTACCTCTGTGAAGTTCTAGGAACTGGTGCTAGGAATACTGTCCTTCAATGAATTGTGCCCCACAAAAGATATGTTGAAGTTCTAATGCCTATTTCTGCGACCGTGACCCTGTTTGGGAATAGGGTTTTCCTTTTGTTATGTAAATGAGGTCATACCAGTGTAGGGTGGGTCCTAAACCTAATCCTTTCTGAGTGGTCTCTTATAAAAGGGGAAAACAGGCTTGGAGAGACATACACAGGAGAAGGTGGGCACCCTGTGAAGATACATCTACAAGTTGCCAAGGAACACCCAGTGCTATCGACAAGGAAGTCCCCTCTCCTAGAGCTGATGCCCTGATTTGGACTTCTAGCCTCCAAAACTGTGAGACAATAAATTCTGTTCTTTAAAGCCACCCACTTGTGGTATTTTTTGTTCTGACAGTACTAGACAACTAAGACAAATACAGTCCAGGAATGGCAGCTTTGGGACCCCAGGAGCAAGAAAAAAGCTCAGCCTAAAGAAAATTTCCTCCTTGTACCAGTTCTCCAGGGTCTCCTGTTGCCTGGTTTGTTAACTTTTAGTTGCAAGTGTAGTTTCTGTGTGTGCATGTGTGTGTGTGTGTGATGGTTTGCACAGAGCTGGTTTGCTCTAGATTACCTACGCCTATGATAAAATACCCCCACGCATTTGTCAGTCTTTCATACCATGGGGGCTTGTGTGTTGCTGTGATGCTGGAAGCTATGCCACCAGTATTCAAATACCAGCAGGGTCACCCATGGTGGACAGGTTTCAGCTGAGCTTCCAGACTAACAGTAGGAAGAAGGACCCAGCAGTCTACTTCTGAAAAGCATTAGCCAGTGAAAACCTTATGAATAGCAGTGGAACATTGTCTGATACAGTGCCAGAAGATGAGCCCCTCAGGTTGGAAGGCACTCAAAAGACGACTGGGAAAGAGCTGCCTCCTCAAAGTAGAGTCGACCTTAATGACGTGGATGGAGTCAAGCTTTCGGGACCTTCATATGCTGATGGGGCATGACTCTAAGAAGAAGTAACTGCAAACCTCCATGAATAATTGGAACCCAGCAACAATGGGTTCAAGCATAGCAACAATTTTGAGGATGGCGCAGGACCAGGCAATGTTTCGTTCTGTCGTGCATAGGGTCGCTACAAGTCAGAACTGACTCAATGGCACCTAACGACAACAACAACGTGATAAAATGTACTGTCAGGGGAGTAATCAGTATAATCTATTTTGTTGGTAGATTTACATATGCAGATGATACAACTGTAGATAGATGTGATTAGTCTGCTGTGTTGGGGTGGCTGCTGAACGCGTGCTTTCTATCCACACTCCTGAAAAAGTTGCTTAAATTCTGAGAACAAGTAAAACATTCATTTCTCAAATTAGATAATTAAGCTATTCCTTAAACACACACACACAGAACCCAAAACAAAACAGATGCCATCATTTCTAAGTCTTCCAGGAGCTGAACTATATTTTCCTAGGAGCCATTTGTCACTCTCAAGAAAAATGATCTATTCCACCAGGTTTCAGCAGATGGAGCTCATATACCCTGGAAAAAAGCCACTCCAAGGCCCCCACCTTATTCTTGGCAGGTAATAAGAATGGTACCAATGCTTGTTGTGTATGTATCATTTGCTGGGCACTGTGATAAAGACTTCAGGTATTTTCTCATTTATTTCTCACAATTTTTGAAGAGGTTAGGTCTTGTGATTTTACAACAAGGTAACTAATGTGCAGAGAGGCCACACAGGTAGGAGCTAGAACTTTAACCCAGGTAGTTGAACTCCAGAGCTTATATTCTTAACCTTGATGTTAGGCTGCTTCCCGTAGCTATTTCCATGTAGACCAGATGTTTCCTAACTTTTCTTTTTAGATGCAGGCTTCTTTATTCACGGGGACTCTTGTCCAAAGCATAAAAAATAGCCCAGATAAAGGCAGAGGTGATCTGAGTGAAGTGAAAGGAGTGGGAGGTGGGTTGAGCCTGGAAGCCTGATCCTCCTTCCTCCACTTTTCACAACTCTTATGTACCTAGGGCTCCTAGGAACACACCAGAGAATTACTGTTCTGAATGGACCCTTCTTTGACGTCAGCTGCTCTTCTCTCTATTAAATGTGGTTGTTGTCAGTTGCCATCGAGTTGGCTCTGACTCATGGCAAGCCCATGTACAACAGAATGAAATGTTGGCTGGTCCTGCACGGTCTTCATCATCATTGTCATGTTTAAGCCCATTGTTGTAGCTATTGTGTTGTGCCTTCCTACCTACGGGGCTCATCTTCCAGTACTATAGCAGACAATATTCTGTTGTGATCCAGAGGGTTTTCTTTGGCTAATTTTCAGATCACCAGGCCTTGTTCTTCCTAGTCTGTCTTAGTCCGGAAGCTCTGCTGAAACCTGGAGATCTTGCTGGTATTTGAAATACTGGTAGCATGGCTTTCAGCATTATAGCAACACAGAAGCCACCCCAGTAATCATTTATTGAGAGCCTCTCATGTGCCAGGTGATGCTCTTGTACTTCGTTTAAATTACCCTAGTTCTCAAATAACTTAGTAAGTACTGCTGTCCACAATTTATAGATGATAAAATTGAGACTTTAATAATTTGCCCATGTCACTAAGCTAGACAGAGCTGTTACCGAGGTTAAACAGCTTATGGCTCGACTGTTCTCTTTCTAGTTTGCCAACTTCTTTCATTTTGCAAATGAATCCCAAGTTGGCATCTTGTACAGTTCAGCCTCATTCGTCCCCCAACCTTCACTAGGGTTCTTTTACATTGGGATGAGCACAGCACTCCCTCAGATCTTCTCTCCACCCCATAGACAAAATCCTGCCCAAACAAATGGTAGCCTCTCCATCAAAAATGGGATAATTTGATAGAGACACAGCCAAGCATTTGGTGTTCCAGCCACAGCCTCATGCTCCTCCTCTTCTATTCCCATCTGGCTTTCTGCAGCTATTGGAGTTAGGACTTCCGGTTAAAGCAAAAACGTCTCCCTGTAGAAGACAGAGAAAAAAGGACAAAGAATGGGGACAAGAGAGGACTTAGGGGTGAAAGAGCAAAGTGATAAGAATGAGGAGGAAGACAAGGATGGCAGCACTGGCTGTTCAGAAGACGTTGTTGGAAGTGAGAGGGAAAACTGTGGGTGAAACCCAGGGGAGCAGACCCTAAGGTGCACCAGTCACTGACATTTGCATAATTCTTTATATTTTTAAGTCATTTTCACATCTGTGATCTCATTTTAAAAAAATTGAGGTGAAATTCACATAAAATGAAACATTTTAAAGTGAAAAGTGGCATTTGGTACATTCACAATGTTGTGCAATTATCCTCTCTATCTAGTTCCAAAACGTTTCCATCTCTCCAAAATAAAGCCCAGCTGCCATTAGCAGTCACTCCTCTCTTTCCACCAGTCGCTGGTGACCATCCATCTGCAATCTGCCTCTATGGATTTACCTATTCTGGATATTTCACATAAATGTAATCACACAATATGTGGCCTTTTGTGTTGGCTTCTTTCATTTAGCATAATGTTTTCGAGGTTCTTCTGGATTGCAGCAGGTATCAGGAGTTCATTCGTTGTATGGCTGAATGATCTCACTTTGCCTATCAAGTCCATTCTGAGCAGGGTGAAGGCTACATTCTTTTCTCGACTTCACTGATGAGAAAACTGAGGCATGAAAACCTCTAGTGATTTGCTCAAGGTTCCGTGGTTCTAATTTACTCCCCATTTGGGCCAGGCTATTTACATCACTCAGCAAAATGTAGTAATTGCTTTCCTGGTATTTCAATTTTTAAGCAAGTATATCATCAACAGCTTATTAGGAAACAAGGATACTTTCCTTTCTTTATACTTGAACCATGTAACTATTTCAATATTTTTACTTAAGTTCAATTTTGCTAAACTCATTGCTCATGTCAAAGCATTTGACTAAAATATAGCAAAACTACTTTTCCTTTCAAGGGGGTCAAAATGTTTTCTGTGGATGGGACCATGTCATATGAGTAAGGATGAAAGCGACTTTGTTGTAGTCCTCTTCTGGGAATCTTTCGAGGGATATTACTAAAGTCAAGAATAGATCAGAAATGAAGAAAAGATCGGAATAGAAAGAATAGCTTTAATGGAAAATTGAAATCATTCCTTTTCAAGTTCACAATTTTCATCCTGATGACAGATCTCCAGCCTTGCAGGACGGAGTCTTCCCAGATACAAAGGTGACAGCCGTGCTAGGATTTTGATGCTAAAGTGATTGATGTCAGCAGGTCCATACGGTATGGATATTTTACTACAAATTTAAAGGACGTTTATTAAGCAGATTCATTGGGAGCAGCCCTGGACTAGAAGAGGTTGAGAGATACAAAAGGAAGATGGAATCTATGAAGGTTTTATAAGCCAGTTAGGGAGTGAAATGCCACTGATGGGAGTTGTTGCAGACCCACTCTGTGCTAGGACCTGCCAATCCTTTATTTCATTGATGCCTCACCCAAATCCTGAGTGGAGTGGTATGATTCTCCCTGTTTGTAAGATGAGGCTATTTGGAGGGATTTAATGACTCGCTCAGTGACTAAATGCCTGACCTGGGGTTCGAACCGAGGCTTGTTGTCTCCAAGTGAAGAGTTATTTTTGTTCGTGTGCACAGGAGGCAACTAGAGAATAACTGTGCTGTGG
This sequence comes from Loxodonta africana, assembly GCF_030014295.1. Lineage (NCBI taxonomy): Eukaryota > Metazoa > Chordata > Mammalia > Proboscidea > Elephantidae > Loxodonta > Loxodonta africana. Next base: position 187,337,454 of record NC_087345.1, on the reverse strand, counting down.
TCTAAAGCTGGAACAAGAGTCTAGGGTACAGACTTATGCTGCATCCATGTCAAAGAAATTCAGGGTAAGGGCAAGGTCCTGGTGGGTTAGGGTTATGGTTGGTATGCTTCAGAGAAGACAAAAGGAACATTTTAGGACTTCTCCAACAAGTGAAGATGGTTGTGGAAATATTTTCAAGAATGGAACACCTATTTTTTTAGTTGTTGTAAAATACATACAACACACATTTTCCAATTCAACATTTTTCCCGTATACAATTCAGTGACACCACTTGCATCAGTCATGTGATGCAGCCATCACCAATATCCACTGCCACATTTTCTATCCCCATAAATGGGAACTCAGTGCTTCCCAAAGACTGCCCCTTTCCCCTCCCTCCTGCCCCTGGTAACCACTACTAAGCTCTGTTTCTACACACGTGGCTATTCTAGGTATTTCATGTAGGTCAGATCATAAAATATTTGTCCATTTGTGATTGACTTACTCCACTTAGTAGAATGTTTTCAAGGAGGAAACACCTTTTTGATAGAGAAGTTTGCTAGGCTAGGGGGAGGAAGTTTTCTTTCCTGAGTTAAAAGTGGTTGCTTCTATTATATCCTGAAGTGTCTGACTCTTCTGGTGGAGACATCTGAGCAGTGCCACAGGCTTGGAATGCCCCAGAGGGTAAGAATAGCCCACTATGTGAGATGACTCCTGCTGTCGTCTTCTGGCAAGGCAGTTGTCAGGAATGCCTTGTCTCAGAGGCAAACAGCTCGGAGGCCCTCTGAACTCAAAGACAGGAAAACTGGCCTCCTCCTCCTGCACTCAACCCTTCCGTTTCATATCTCCAAGCCTCATACTGAAGTCTTTTTGTAGCTAAAACAGAATTACTTCTGCCAGGATCTCCCATCTCCGTGGGAAACACTGGGTCTCCGGCGGCTTGGAGTTTGTGACATTGGCGAAGCATGGAACATTTGGACCTGCTGGGGTTCCTAATCGTCACGTTAAATTACAATGTGACGATTGTCGGTGAGTATCCTGGAAACCTGCAAACCTCCTATTCCGCTTTTGCTTTCTTTACCACTTTAGAATCGAGTCCTTCCTAAAGGGTGAAATTATTTCCTGATTTCCATCTGGCTGGTCCACCTCCAAAAGAAGGGCCTGTGTCACTGAAGGCAAGGGGGCTGCGCACTCCAGCCTTCCTCTTTGTCATTTAAGGAAGTTGTCAGAGAGCTGATGGTGTGAGCATCACTCCTCTCACCCAGCCTCTGCTCCCCGACATCTGAGGGCCATGTCTGAAGACTAAAGCAGATGGGAAGGGGGGTATTATATGGAACTAGTCTCTGGTTCACAATACCTGGAAAAGGAACAATACAGTAAAAGCTAATGAGAAATTAATACCTTGGTTATGCTCTTTTCTTGTTCATCTTTTTGGAATTTATTTTTAAAGCTTAATTTATATGGATTAGTATTTTCTTTCATGCACATTAAGCCAAATTTCAACTTAAATTTATATCTATATTTTTTGAGCAAAAAAGTACTAAATATATCTGGGTTTGTTCAAGACAAGTCAAATTTCAGAGAGGTGTGGGTGTCATAAAAAAGAGGACTGAGAAAAGTCTTAAGATATCCTGAGAAGTGGTGGGTTGATACTTTACTTGCTCGCTATTTTGTAGAGTTTAAACAAAACGTACTTATTCTTAAAAGTTTGAGTCAGTGCTTTTATCACGTAATGATATTATTCTTTGAGTTTAACTGACTTCGTTTATAATAGAGCCTTGTTTTCTGCTATCAGTGCTATTTTCTCTATCTCATCACAAAGTACAATATTGACAATTTTTTTGCGGTGTCTTCAACATGTTCCTTAACAGTTGCCCCATGGCTTGAAAACAGGGCTTTGAAGTTATTTTGGTCTTCTAGGCTGGCCTCATTTATTCATGATGAATTGAAGAAGGACAAACCTCATTAATTCATATTAACTGAAACAGGGAGAAAAGAATTCTGCATTATTGAAACATCTGAAAAATTGAATGTTCCTAAAGACATTTCAATTTCAAGGACAATAGAGCAACATCACATGAAAACCCCATAATTAAACAGAGATCTCAGGGACCATTATCATAAATAAAGAAGACTTACTGAAATTAGTAACATGTATTTGCTATATACAGTTTTAGGAATATGCTAACATTCTTCAAAAAGTTGATTCTTCTACGAAGAGTAAGATTTGATTTACATTATCAATTTATTTACCAAGACATTCTTTCTAGATAGTCCAGTCCAGGGGACATTACCAAAAGTCTGAATTAGCAGAGTCAGATGAAAACATTTTAAATACATAATGCTTGCTTTAATCTGCTAACCAGAAAACATTTCTCAGACGAATAGGTTCAGTGTAGTGTCTGACACACTTTCAGCGCTCAGTAAATATTTGTCACATGAGCCGACTGGCTTATGCTGCTGTAATTAAATTCTTGCTTTATTGGGGCTTGTTGATTTCTCCACTCTCAGTCCAGTAAACACTAAAAAGTGTCATTGGGATGAAGCATCTTCCTATGGCTGTGATGCTGTCACTCATTCCTGCTCCCTCTTGTCTAGGCAAGATCTGGCTTATCTTCATGACACTGCTGAGGATGATGGTGATCATTTTGGCAGGGTACCCCATCTACCAAGATGAGCAGGAAAGGTTCGTTTGCAATACTCTGCAGCCAGGATGTTCCAACGTTTGCTATGACATCTTCTCCCCTGTGTCCCACTTTCGGTTCTGGCTGATTCAGAGCGTGTCGGTCCTGTTCCCTTACGCTGTCTTCAGCGTCTACGTGCTCCACAAAGGAGCCATGCACGCCGCGGCTGGAGGCTGCCCCCCCGATGGCGGCCAAGGGGGCCCCACCCCGTGGGACCTGACCACCGCAGAGAGGCACCACCCACGGCCCTCCAGGGAGGGACGCGGCCTGGACATCCCAGACTTCTCCTCTGGCTATATCGCCCACCTCTTTCTTCGCACCCTGATCGAAGCAGCTTTTGGGGCCCTGCACTATTTCCTCTTCGGGTTCATGGTTCCAAAGAGGTTCTCTTGCTCCCACTCTCCTTGTACCAGCGTAGTGGACTGTTACATCTCTCGGCCCACGGAAAAGTCCATTATGATGCTTTTCATCTGGGGAGTCAGCACCCTCTCCTTCCTCCTCGGCCTCGCTGACCTGATGTGTAGCGTGCGCAGAAGGGTGCGGCGGAGGCGAGCACCCAAGCGGGTGGCCAGAACTTCCTCCAGCAGGACAGAGAGCCAAGGCCTGAAGTCTCCCCCTGGCCACTCTGCGGAACGCGTGGCCTCTCGGAGCCTGGAGAGAAGGCGGAGTCACATCAGTGAGGATGATGGATGGGAGGAACAGGAGGTGCCTATTCACCCAAGAGTGTGGGCCCGAGAGGAGGGTACCAGGACCAACGTCAACAGCCCCAGTGAGAAGTCCGCTGTGTCGGGGAGGATGGAGCTTCCAGACGAGGATGAGAGTGAGGTGATGTCCTCAGCCAGTGAGAAGCTGGCCAGGGCTCATCCAGAGCTCCGGGGCAGGCTCCACAGAGAGGCCACCCAGGACCCAAGGCGTGAGGGCCATGCTGACTGGGGAGAGCTCCCCTCAGCCCCCCGGAGCCGGCTTGCAGGGCACTATTCATCCACTGAGTTACAGCCCCCTGACCGGCTGTCAAAGTCTGGCAGTGCTACCCACCTGAGAACCAAAAGGTCTGAATGGGTGTGAGGAGGAAACACCCAGCAGTGAGCCCCCAGTAGGGGCTGGACTGAGCTCCCCAGCACTGGCAGCTACCCTCCTGTTCAAATGGAAGTATGCACTGGGACACCTGTGAAATCTTACCACTTGACTAAGTTCCCAGAGAAGGTTAACAGGCAGAAAGGTGGGCTGCCATAGGGACAAACGGACTTGATGAGAAACTCTAATATATTCTCAACGCAGATTTCATTTAGATAATGCTTTCTGCTGAAAAAAATTATTTAACTTTCAAATGCTGACGAGTAGCTACAATGATGGGCTGAAGAGTGTCAGGTCAATCTCAATGACCTTGAGACTGTTTAATATGCCACACTCTGGCTGATTCTATTGTATTATCCCTTACCATAGTATGTGCTCAGTGTAAAGCATTTTCTCTTGCATTAATAGAACTCATTAATTTTGTAATGTTTCCTGGTGAATTACGCTGAGGTTTTTTGTTTATTTTTGCATGTTTTTCTTCTTGAAGGAAAAAGGCTTAAGTTATGCGTGTCATCAATAGACGTCGGTTAGCATCTAATTTCTCCAAACCTCTTTAATAAAATTCATGCTGATTGCATTGTAATATCATGCTTCATACTTCTTGTGTTTTAGGAGGAATGACAAATGGGGGGAATATGGCTAAAAAACAATTGGTTGACAAAAGCTAAGAAGTTTCCTGAATACGACCAAATGGTTCGAAGGTGAGAGTAGCCTGGACAGGGCTCTGGGGACTATGGTTTCAGGTGACATCTAGGTCAATTGGCATAACAAAATGTGTTAAGAAAATGTTCTGCATCCCACTTTGGTGAGTGGTGTCTGGGGTCTTAAATGCTAGCAAGTGGCCATCTTAGATGCATCAATTGGTCTCAACTCACCTGGAGCAAAGGAGAATGAAGAACACCAAAGACACAAGGTCAGTATGAGCCCAAGAGACAGAAAGGGCCATGTAAACCAGAGGCTCCAGCAGCCTGAGACCAGAAGAACTAGATGGTGCCTGGCTGCCACTGATGACTGCTCTGACAGGGGACACAACAGAAAATCTCTGGTGGATTGGGAGAACAGTGGGATAAAACAAATTTTTTTTTTTTTTTTTTATGCAGACCTCAAATTCTGATGAAAAGGCCAGACTTAATGGTCTGACTGAGACTGGAGGGACCCCAGAGGTCATGGTCCCCAGACCCTCTGTTAGCCCAAGACTGGAACCATTCCTGAAGCCAACTCTTCAGACAGGGATTAATTTTTTTTATATATACAATAGAAAATGATACTGATATGAAATTCTTGGCTCAAGTAGACACATGAGACTGTGAGCAGCTCCTGCCTGGAGGTGAGATGAGAAGGCAGAGGGGGACAGGAGTTGGTTGAATGGACATGGGGAACACAGGGTGGAGAGGAGGAGTGTGCTGTCTCATTAGGGGCACAGCAGCTAGGGTTACATAGCAAGGTGTGTATTAGTTTTTGTATGAGAGACTGACTTGATTTGTAAACTTTCACTTAAAACGCAAGAAATTAAAAAAAAAAAATTTGGTTGAGGAGGTGTATTCACTTCCTAGGACTGTAACAAAGCACAGTAGAACCTGCCAAAGCCAGAACCTGTGTAAGGTGGATGGAAACCTGTCAGGGAAGGAAAACTCAAATATTTTCCACTAAAATGAGTGATAGAAAAGTGGAAAGACTGCACTGAGTCGGAAGTGGACAAACTGTGATACCCAGAAGAACCAGGCAGTCCTGTCGAGTTCTGGCTCTCACAGGTTTCACTTACCACATGCTGGATGGCTTAAAAGAACAGACATTTATTGTCTCAGTTCTGGAGACTAGAAGTCCATGTTCCCTCTGAAGGTTCTAGGGGAAGATCCATTGTTGTCTCTCCTGGCTTCTGGTTGCTCCAGGTGTCCCTTGGCATGCAGCTACAGGTTGACTCCCTTTTCACATGGCTGTCTTCCCTCTATGTCTCTTCTCTTTCATAGGACACCACTCGGATTGAATTAGGACCCACCCTACTCGGGTATGACCTTCTGTTAACTGCTAATACCTTCAAAGATCTTATTTCCAAACAAGGTCATGTTCACAGGTACCTGGGGCTAGACTTCAACACAGTTTTGGGGGGAGATAAAATTCAATCCATTACAGGGACATCTTACATTGTTACAAAGAACTTGTGGATGTGGGATGAATCCATGGTTTGCTTAGTTGTCCCTTGGTGTATGTCTGTTGAGTGATTGTCCTCACCATGGACAGGGGGTATTTTTGCAGTTGATATGTGGGGTAGATGTGTTACAAATTTCCTAGCCCAATTTTTGCCTGTGTCCTTTAGAGAATTGTACAGTTAAGGTCTCCCTGAGAGAAAAACTGAGCTTTGTAGCATGCAAGGTTTGTATTCAGGCTTTTTGTGTTTACAGTATCAACAGACAGCTGCCCCAGGACTAAGGGTGGGCCTCATAAAAGAGCCATTCTGAACTTATCATCATTCTGGTTTTAGTCTACTGGTTGCCATTAGTCAACGCCATCTCATAGCAACCTCATGTGCTTCAGAGTAGAACTGTGCTCCACAGGGTTTCCACAGGCTGATTCTTCAGTTTGGAAGTAGATCACTATGGCTTTCTTCCGAGGCACTTCTCAGTGGTTTCGAATCTCTAACTTTTCGGTTAGTAGTCTAGCACTTAACCATTTGCACCACCCAGGAATGGCCAAAGTAAATGCATGATCTGTGTTAGATCTTTACCAAAAAACCTGTTGCTGCTGAGTCGATTCCAGCTCATAGTGGCCCTAGGGTTGCCTTAAGCTCCCAGACTCTGGCAGGTGGGAGGACACAGTATAACGGAAAAATTTGCTGTGGGATAAGATGAACCAGCTACATCTTTCTTCATCAAGAGAGAAAAAAGAGAGAAAAAAAAGTGTGTAGCTTTATGATTGAAAAATATCCTCTGGTCCCCAAACATTGAGCAACTAAGGAACAGGAATTCTCTTTCCCTCCATGAAATAATGGAAAATATGAATCACAGACTGTCATCTACTGTATTCATGAAAACAATGGACATTTTTTAAACTTCTAAAAAGACTTTGGCTCTGAAATATCTGTCAGCATGGAGAATAACAGTTTACTTGATGTATCTATAGGATGTCAAAGTAATTGGCTAAAAACTTTACAAAATCATCCAAAATTGGATTTGGTGTGAAGTTATTTAAGTGAATGTACCTTTTTTTTTTTAAACATATACAGTAAATTTCTTTTTCTCTAACTCTTCCTTCTCAATCCATGGAAAGCCACGAGCCATGATTTAGACTCCTTTCTTCAGTACTTCAATGCTGGCACATAGGAAGCACTCCATAAATGTGATTTTTGAGTTTGATCTTTCTAAAATATTCAGGGAACAAATCTGGTCCCCCTCTCTTATAGTATGCCACTCTGGTGGACTTCCCAAACTTGGGAAGAGAATTCTCTGGAGCTGCATTGCTCTGGGTCAGAACTGACTCAATGGCAATGGGTTTGATTTTTTTTTTTTTTTGCATTACCATTTAAAAAAAAAAAGAGCTACACGGCCCCTTCAAAGCACCACAATATGAGCCTCAATAACAACTGGGGTGATAAAAAGGGAATAAAGTCATCAAATATTGATGGTGTGTGCCCTGTGTAGTGTGCCTGGATAATAGGTGGGAAATGAAGGTGCCAAAGACAGGGCTGGAGTTCTCACTTGGCCACAAAGAGATCTGGAAGAGCATGGCTGCTTTCTTTCTGCTACTGGAGCCTATGCTCAAGTTTAGGTTTACAAAAAAGTGTGATTTTATTTGAGTGGCATTGTAAAGGGCTGCTTTGGCCCTTCTGCTGATGTTCAAATCCTACCATTGGCCAATCAATGCATTGAGGTTTTTTTTTCCATGGAAAAATGTAAATACTCCTAGGAAGAATGGACAATGAGAGAGAAGGGGAGAGGAAATGAATCAAGGGCAGAAGCTTTGAGTTCTTCTGTGTCCACCATGACTTAGTGTAGTGAGTTCAAGGGATTTGGGGCCTGGCCAAGGAAAAAGATATGACTATAAGAAGACAGTGTTGCAAAAAACAAGCTGTTTATTGGGGGAACTCTTTGACAGGTTTACATGTGGGGCAAGTTCCTCATAACATAAGACATACAAAGGCAAGTGGCACAGGGAGGCATCCAAAAGGGGAAGAGGGCAAAGGGCTCTTGGGGAGAGTGGAGAAGGAGCTTACATTTCTAGGTGATGTCCCTCAGCAGGAAGGTGGGGAGCCTGGGTCAGAGAGTGCCAAAGGGAAGCAGGAATTTGCAGCCTTTATAACTCTGGGGTTTATCTTATCTAGAGCTAGCAGATGTTGGGCACAGTTTTGTGGGGTATGCAAAGCAGGAAGACTCTAAAGCGGTAAAAATCTGCTTATGTGGACTACTTTATTTTGTTTTTATTGTACTTTAGATGAAGTTTTACAAAACAAACTAGTTTCTCATTAAACAGGTAGTACACATATTGTTTTATGACATTGGTTAACAACCCCATGACATGTCAACCCTCACACTTCTCAACCTCGGGTTCCCTATTACCAGCTTTCCTGTTCCCTCCTGCCTTCTAGTCCTTGCCCCAGGGCTGGTGTGCCCCTTTAGTCTCCTTTCATTTTATGGGCCTGTCCAATCTTTGGCTGAAGCGTGAACCTCAGAAGTGACTTCATTACTGAGCTGAAAGGGTGTCCGGGGGCCATACTCTCGGGGTTTCTCCAGTCTCTATCAGTACGGGCTATGTTAAAAGCAACTGAATGTGTAAAAATTTGAGTTTGGCACTGGTGGGCTTATTGGGCTAATGGAGTTCACCCTGCTATGAAGAAATAAAAAACCTGGGGACCAACCTGCAGAGGCCATCTTTGGTTCATTTATATAACACTTAGGTCACTTTACCTGTCGGCCTCAGTTTTCTCCTTTGAGCAACGAAGGGCCCAGACTAGATGACTCTTTAGGTGCCCCAAAGGTATGGGAATTTGTCAATGAGATGTGAGGCTGTCAGCCACTTTAACATTGTTGTTGTTGTGTTAGCTCCTGGCCAGTAGGCCTCTGATTCATGGCGATCCCATGTACAAAGAACAAAACACTGCCTAGATCTGTACTATTCCCATGATTGGTTGGGAATCATACTGTGTTGATCCATAGGGTTTTCATCAGCTGGTTTTTGGAAATCGATCACCAGATCTTTCTTCCTAGTCTGTCTTAGTCTGGAAACTCTGCTGAAACCTGTTCAGCATCATAGCAACATGAAAATCTCCACTGACAGAAGGATGGTGGCTCTGCGAGGTTGCGTTGGCTGGGAATGGGACCAGGTCTCCCTCATGGAATGCAAGAATTCTACTACTGAGTCATCAGTGTCATGTCATGTTAACATTAATAGTTAATTTATAAGCTCCTTTCTTACCTGGCAACTGCCCAAGTGCAGGTTTTAATAAGATGTAAACGGTAATAACATGAAAGGCCTGCTGTCCCAAGAAGCACTGCCATGGACGAGATGGGGGGCCCCAAGGAAAGTGGGGAAGGCTCTGGGACAATTCACTGATGTCACATCATAGTGAATGATGGTGCAGGGGTGAGTGGACAGACACAGGGAAAGTCTGATGTGATCACAAGCACATCAAGAGCAAGATTCCAGAAGAAGCTTTTGGTGTTATGGGACCTGGTCGGCAGTGTTAATGGGACTGTGAATGCCTCATCAGAGCATGACGATGGAGGCATTAATCTTCCTCATGTTCTCCCACAGGGAATTGCAAATCTCCTCTGGGGTTTTTTCCTAGATTTTTAATCCCTAAAGATAGTTCTAGTCATTGAAGGGGAGGGAAAAACCTAAGACTGTATCCCAAAGGTAAAAATAGTAGAAAATCACATGGACACCAACCTCCTTTCCGAGATTTCAATCCACTTCTCTGCATAAGTCTGAATTATGATGATTTTAAATAAGAAAGAAACGTCTGTCTTCCTAGTCTTTGGTACACTAGAAAAATGCAAGATAGTTCGTGGATTTGTACCTGATCCCACAAGAGAGTGACCAAGTCACTCAATTGCTTAGGGTAGAGGCAGCCTTCAAGTTAAGGTGATAGTAGCAACTTTTACAAGTAAAGCTCAATTTTAACCACTTAGCACAAAACAAGTTTTGTAAAGTACAGATCAGGTGTTCCTGATTCACGGGCAGCTCTCCTTCAGGTGGTGACTCAGAGATCCTTCATCTTGTGGCACCTTCATCTTCCACTCATGGGTTGCTAAGAAAGGGGCAGGAGAGGCTGCAGAGGCCAGGTCTGGAGGTGGTACACAGCACTTCTGGTCTCATTCATCAGCTAGAACTCGGTGTAAGGAAGGCTATGCAATTTGGTGTAGTTATGGGCCTGGAAAGGGGGTGGGGGAAGTTTTGGTGAGCAGCAATAATTTTGGGGGTACCTGCCCTATAAGACGTATTTAATAAATTCTTAGTGACCAACAGACTGGTCTCAGAGGAGAGAAAGCTAATCAAGGCCATTAGCTCAGGCCCTGGAATGCATTGGGAACTGGAGAAAAGAGGTGACAGAGATGAAGAGAACTCAGTGACATGAGCCTAGAACCAAGATCTCATCCTTCTCAAACCATCCTCTTTGAGGTTATAATCACTTTAAATAAGAAAGGGTCTTTGGTTGGTTCAAGCGTGTATGTGTGCACATGTTTTAGTTTAACGCTTTGGTCTTTGCACAGTATGAAAGGCTCGCTAGATATTGTCTAAGTCTAACTTTCCAGGGACTTTAAGAAACTTCTTCCCAGGCGAGTGTCCAAGTGGATTCTGAGGTGGTCCAGCAGAGTCACGAATTCACTGAGGGATGTGAACTCATTGGTGAAATCCAAACTCTGAACCAACAATACAGCTCACTACCTGCTGAGGCAAAAATGCAAGAAAGATTAAGAGGATTAATGAGTTTATGCTTATAAAGCAGTTTGTGCATAGCCAAGAAAAGTAGTATTTACAAAGTTAATAAATCTGACCTTTTTTTTTTTTTTGGTAGGCTGTTGCAATCTACTGCGAGAACCTATTTCTAGTTTTCTGAGTTTGAATTTGGATTCAGGGAAGGGGTGATGAAGAGGGTGGTACTTTACAGATTAGGAGAGGAGACAGGAGCATCTCAGGCACAGACTTGCAGAAGATCTCACACAATGGAAATGCCTCCCACCCATAATGTAGACATTCCAATTCCAGGGACCGGGTTAGCAGCAGAGCCTGGTAAATCCAGCCAGCTGTATTTTGGTTGTGCTGTGGGATAAATGTTTCTTAGAAATGAAACAGATGCTATTCTCCACTCCTCCCTTTGAAATATGTGCATCTATTTTTTTCCTCCCTCCTGTCAATCATAGAGTAAATCTCTTCCTTGGGGAACTTTCTGTTGAGCCCCTTCTCTGTGCTGTGGCCTGAGAGAAGGTATGTGAGGGCAGAAAATAGAGCTGAACAAAGTGTCTAGATTTTCTCAGCAGCTTAACCAAACTGAAATGAGTTTCATGGAGAATTCAGGAAATTAAAAGTCAAACGCACAAATTAGATTTTAGTACACAGTCTCCTCCCTCCCCTGATGGGTGGGACAGAGTCGTGCAGGACATGTTTAAAAGATCTAGTGATTATAAACAGTTTGTCTACCTGGCCATGAAGTTGATTGACAATTCCTTTCTTTGGCCATCGTAAGGCTGAAAGACTCCACAGCTAACCAATCGTGTGTCGCTAACCTGGCTCCTTTCCCTTCCACGCCTACCCACTCCATACTTCCTACCTCCTCCTTGCTCTAATGGGTGCTTATCAGCTTTTGGTTTTGTAAGTATAAGTCAGTATATTTTATTTTTGATGCACTATTTTATATTATTCTCCAGAAATAAAAAATTCCCCATTGGTTTATACTTTGTATTATTAGAGTGGTAAAATCTTTCCTCTTCCACCATCCTCATTTTTGTTATATGATCAGTCGGCATGTTCCTCTTATAATTGGAAAGCTTTTTACTAGCATTTCCTTGTGCCAAATCCAGATAAACATACACATGGAAGCATACAGAGACAAAAATCAACACAGTCTGAGAATCCTTCTTGATCTCCAATTACTCAGGCAAACCGATTGAAGTCTTTTTACCACGGGTGTTTTATGCTTCAACCCTCTTTCACACTTTTCTCATTTTTCCCCTTACTTTATATAGTATCCAAATTTCCCACTACCTGTAAAATCCTGCTAACTTTATTCTCTTAATGAAGATGGTCCTGTATCTCTGGATTCCATTTATCTCCAATGACTTCCTAAACATCTCAAATGTATTTGTACAATCTCCACTTTTACTGACCCTTAGACCTCTCTTCCCCAATAAGAAAATAATTTATTAGAAAACAGGAACCAATGATGTCTCACAATTCATGTTTTTGTCTCCTGATATGCAACAGATGTTCACGTATTATAGTTTATTAATACATTTAATGTATTTGTTTATTTTAAAATGCATACTGTTAGAAATTTCCAAAAGTATCAGAAAAACACATCATCAGGAAAGACCAAAGCTAGAAAAGGACATCATGTTTGGTAAAGTAAAGGGTCGCTAAAAGCGAGGAAAACCCTCAGTGAAATGGATTGACACAATAGCCGCAACAATGGACCCAACCATACCAATGATCGTGAAGACGATGGAGGACGAGTCAATGTTTTGTTCTGTTATACGTAAGGTCACCACGAGTCGAACCTACTCAATGATAGCAAACAATAACAACAACAGCAGGTGCTTATTGTTTTTAACACAGCCTCTGTATGCGTCTTATCAGTAGGCTAAGAAATAAAATTAAAATCTAGGAGCTACATTGATAAACTAATATTTATTGAACATCTACTCTGCGTCTAGCACTGTGCTAGGAACCAGAATGAAATCTCTTAGTCTCTCACTTCTATTTCTTTCTATGAACTGTCCCCCCTTAAAAAAAAAAAAAAAATCAACGTATCATATGACAAGACAGCAAATTGTGTTGGAAAGAGTGCTGAATTGAGAGGTAGGAGCAAAAGGTCATTATTCCAGTGCTATTGTTTAAACAACTTATTTAATGTTTATGAACCTTGTTTTCTCAGCTCTGAAGTGGGCATGATATGACTGCCTTAATGCACTTGGCTGCTGACTGAAAGGTTAGAGGTTCTAGTCCACCTAAAGGTGACTTTGAAGAAAGGCCTGCTGATCTACTGCTACAAAATCAGCCATTGAAAACCCTAAGGAGCACAGTTCTAGTCTGGCACACACGAGGCCACCATGAGTCAACATTTGACCACAACTGGTGGTTTACTTCATGGGCTTATTGTCAAGTTCAAATGAAAAAACAAACGTGGAAGCTACCTGAGAGGGACATAGAGATGTGTCACGATGTGTTTCCTGGGCTGTGGAACCATCTGCGCTTGTCAGACAATATGAACAGGTCTCTCCGGGAATTTGTGATGATGTAACATTTTTCCTGAGGAGAGAGATGTGCAAGACTTAAGACCGATCCTACTTCAGGACGCTTCCTTAACAGCAGAGGCCTCTCTTGGACCACATTTAGGATGCAAGCTTATTAAGCTCCAAAATAAAATCTTGATTTACTTCCAGCAGTATACACCTTGACCACACTCATGGGTCATTGCTCATTTTGTTCATTCTCCTCCTTTCTTGCTTATCTCTGCCCAGACAGGATTTCCGAACTCAGCAGCAGATCTGAGAGGTCTGTTGGGTCACTTAGGATAAAAGAGGGAGTGAGAAATCAGAGGGTAATGGAGAAATTGGGGACGATCTGGGCCCATGGGAAGGAGATAATTTATCACAACAACTATGCATCCTCTCAGAGTTGAGATGCAGCCTCTTATTTTTTTATTTATTTTCCTTGTTTTTCCCTACAGATGTCTAATTGCCCTTGTTTTTCCCTACAGATGTCTAATTGCCCTTGTTTTTCCCTACAGATGTCTAATTGCCCTTGTTTTTCCCTACAGATGTCTAATTGCCCTTGTTTTTCCCTACAGATGTCTAATTGCCCTTGTTTTTCCCTACAGATGTCTAATTGCCCTTGTTTTTCCCTACAGATGTCTAATTGCCCTTGTTTTTCCCTACAGATGTCTAATTGCCCTTGTTTTTCCCTACAGATGTCTAATTGCCCTTGTTTTTCCCTACAGATGTTTAATTGCCCTTTGCCTCTGGATTTTCACACGATCAAACTGCAAACTGCAAAGGCTTGAGCTTAGATGAGGACCTATGATCAGGGATGGTAGCCGACATCTACAATGTGGAACTGGGTAGATATAGCCAGCCCTACGGCGTGATTCCCCAATGCGCCCCTCAGTTTGTCCTACAGTGAGGGCTTGCGTGTTGCTGTGATACTGGAAGCTATGCCCCTGGTATTCAAATACCAGCAGGATCACCCATGGCGGACAGGTTTCAGCTGAGCTTCCAGACTAAGACAGACTAGGAAGAGAGACCTGGCAGTTTACTTCTTAAAGGAATTAGCCAGTGAAAACCTTATGAATAGCAGTGGAATATGGTCTGATGTAGTGCTAGAAGATGAGCCCCTCTGGTTGGAAGACACTCAAAATAAGACTGGGAAAGAGCTGCCTCTGCAAAGTAGAGTCAGCCTTAATGACATGGATGGAGTCAAGCTTTTGGGACCTTCATTTGCTGATGTGGCAGGACTCATAATGAGAAGAAACAGCTGCAAACATCCTGAAACGTACGAAGTATGAATCTGGGAAAATTGGAAATTGTCAAAAATGAAATGCATAAAGATTGATATCCTAGGCATTAGTGAGCTGAATGGACTGGTATTAGTCATTTTGAATTGGACAATCATATGGTCTATTATGCCAGGAATGACAACTTGAAGAGGAGTGGTGTTGCATTCATGGTCAAAAAGAAAATTTCAAGATCTATCCTGAAGTATAGTGCTGCCAGTTGTAGAATAATATCCATATGCCTACAAGGAAGACCAGTTAATGCGACTATTATTCAAATTTACGCACCGAATACTAAGGTCAAAAATAAAGAAATTGAAGATTTTTATGAACTTCTGCGGTTTGAAATTGATCAAATATGCAATCAGGATGCACTGATAATTTCTGATAATTGGAAGGCAAAAGTTGGAAATATAGAAGAAGGGTTGGCAGTTGGAAAAGATGACCTTGGTGATAGAATGATGCTGGAGATGGAATGATAGAATTTTGCAAGACTCCAACGTAAACGGCGATTATACACATGGACCTCTCCAGATGGAATACACTGGAATCAAATTGACTACATATGTGGAAAGAGATGTTGGAAAAGCTCAATATCATAAGTCAGAACAAGGCCAGGGGCTGACCATAGATCAGACCATCAATTACTCATATGTAAATTCTAGTTGAAACTGAAGAAGATTAGAACAAGTCCACATGAGCCAAAGTATATCCCACCTGAATTTAGAGACCATCTCAAGAATAGATTTGACACGTTGAACACTAATGATCAAAGACCAGACAAGTTGTGGAATGACATCAAGTACATCATACATGAAGAAAGCAAGAAGTCATTAAAAAGACAGGAGAAAAAGAAAACACCAAAATGGATGTCAGAAGAGACTTTGAAACTTGCTCTTGGATGTTGAGTAGCTAAAGCAAAAGGAAAAAATGATGAAGTGAAAGAGCTGAACAGAAGATTTCAAAGGGTGGCTGGAGAAGACAAAGTAAAGTATTATGATGACATATGCAAAGACCTGGAGCTAGAAAACCAAAAGGGAAGAACCCACTCAGTATTTCTCAAACTGAAAGAACTGAAGAAAAAAGTCAAGCCTCATGTTGCAATATTGAAGGATTCTACAGGGAAGGAAACCCTACGGGGCAGTTCTACTCTGTCCCATAGGGTCGCTATGAGTCAGACCTGACTCGATGGCAACAGGTTTAGTTTTTTTTTGGGTTTCTACAACACAGGAAGCATCAAAAGAAGATGGAAGGAATACACAGTCACTATACCAAAAAGAATATGTCGATGTTCAACCATTTCAGGAGGTAACATATGATCAGGAACCAATGGTACTGAAGGAAGAATTCCAAGCTGCACTGAAGGTGAAAAACAAGGCTCCAGAAATTGACAGAATACCAACTGAGATGTTTTAACAATCGAATGCAGCATTGGAAGTGCTCACTTGTCTATGCCAAGAAATTTGGAAGACAGCTACCTGGCCAACTGACTGGAAGAGATCCATATTTATGCCTGTTCCCAAGAAAGGTGATCCAACCGAATGCAGAAATTATCGAACAATATCATTGATGTCACATGCAAGCAAAATATTGCTGAAGATCATTCAAAAGTGGCTATACCAGTATATTGACAGGAAACTGCCAGAAATTCAAGCCGGGTTTAGAAGAGAACAAGGAACCGGGGATATCACTGCTGACGTCAGATGGATTGTGGCTGAAAGCACAGAATACCAGAAAGATGTTTACCTGTGTTTTATTTATAATGCTAAAGCATTCAACTGTGTGGATCATAACAAATTATGGATAACACTGGGTAGAATGGGAATTCTGGAACAATTAATTGTGCTCATGAGGAATCTGTACATGGATCAAGAGGAAGTCATTTGAACAGAACAAGGGGATACTGCATGGTTAAAAGTTAGGAAACAAAAATCTTCACAACTAGATCAATAAGCAAGATCATGATGAACAGAGAAAAGACTGAGGTTGTCAAAGATTTCATTTTACTTGGGTTCATAATCAACGCCCATGGAAACAGCAGTCAAGAAATCAAAAGACGCATTGCATTGGGCAAATCTGCTGCAAAAGACCTCTTAAAAGCATTGAAAAGCAAAGATGTCACCTTGAGGACTAAGATGTGCCTGACTCAAGCCATGTGGTGTTTTCAGTCTCCTCATACACATGTGAAAGCTGGACAATGAATAAGGAAGACTGAAGAAGAGTTGACGCCTTTGAATTGTGGTGTTGGTGAAGAATATTGAATATACCATGGACTGCCAAAAGAACGAACAAATCTGTCTTGGAGTAAGTACAAACAGAATGCTCCTTAGAAGCAAGGATGGTGAGACTAAGTCTCACATACTTTGGACATGTTATCAGGAGGGATCAGTCCCTGGAGAAGGACATCATGCTTTGTAGAGGGTCAGTGAAAAAGAGGAAGACCCTCAACAAGATGGATTGACGCAGGACTGCAACAATGGGTTCAAGCACAGCAACAGTTGTGAGGATGGTGAAGGACCAGGTAGTGTTTTATTCTCTTGTGCATAGGGTTGCTATGAGTCGGAGCCGACTTGACTGTACCTAACAACAACAACAATGGTGCGATTGGGGGCAGTGGTGGTTCAGTGATTGTCTTAGACATCTAGTGCTGCTGTCACAGAAATACCACAAGTGGATGGCTTTAACAAACAGAAATTTATTCCCTCACAGTCTAGGAGGCTAGAAGTCTGAATTCAGGGTGCCAGCTCTAGGAGAAGGCTTTCTCTTTCTGTCCACTCCGGAGGAAGGTCCTAGTCTCTTCTGACCTTCCATTTCTGGGCAATTTTCTTCTTGCTTGGCATCTCTCTTCCCATCACCTCTGCTCCTCCCCGTTGCTTGTTTAAGCTCTCAAAAGTGATAGATCTAAGACATGCCCTACACTAATCCTGTATCATTAACATAACAAAGACAACCTGTTCTCAAATGGAATTATAACCACAGGCATAGAGGTTAGGATTTACAACAAATATTTTGGGGGGACACAATTCAATCCAGGACAACGGTAGAATTCTCACCTTCCATGCAGGAGACCTCGGTTCAACTCCTGGCCAATGCGCCTCATGCACAGCTACCACTAGCTTGTTAATGGAGACCTGTGTGTTGCTATGATGCTGAGCAGGTTTCAGCAGAGCTTCCAGACTAAGGCAGACCAGGAAGAAAACCCTGGTGATGTACGTCCAAAACTCAGCTAGTGAAAACTCTATGGATCCCAACCGTCTGATCCACAACCAATCATGGAGATGACGCAGGACCACGCAGTCTTTTGTTTTGTTGCTCATGCGGTTGGGAAGAGATGGGGGCCAACTTGACAGCAGCTAACAGCGACACCTGTGACTGGTTGGAACACTATCTAGTAGCTGTGCTAACAGAATGCAAATATTTTCTGTTCCTTCATTTGAGATTCCTCCTTCCAGCTGTTTACCAAGCAGGCACAAAAATTCTCTCCTGGACGTAACTTGTCAAATAATACATCTGCAAAGGTGGGTAAGACTTCCCCCCCTTGGTTTATGGAAGAATGTGTTATTTTACTTGTTTAAGAATTTTTTTTTCCTTTTCTTCTGCTTTAGGAAGCTAAAGGGCTGTTGATCTCAGCAATGGTATTTGAGAAGCAATTAAATGTGTAAAAATTGGTCTTACTCACCTGGGATATTTGATCTGAAAAAAAGCCTCGGGCATTATTAAAGTTTACACTAAGTGTACCTAGTGACATTTCTTTCAGAAATGAACATTCGGTCATCTTATGGAGGTGGTTTATGAGACTGGCCATTAGGAGGAAATTTTAAAAGTCTTACACTAAAGCAAGCTCACCAGATTTTGTTGTGTGCCCAAAGTGATTCCTTGAAGAGAAGTAAAGAGAATGGTCAAGACTTAGAGGAACAAGGAAATATTCCATTCTGTCACTATCTAATGGCTCTGAGAACATCAGCTTTTCTTTGTATACATTTATTTCCTTCTCTCTCCCTACCTACCTCTCTCTATGTATAAAGGTATCATCCTTATACCTAGAAATATGGTATGATATTTACTGTCAGGTTTGGCTGCTATTCATAAGGTTTCCACTGGCTAATACTTTTCAGAAGTAGACTGCCGGGTTCTTCTTCCTAGTCTGTCTTAGTCTGGAAGCTCGGCTGAAACCTGTCCTCCATGGGTGACCCTGCTGGTATCTGAATACCAGTGGCATAGCTTCCAGCATCACAGCAACATGCAAAACCCCACAGTAAGACAAACTGACAGACACATGGGGAAAACCTAACAGTAAATATCACACATGAAGAAAGCAAGAGGTCATTGAAAAGACAGGAAAGAAAGAAAAGACAAAGATGGATGTCAGAGGAGACTCTGAAACTTGCTCTAGAATGTCGAGCAGCTAAAACAAAAGGAAGAATTGATGAAGTAAAAGAACTGAAGATTTCAAAGGGTGTCTTGAGAAGACAAAGTAAAGTATTATAATGACATGTGCAAAGAGCTGGAAATGGAAAACCAAAAGGGAAGAACATGCTCGGCATTTCTCAAACTGAAAAAACTGAAGAAAAATTCAAGCCTTGAGTTGCAATAGCGAAGGATTCTATGGGGAAAACATTAAATGACACAGGAAGCATCAAAAGAAGATGGAAGGAATACACAGAGTCATTATACCAAAAAGAATTAGTCGATGTTCAACCACTTCAAGAGGTGGCATATGATCGGGAACTGATGGTACTGAAGGAAGAAGTCCAAGCTGCTCTGAAGGTATTGGCAAAAAACAAGGCTCCAGGAATTGGTGGAATATCAACTGAGATGTTTCAACAAACAGATGCAGCACTGGAGGTGCTCACTCATCTATGCCAAGAAATATGGAAGACAGCTTCCTGGCCAACTGACTGGAAGAGATCCATATTTATGCCTATTCCCAAGAAAGGTGATCCAACCAAATGTGGGAATTGTAGAACAATATTATTAATATCACATGCAAGATAAATTTTGCTGAAGATCGTTCAGAAATGGCTGCAGCAGTATACCGACAGGGAACTGTCAGAAATTCAGGCTAGTTTCAGAAGAGGATGTGGAACCAGAGATATCGTTGCTGATGTCAGATGGATCCTGGCTGAAAGCAGAGAATACCAGAAGGGTGTTTACCTGTGTTTTATTGACTATGCAAAGGCATTCGGCTGTATGGATCATAGCAAATTATGGATAACATTGCAAAGAACGGGAATTCCAGAACACTTCATTGTGCTCATGAGGAACCTTTACATAGATCAAGAGACAGTTGTTCAGCTAGAACAAGGGGATACTGATTGGTTTAAAGTCAGGAAAGATGTGTGTCAGGGTTGTATTCTTTCACCATACCTATTTAATCTGTATGCTGAGCAGATAATACGAGAAGCTGTACTATATGAAGAAGAACGGGGCATCAGGATTGGAGGAAGACTCATTAACAACCTGCGTTATGCAGATGATACCATTTTGCTTGCTGAAAGTGAGGAGGACTTGAAGCACTTACTAATGAAGATCAAACACCACAGCCTTCAGTATGGATCACACCTCAACATAAAGAAAACAAAAATCCTCACATCTGGACCAATGAGCAACATCATGATAAACAGAGAAAAGATTGAAGTTGTTGAGGATTTCGTTTTACTTGGATCCACAATCAACAGCCATGGAAGCAGCAGTCAAGAAACCAAAAGACGCGTTGCATTGGGTAAATCTGCTGCAAAGGACCTCTTTAAAGTGTTGAAGAGCAAAGATGTCACTTTGAAGACTAAGGTGTGCCTGACCCGAGCCATGGTATTTTCAATCGCATCATATGCATGTGAAAGCTGGACAATGAATAAGGAAGACCGAAGAATTGATGCCTTTGAATTGTGGTGTTGGTGAAGAATATTGAATATACCATGGACTGCTAAAAGAATGAACAAATCTGTCTTGGAAGAAGTATAACCAGAATGCTCCTTAAAGGCAAGGATGGTGAGACTGCACCTTACATGCTTTGGACATGTTGTCAGGAGGGATCAGTCCCTGGAGAAGGACATCATGCTTGGCAGAGTACAGGGTCAGCGGAAAAGAGGAAGACCCTCAATGAGGTGGATTGACACAGTGGGTACAACAATGAGCTCAAGCATAACAACGATTGTATGGATGGCTCAGGACTGGGCAGTGTTTCGTTCTGTTGTGCATAGGAATCTCTGTGAGTTGGAACCGACTCGACAGCACCTAACAACAACAACAATGTTTACTGTCAGAATGTGGATAAAGGGTAGGTTTGTACCTCTTTGGGCCACCACCTGTCTGTCAGTTCATTGTGCTGTGATGGCTTGCATGTTGCTATGATGCTGGGAGCTATGCCACTGGTATGTCAAATACCAGCAGGATCACCCACAGTGGACAGGTTTCAGTAGGGTTCCGGACTAAGACAGACTAGGACGAAAGGCCTGATGATCTACTTCCAAAAACTTGCCAATAAAAACACTCTGAATCACAAAAAACATTGTCTAATATAGTACTGGAAGTTGAGTCCTCTAGGTGGGAAGACACTCAGAACACACAGTGGTCACAATAGGCTGGAGTGTACCAATGATTGTGAAGCTGGCACAGGACAGGTCGACTGTTTGGTTGTTGAACATTGGGTCACCATAAGTCAGAGCTGACTTCATGGCAACTAATAAGAACAACACCCCCTCCTTTGTAAGTAAGATAAATGTAAATAGTACATTTGATAAATACACAAACGTACTCATTACGTTTGTGTATTTATCGAATGTGTTTTATATACCTAGTACTTATGCAAAGCATGGGGTGAGTTACAAGAGAAATCTAAGGAAAGACCATCCCTATA
This sequence comes from Loxodonta africana, assembly GCF_030014295.1. Lineage (NCBI taxonomy): Eukaryota > Metazoa > Chordata > Mammalia > Proboscidea > Elephantidae > Loxodonta > Loxodonta africana. Next base: position 187,316,159 of record NC_087345.1, on the reverse strand, counting down.
TTTGAGGATCTCTTCTGACATGACAATTAGGTAATACATGAGAGCAGCATGTAATCAAAAATTGAATTTCATAGTTCAGACTTCAGTGCTTCACCATGAAATTCCTATTTCCTATAAGTAAACCACACTGTGACAAAAAGCAAAATGTATTTGCATGAAATAAAGAAATTGGGCCACATCCATTACTAAATTGGAGAATGGGAGGAGAGGCCTTTAGTGCTATACTACTTCAACTCCTGTGACCCTGAGCTCCATCTGGGTGCTCTGTCCCCCAGGGACCTGCCCTCTCACTGGCCCCTAACCCAGCCTGTGCTGCCCAGGAAGCATCCTGAACCCATTTCCCCCAGTACCAACACAGCATCATAGAATCTTAGATCTTCCAGGGACCTTACTGACTTGAAACTAACCAGCTCACTTTACCGACAAAGAAATGAAGGTCCAGAAAGGTGAAGTGACTTGTCTGAAATAACCTGGTTACTTGGATAGCAGTAGAATCCAAGTGCTATGGATTAAATTATGTCCCCCCCAAAACATGTGTTGTAAATCCTAACCTTTATGTCTGTGGTTATAATACCATTTCGAAGTGAGTTGTCTGCTATGTTAATGAGGAAGTGTTAGTGTAGGGTGTATCTTGAGTCTATCTCTCATGAGATATAAAAAGAGATTAAACGGAGGCGGGGCCAAGATGGCAGAATAGCCAGATGCTTCCCGCAATCCCACTTACAACAAAGACCCGAAAAATCAGGTGAAACAATTATATTTATGACAAGCTAGGAGCCCTGAACATCAAAGGCAAAGTTAGAAAACAGACTAAATGGCAAGGGGAGAGTGAGACCATTCAGAAGTGGAGAGGAGTTGCCGGACCTGAATCACTGAGATCCCTCAGGCACCATTCCCAGAAGTGGCTGCGGCAGGCTGGTAGTAGTGTTTGGCCACAGTTTTCTCAGGGAAAAGCAGCCAGCCACACAGCCTACTCACACCTCTGGAACCAGAGAAGGAATTTGCTGTTGGCAAAAGCTAAGTACTTGCGTATATTTTATTGTGCACCCCCCACCGCCCCCAAGCCAGCTTCAGTGGCTGTTGATTTTCCTGGGCTTGAGATAAGCCCATCTGAGCACCCTGAGCCATGCTCTTGGACTTGGAGAAGGAATAAATTTACAATAGGGGGAAAAGATAATTTGCCAGCTCCACTAACCTGGGGAGTTCAGGAGAGAAGCAGCTTCTGTCCGGGCATAAACAGTCCATGGACTTTGAATATCTTTCCCCACTGCATGGAACTGTCTGGGCCTATTCCAAGAGAATAGGCCCTTGCTAGCAGACTGTGACTGTTTAAGCTGTGCAGTGAAGAGGTGGGTGTTTGATATTTGACACAGCTTTGTCTATTAAACAGGGTCCTCACCTACCCACATCAGGGCCCTAACAACTGGTAGCTCTTCTCAGGTCACCCAGCCCCCATGAAAGGTGTCCAAGGATAACTGTTATCTTCCAGTCCCTACAACAAAAAGCGTGGGGGTGCCCATAGTCCGTCTGCAGAACCCATGCACCTTTACTCTCTAGGGAAGAGGGACATGCTTTCCTCAGAGACACTCGGGGGACAGTTCTCAGCCCCCTGCCTAGTTCAGAGCATGACTCCCTGCTGCAACCAGATACTGGTACCAAAGTCAAACACCCCTGCCCCTCTAAGACTGTAGGACAGAGTCTGTACCACACGTTGATGACCAGCTACCTGGACACCTGAGCTGAATCCACACAAGAAAAGTGAATGGACTCATAAGCTCATATACCTGATAACAGCTCTATCCATCTGAGGACAGGACATCAGAGCCCCAAAGGTGAAAACAATCAAGCCAGCTCACTCAAGCAAACCATTTGGGCGTATCAAAACAAAGCAAAACGAGAAACTAGGATAAAGTAAGCAAAAATAAAATAAACTAATACCATAGCTTATAGATGGCTTGGAGACAATAGTCAATATCAAACCACATAAAGAAACACATGATGATTGCTTCAACAAGCTCTCAAAACACAGAATCAAAGGATCTTCTAGATGAAGGTGCCTTCCTGGAATTACTGGATGCAGAGTTCAAAAGATTAATATACAGAACTTTTCAAGACATCAGGAATCAGATCAGGAAGGAGATCAGGCAATAGGCAGAACAAGCCAAAGAACACACAGATAAAACAGTTGAAAAAATTAAAGAGGTTCTTCAAGAACATAATGAAAAATTTAATAAGCTGCAAGAATCCATAGAGACACCAATCAGAAATTCAGAAGATTAACAACAAAATTACAGAAGTAGAAAACTCAATAGAAAGTCAGAGGAGCAGAATTGAGCAAGTAGAAGCTAGAATTTCTGAACTCGAAGATAAATCACTTGACACTAACATATTTGAAGAAAAATCAGTAAAAGAATTATAAAAATGAAGAAATCTTAAGAATCATGTGGGACTCTATCAAGAGAAATAACCTACGAGTGATTGGAGTACCAGAACAGGGAGGGATAACAGAAAAGACAGAGAGAATTGTTGACTGTTTGTTGGCAGAAAACTTCTCTGATATCATGAAAGATGAAAAGATATCTATCCAAGATGCTCATCGAACCCCGCATAAGGTAGATGTTAAAAGAAAGTCACCAAGATATATTATAATCAAACTTGCCAAAACCAAAAATAAAGAATTGTAAGAACAGCGAGGGATAAACGAAAAGTCACCTACAAAGGAGAGCCAATAAGAATAAGCTCAGACTACTCGGCAGAAACCATGCCGGCAAGAAGGCATTGGGGTGACATATTTAAAAAATTGAAGGAAAAAAATTGCCAGCAAAGAATCATATATCCGGAAAAACTGTCTCTTAAATATGAAAGTGAAATTAGTACATTTCCAGGTAAACAAAATTTTAGGGATTTTGTAAAAACCAAACTGAAACTACAAGAAATACTACAGGGAGTTCTTTGGTTAGGATATCAATAATATCAGGTATCAATCCAAGACTAGAACACTGGACAGAGCAATCAGATGTTAACCCAGATGGGGAAATCACAAAAATAAATTAAGATAAAAAAATGTTCAAAACGGAGAAACAGCTATGTCAATATGTAAAAGAAGATCATATTAAAACATTAAAGAGGGAATGTAGTCATAGGTCTTTCATATGGAGAGGAAGGCAAGGTGATATAAAGAAATAAAACTTAGGTTTAAACTTAGAAAAATAGGGGTAAATATTAAAGGTATAACCACAAAGGAGACTAGCTATCCTACTCATCAAAATAAAATACAAGAAAAAAATAAAGACTCAGCAGAAACAAAATCAACAACAATGAATAAGAGGAAAAGACCATATATAAAGATAAACTACTCAGGACAAAAAATTAAGTGAGAAAAGGAAACTGTCAACAAAACACACAAAACAACATCAAAATGACAGTACTGAACTCATATCTATCCATAATTGCGCTGAATGTTAATAGACTAAATGCACCAATAAAGAGACAGGGAATGGCAGAATGGATAAAAACCATGATCCATCTATATGCTGCCTAGAAGAGACACACCTTAGATTAGAGACACAAATAAACTAAAGCTTAAAGGACGAAAAAAACATATCAAGCAAACAACAATCAAAAAAGAGCAGGAGTGGCAATATTAATTTCTGACAAAATAGACTTCAAAGTTAAATCCACCACAAAGGATAAGGAAGGACACTATATATTGATTAAAGGGACAATATTCCAGGAGGATATAACCATAATAAATATTTATGCACCCAAAGACATGGCTGGAAGATACATGAAACAAACTCTAACAGTGAGATAGACAGCTCAACAATTATAGTAGGAGACTTCAGCACACCACTTTTGGTGAAGGACGTGACATCCAGAAAGAAGTTCAATAAAGACATGGAAGATCTAAATGCCACAATCAACCAACTCGACCTTATAGACATATACAGAGCACTCCACCCAACAGCAGCCAAGTATACTTTCTTTTCTAGTGCACATGGAACATTCTCTAGAATAGGCCACATATTAGGTCATAAAGCAAGCCTTAGCAGAATCCAAAACATTGAAATATTACAAAGCATCTTCTCTGACCATAAGGCCATAAAACTAGAAATCAACTACAGAAAAAGCAGGGAAAAGAAATCAACCACTTGGAAACTGAACAATACCCTGCTCAAAAATGACTGGATTATAGAAGACATTAAGAATGGAATATAGAAATTCATAGAATCCAACGATAATGAAAACACTTCGTATCAGAACCTTTGGGGCACAGTGAAAGCAGCACTCAGAGGTCATTTTATATCAATAAACACACACATCCAAAAAGAAGAAACAGCCAAAATCAAAGAATTATCCCTACAACTTGAACAAACAGAAAGAGAGCAACAAAAGAAACCTTCAGGCACTAGAAGAAAGGAAATAATAAAAATTAGAGCAGAACTAAATGAAATAGAAAACAGAAAAACAATTGAAAGAGTTAACAAGACCAAAAGCTGGTTCTTTGGAAAAATTAACAAAATTGATAAGCCATTGGCCAAACTGACAAAAGAAAAACAGGAGAGGAAGAAAATAATCCAAATAAGAAATCAGATGGGCAATATTACAACAGAACCAACTGAAATTAAAACAATCATATCAGATTACTATGAAAAATTATACTCTAACAAATTTGAAAACCTAGAAGAAATGGATGAATTCCTAGAAACACACTACCTACCTAAACTAACACAAACAGAGGTAGAACAACTAAATAGACCCATAACAAAAGAAGAGATTGAAAAAGTAATCAAAAAACTCCCAACATAAGAAAGCCCTGGTCAGGACAGCTTCACTGCAGAGTTCCTTCAAACTTTCAGAGAAGAATTAACACCACTACTACTAAAGGTATTTCAGAGCATAGAAAAGGACAGAATACCTCCAACCTCATTTTATGAAGCCAGGATATTACTGATACCAAAACCAGGTAAAGACGCTTAAAAAAAAGAAAATTACAGACCTATATCCCTCATGAACTTATATGCAAAAATCTCAACAAAATTCTACTCAAAAGAATTCAACAACATATCCAAAAAATAATTCACCATGGCCAAGTGGGTTTCATACCAGGTATGCAGGGATGGTTCAACATTAGAAAAACAACGTAATTCATCATATAAATAAAACAAAAGACAAGAACCATATGATTTTTTCAATTGATGCAGAAACAGCACTTGACAAAGTTCAACACCCATTCATGATAAAAACTCTCAGCAAAATAGGAATAGAAGGAAAATTCCTCAACACACTAAAGGGCATTTATACAAAGCCAACAGACAACATCACCCTAAATGGAGAGAGCCTGAAAGCATTCCTCCTGAGATGCGGAACCAGACAAGGATGCCCTTTATCACACCACTCTTGTTCAACATTGTGCTGGAGGTCCTAGCCAGAGCAATTAGGCTAGATAAAGAAATAAAGGGCATCCAGATTGGCAAGGAAGAAGACAAAGTATCTCTATTTGCAGATGACATGATCTTATACACAGAAAACCCTAAGGAATCCTCCAGAAAACTACTGAAACTAATAGAAGAGTTCAGCAGAGGACCAGGATGCAAGATAAACACACAAAAATCAGTTGGATTCCTCTACACCAACAAAAAGAACATCAAAGAGGAAATCACCAAATCAATACCATTTACAGTAGCCCCCAAGAAGATAAAATACTTAGGAATAAATCTTAACAGAGACGTAAAAAAAAACTAAAATTTAAAAAATAAAAAAAAACCTGAAGAAAACTAGAAGATGCTACTGCAAGAAACCAAAAGATACTGACATAAATGGAAAAAACATACCTTGTTCATGGATAGGAAGGCTTAACACTGTAAAATGTTTATCCTACCACAAGCCATCTATTCATACAATGGAATTCTCATCCAAATTCCAACGACATATTTTAATGAGGTGGAGAAACAAATTACCAACTTATTATGGAAAAGAAAGAGGCTCCAGATAAGTAAAGCATTACTGAAAAAGAAGAACAAAGTGGGAGGCCTCACTCTACCTGATTTTAGAAACTGTTATACTGCCACAGTAGTCAAAACAGCCTGGTACTGGTACAACAGATACATAGAAGAAAGGAACAGGATTGAGAATTCAGACATGAATCCATCCACGCATGAGCAGTTGATATTTGACAAAGGCCCAAAGTCAGTTAAATGGGGGAAAGACAGTCTTTTTAACAAATGATGCTGGCATAACTGGATATCCATCTGCAAAAAAATGAAACAAGACCCGTACCTCATGCCATGCACAAAAATCACTCAAAATGGATCAAAGACCTAAATATAATATCTAAAACAATAAAGATCATGGAAGAAAAAAATAGGGACAATGTTAGGAGCCCTAATACATGGCATAAACATTATACAAAACATTACTAACAATGCAGAAGAAAAACTAGATAATTGGGAGCTTCTAAAAATCAAACAGCAATGCTCATCCAAAGACTTCACCAAAAGAGTAAAAAGACTACCTACAGACTGGGAAAAAGTTTTTAGCTATGACATTTCTGATCAGTGTCTGATCTCTAGAATCTACATGAAACTGCAAAAACTCAACTACAAAAAGACAAATAACTCAATTAAAAAATGGGCAAAGGATATGAACAGACACTTCACTAAAGAATACATTCAGGTGGCGAACAGATACATGAGGAAATGCTCACGATCCTTAGCCATTAGAGAAATGCAAATCAAAACTACAATGAGATTTCATCTCACTCCAACAAGGCTGGCATTAATCCAAAAAACACAAAACAATAAATGCTGGAGAGACTGTGGAGAGACTGGAACTCTTATACACTGCTGGTGGGAATGTAAAATGGCACAACCACTTTGGAAATCGATTTGGCACTTCCTTGAAAAGCTAGAAATAGAACCACCATACAATCCAGCAATCCCACTCCTTGGAATATATCCTAGAGAAATAAGAGCCTTTACATGAACAGATATATGCATACCTATGTTCATTGGAGCACTGTTTACAATAGCAAAAAGATGGAAGCAACCAAGGTGCCCATCAACAGATGAATGGAGAAATAAATTATGGTATATTCACACAAGGGAATACTAAAAAAACAAAAAAATGCATCGATAAAGAACAGTGATTAATCTGCGAAACATTTCATAACATGGAGGAATCTGGAAGGCGTTATGCCAAGGGACAAATATTGTATAAGACCACTATTATAAGAACTTGAGAAATAGTTTAAACTGAGTAGAAAATATTCTTTTGTGGTTACGAGATGGGGGGAGGGAGGGAAGGTAGAAGAGGGGTATTCACTAAGTAGATAGTAGGTAAGAACTACTTTAGGTGAAGGGAAAGACAACACACAATACAGGGGAGGTCAGCACAACTGGACTAAACCAAAAGCAAAGAAGTTTCCTGAATAAACTGAACTCTTTGAAGGCCAGTGTAGCAGGGGCAGGGGTTTGGGGACCATGGTTTGAGGGGACATCTAAGTTAATTGACATAATAAAATCTCTTAAGAAAACATTCTGCATCCCACTTTGGAGAGTGGCGTCTGAGGTCTTAAACGCTAGCAAGCCGCCATCTAAGATGCGTCAATTGGTCTCAACCCACCTGGAGCAAAGGAGAAGGAACAACACCTAAGACATAAGTAATTATGAGCCCAAGAGGCAGTGAGGGCCACATAAACCAGAGACTACATTAGTCTGAGACCAGAAGAACTAGATGGTGCCTGGCTACAACTGATGACTGCCCTGACAGGGAACACAACAGAGAACCCCTGAGGGAGCAGGAGAGCAGTGGCATGCAGACCCCAAATTCTTGTAAAAAGATCAGGCTCAACGGTCTGACTAAGACTAGAATGACCCCAGAGGTCATGGTCCCCAGACCTTCTGTTAACCCAAGACAGGAACCATTCCTAAAGCTAACTATTCAGACAGAGATTAGGCTAGAGTATGGGATAGACAATGATACTGGTGAAGAATGAGTTTCTTGGATCAAGTAGACACATGAGACTATTTTGGCATCTCCTGTCTGAAGGGGAGATGAGAGGGTAGAGAGGGTCCGAAGCTGGCTGAATGGACTTGCAAAGAAATAGAGGAGGGAAGGAGTGTGCTGTCTCATTAGGGGGAGAGCAATTAGGAGTATATAGCAAGATGTTTATAAATTTTTGTATGAGTCCGACTTGATCTGTAAACTTTCACTTAAATCACAATAATAAAAAAAAAAAGATTAAACAAGTGAGCAGAGGAGAGATGTGGTAAGATAGATGCCAAGACACATGGAGATCTCCAAGGAACCAGGAAGCAGAAGCTGAGGAGACAAGGACTTTCCTCCAGAGCTGACAGAACGAGAAAGCCTTCCCCTAGAGCCAGAGATGTGAATTTGGATTTCTAACCTCTGAGACTGTTATCTGGCTACCTTCAAGAAGGCACCTGAAGTCAAAATAAGCTAGGAATGACAAAGCTTGGTGTCTTAGTTGCCTAGTGCTGCTGTAATAGAAATAACATAAACTGGTGGCTTTAACAAACAAAATTAATTTAAACTGTGAGAAAATTAATTTAAGCTGTGAGAAAATTAATTTTCTGTATGTTAAAGACACCAGTTTATGTTATTTCTGTTACAGCAGCACTAGGCAACTAAGACACCAAGCTTTGTCGTTGCTAGCTTATTTTGACTTCAGGTGCCTTCTTGAAGGTAGCCAGATAAAAGGGATAATTTTGCCCAAGAGCTTACTGTCTACAATAGCGTGATCTTTCTAAGGTCATTAGAAAGTAACAATGTAACTCAAAAGAATGTCTTAAATAGTGGGATCTGAAGCAATATGAGAAGCCTATGAGAGAACTAGGATCCCTGATGGCGCAGAGGTCAAGAGCTCGTATTTTAACCATAAAGGTTGGCAGTTTGAATCCACCAGCCGCTCCTTGGAAACCCCATGGGCCAGTTCTACTTTGTCCTACAGGGTGGCTAGGAGTCAGAATTGACTTGACAGCAACAGGTTTTTTTTTTTAATAAGAGAACTATCAAAGGAGAATTGAAATTGCTAATTACAGGTGAAATCAGCAAACATTTCATGAAGTTAAAAGAGTTATAATAGAAATATAAAAGCGCAGAGCTTTGAAATAATGCCCTAATCCTCCTACTATAAACATAATATCGTAATCTGTATTCTTAGCCTGTTTTCAATACTTAAAGATTTAAAAACTTTATGATTATTGCATTTGTACCACTTACACTCTGCTTTATTCCATTTGCTAACAAACGGTACATTTTCATGGCCCTCTGGCCTTCGTAGCTACCAGCCTGAATGCCTGTAGAGTGCTGCATCGGTGACGGCACTCTGCTCATCTTCTCAAGCCTCTGTCGTTGGACGTTTAGGTTGCTTCTAGCTTCCTGATATTGGAAAACAGCATAGCATGAGTACGTGTGCATTTTCATATTTTTTATTATTTCCTTAGAATAAAAGGAGGCCTGGTTGCACAGTGGTTAAGAGCTCTGCTGCTAACCAAAAAGGTCTGCAGTTTGAATCCACTAGCTGCTCTTTGGAAACCCTACGGGGGTAATCCCACTCTGTCCTACAGGGTCACTATGAGTTGGAACTGACGCTACCGCAACAAGTTTGGTCAGTATAAAAACCAGTTACTGTCGCATTGATTCTGATTCATGGTGACCCCATGTGCGTCAGAGCAGAACCGTGCTCCATAGAGTTTTCAATGGCTGGTTTTTCAGAAGTAGATCACCAGGCCTTTCTTCTGAGGTGCCTCTGTATGGACTCAAAGTTCCAACCTTTCAGTTAGCAGCCGAGCTTGTTGGCCATTTGCACCACCCAGGGACTTCTTCCTTGGGATAGATTTTCAGAAATTTCTAATTAAATTCACACATACTTTCAACTGATGATTAAGCTAGTTTTAACCGTATGGGCATTACTGTTTGTAATGTTGTCATAATTTCATGGGTTGAGTTTAACATGTTAACCTTGAAGAAGACATTTCCCTCGGGTGCTCTGTCTATTACTTGGATAATCTCCCTTCAGGTGACTGGGGCATCTGAGTTATCCACACTAAGCCTAACAATAAAGTTCCCAGTGTTATGCTCAACTCAGTCATTGATGAAGCATAGTTAATTATATTTTAGTAACTAGCCACTTATTAAGTAGTTATCCTACATATTAGAAAATTTAAAATTAAATAAGATTTACAAATTGGGCCAACTCTTAAAAGAACTTGATGGGCTAGGTGTTCTTAAGTGTCTTCAACGTTGTAATTACTCAAATCATGATTTTCCTCCATTCTTGAGGATATTGGCTTTCCAGAATAAATTTCCACCCAAATTAAGCTCAAAATCCCAATTCTACATTTTCCACCCCATGGCTCCCAACTGCTCTGAATGCGCTTGGCATATTCGCTGGCTCTCCTGCCTGATTTCTTTATTCCAACTTTAACACACCCAGACCATATACGCCTTGGCAGTAGGGATGCTGAGAGCAGGTGGCAAGAGGAGACAGATGTTCACAAGGCAGAATCTACATGACTCTGTTACTGGTTGGATATGGGGAATGAGGGAAAGGGAGAAGAGCCTGGCTTGGTTTACTTGGTCAGACTGTGGTGCCATTCACCAAAACAGGAAGCCCTGATGGAGGAGCTGGATACTGATCGTTTCTGGCTTAGGAGTGCTAAGTTTGAGTTGCCTGTGGAATGTTCAGGAGGAAGTTGGGCTTATTGGACTGGAGCTCAGAGAAGGATTCGACTGGAGACAGATTTGGGAATAATCAATACAGAGCTGCTGTCGAGTCCTTGGACATTGTTGCCTGCAATTATACACCTGCTTGGTGGCCCTAAGATATAGGAAAAGTGATGGTGTCCTCAAGGCTATCGGAATCCTGTAAGAATTCACTTCTAAGGGAGTGAATTCCCTTGTTCTCCTGTTTCAGAAGCAGATGTTATAGCATAGCAGCCCTGATGCATTTACCCCACGCAGTGACTGGGTCAGTGGGAGCAACGGCAGAGCACGGTGTTCCGGGAGTTGCTAACTATCCATGCTCAAGTTTACATATTTCTGTAAAGTTTCAAACTCTTTCCTTCTGTGGTCTCTCTCCTGACTCTACCTAGGGTTCCACCTCAAACCTCCTACGGGATGAATGGTTTGTACCACCCCTGCTGGTCCCACAGGGCTGCCTCCTTCCCGAGCTAAATCAAGCTGGTGTGCCCCCACTTGTGTTTCTATGGCATTGTAAAAAGGGGAGTGCTTGAGTGTCCTACACTACTTTGGTGGAGAGAGCAGGGAGTTACTTATCTACTGAGCATCATTTTCACAGATTGGAGTTGGTGTTAAACCTGATCTTTTTTAAAGAAAACTATCCTTATAATATTGTTCCTATTTTGTTGTTGTTGGAGCTTTAGTCCCCATCAAATTAAATTTTCTTTTTTTCTCTGAAATATTATTTAAATTTTGACATGCTAATATATCTTATTGACAATTTTATTCTCAGACTAAGGTGGCTAAGATGCCCCAGGGGCAATGTATAGAGGTAGGAGAGGATGATGTGGGGAAGTGGCCTAAAGGGGTTACTCAGCTGTTGAGCCTGTCTGGACAAAATGACACAAGCCTCCAAATCACTGCCATTTATCAGTTCATAGTCTCCAGTAGGGTTCTTAACACAGCCCCCTCCGCCAAACCCCTGTTTTCCTAGTCGGCTCAGTTTCCTATGCTCTTCTTCAACCACTTAGAACCCTTTTCATTAAATCAAACAGTAGCTTAGTTTAATCAGTAAAGAATGTCTGCCTTCCGCATTGTGCTCCTTTAAAGAACTATCTATAGAGGATCATACTGAAAACAGCAACTTGCAAGCTTATGTGCACTTAAGGGCACTCCTTCAGAAAAGGAGGGTGAGAGTGGTTGCACAATTTGAAGAATGTAGTCAACATCACGGAATTGTACACGTAGGAATTATCGAATTGGTATACCTTCTGCTGTGTCCATTTTCAACAACAAAATAAAATAAATTATCAAAAATAAATAAATAAACAAAACCCTTTCCACTCTTCTTACACCTTAGCAGGTAACCTTACCTCCTATTTTAGAGAAGGCAGAAGTCACCCAACGAGAGCTTCTCAACTACCCACCACCACCCTGTTTCCTGACTTTCTGTTTATATGGCTATATTTCTCCACTAGCTTCTAACACTTAATGAGCACTTCCTCTGTTCCAGGCAGTGCTCTGGGCTTTACCTAGATTTTCTAATTTATGCTGTCATAAAAAAAAAAAAAAAAAAACTAGTGCCATCGAGTCGTTTCCGACTCTTGGCGACCACAAGGGTATCAAAATTTATGCTGTCATAGCAACCCTATAAGACAGACAGATATTGTACTACTACTACCAGTTACCATTGAGTCAATTCCAACTCATGGTGGCCCCGTGTGTGTCAGAGTACCACTGAGTACAACTGTGCTCCATAGGGCTTTCAATTGCTGATTTTCGGGGAGTGGATCTCCAGGCCTTTCTTCAGAGACATCTCTGAATGGACTCAAACCTCCAACCTCTTAGTTAGCAGCAGAGCACTCTAACAATTCACATCCCCCAGAACTCCAGAATAGTGTACCCATTGCCATCGAGTTGATTCTGACTCGTGGCAACCCTATAGGACAGAGTGGAACTGCCCTATATGGTTTCTAAGAAGTGGCTAGTGGATTGGAACTGTCAACCTTTTGGTTAGCAGCTGTAGTTCTTAACCACTGCACCACCAGGGCTCCCCAGAATGGTGTAGTGGTACTCACTTTACAGATAAAAAAACAAAAAACAGAAAAACAGTAGTTAGGGAAGATACTACAAACTCCAAGCTCCAACATATTGTAGAGTGTCTAGGATTGGGTAGTTGTTCAATAAACAATTTTTAAAATTAATTCTCATCTAAAAGAAACTTAAACCTGTGGGGAAGGCAGCATATAGGAAAGATTTGAAGACATAAGACAAAGAAGGAATCAATAATCGAACAATACCTCATAGTTGACAGAAGCTTGAAGAACTCAGTTGGGGAGATTGGCTTTCAGCAGAAGGGAGAGCTCTTCCTTGGAGACTAGAGGACAGGGAGCAAGGGTGGGAGCAAGTGGAAATGTTCCGAAGAGGCTGAAGGAGTCTCTATAGGCCTGGTGTCTTCAGAGAGAGGGTTGAAGCAATAAGCATAGGGGCTTGAGGAGAGGAGCTAAATCTGGAACAGGTGCTGTCAAGAAATGGGGCGGGGGGCGGGGCTGACCAAGGACCAACAAAAGGGATCTCCTGGTGTGCCCATGGCTGGAGGAAGAAAGCGTTCATTGAGTGCCTACTCCATGCTAAGAGTCCCTGGGTGGTGAGAATGGTTACAACCTACCCAGAGATGCTTTGGGAGAAAGTCCTGGCTATCTGTTTCTGAAAGACCATAGGCATGAAAGCCCTATGGAGCACAGTTCTACTCTGTAATGCACGGGGTCACCATGAGTTGGAACTGACTTGTTGGCTGCTGGTATTCCACGCCAAGAGCCAGGATCCTATCATTTGATCCTTTCAGTAGCCCTGTGAACTATTTCACCGCCAAGGAAACTGAAGCTCACTGGTGACTTTCAAGGTCACACAGTGGAGGAAACTGGATAGAAACTTAGATCCGACCCCCAAACCCCATGTCCTTTCCCCACACCCAGCTGCCTCATGCAGCTTTTGACCTATTCCAGGAGAAAAGCCCAGGGTGGCCTCTCAGTTCAGTAATCAGCCGTTGGCTGGCTCAGGGCTTTTTAATCTCTCCTCTTCTGGGCTAGTAACAAAGACAGGGTGTTTATGGTCACAGAGGCACTACCTTTGCCAATGCTGATTTTTTAATCAGAATATTTTTAAGCTGCTGGATTAACTACCTCTCTTCCTATCGGGTATCTGAAGCTTGTATACATTTGGTCCCTTCATCAGATGCCCAGCAGGCACAGAACCTGCCTGCTCTGAGTACCTTTAACCATGTCTTTTTACACAAAATGAATTTAAAAAATGATATAAAACTGAACCCAAGTCTTTAAAACAGAGATGTGAAATGATATTTCTATAACTCTTAGCATTTTTTTTTTCCCTAGTTGAATGGGATCCATCTAGGTTTATTCCTGAAATTACCCATCAGAGATTCAGCTCTTGAAATATGCCTGGATACTTTTTAAAGTCCCAATGTCCTGTTAAAATCCAACTGAACTGTTCCTTGTATTAGCCAATTACACTTTAGTGAGAATGACAGATCAGAAAAATGATTGGGATAAGAGGAGATGAGATGAGGGCATGTCCCGGACTTCTTGGAGATAGAAGGGAGTCATGGTTGCTACCAAAGAGGCAAGAAGGATAAAGGAAAAGAGACTGGAGTCACAAAGATCAACTTTGTATAAGAGAGGCCAAGAGGTAGAGAGAGGAGCCCAGGCAGGGAATATTGGCACAGGCAGCTTGTTGTACTTGGGAAGATCAAGTGAAAACACCAGGACCAGAAGGCAAGAGGCAGGCTTAAGGGCTCTGAGTTTGGAATCACAGAGAAGATGGGTAAGAACACTCAGGACAAGGTGTGGTGTGGGATAGAAGCTGATTGCTTCCGTATTTGGGTGGTGCAGGAGTGGTGGCTTGTCTTTGTGTGTATGTGGGCCAGAGAGCGTTAAAGGACCAGAGTCAGGACCAACAGATATGTTAGTAACTTCGTATCTCTAAAGGCGGCCATCACAGATTCAACCAAGACACCTTGGGTCTGTCCAAGGTAAAGGAGTGTATGTTGTCTCCTTTGTAGTAGAATAGACCAAGTGCTGGGAAATTTCTCTACCCATGTGTATCTCCCCAATGAGGACCTTACCAATAACCCTGGATGTATTTCTAACACTATTTATTAACCAATTTTTATTTATTAGGTGTTGTTGAGCCAGAAAGCACACTCTCTCTATGATTTATTTTTTTATACCTCACAGAGATCCTGGTGTGGACAGGGCATGTGCTCTGTTCTGTATTCCTTTCTTAGGGATCTTGATGGATTTGGTTAGCGAAGAGTCTGATAACAAATTTCACTGTGAATAAAAGGGGATGGGATAGAGTTTAGTACCTGAAAAGGCAATATGGATGTCACAAAAGATGAGGAGAAAACACACAAAGAGGGCTGGAAGGACCCCAAAGACACACCTTTCCTGCTTCTCTAGTTAACCCCCACTCCAAGCTCAGCAGCTGTTGGTCCAATGGCTGACATTGTGGGCACTTTAGAGGCAAAATATAGGGCTGGAGGATCACATAGAATAGGGGTGAATGGCATCCAAAGTGTTTCTGTAAAGTCTTGATTGTGCTATAGGAAAATAACACTGGTGATAATCCAAATGGAATTAACAACTTTTGTTGTTAACCTGACACTTCTCACATAAGTTAATGAATAGCTTACAGTAAAGTTAAATCGGTAACTTCAGGGGCCTAGAAAAAGAGTTATTGACTTACTTCAGACCCACCCTTACTTTATTGAACTTGGAAACATCTGTGTTAGTCTTGCACTAATCCTTCTTGAGTTGGCACAACATGACTGTGCTAGAAAGTTCCATGGAATTCACCACATTCATCCTTTAATTAGACTAAACTTGGACTTAAAAGCTTCTGTGTGATTTGGAAAAATCTGATCTTTGGTCTCAGACTGCTAAATCCTTTGAGAATTTTGAAGTGCAAATATGCAAAATCATAATACAGTGTAAGGTTCTGTTAATCTGAAGAGTACGTGAGTCATTTTAAGCCTAGAGTATTTCAGACTTAGTCATTTCCTTCATATGAAATCTGACTTTCCAGCATAAAAATCATGAAGTATAAATTTTTCCAGCAATTAGATTACAAGTCTAAAATATGGAAACTGTGTATGGACGTAATATGGCTAATGTGGCCACAGTATTTTGTTGGAACTGTGATTGAAAAAAAATTTTTTGCGTCATCTGGCTGTTTCTTCTCTGTTCTTTCTCATCACTCTTTTCTGGGTATTAAGCTTGACTGTGAGCTCATTTTCTCTACGGGCAGTTAGTTTCACATGAAGAAGGTGTCTTCGGCTTGTGAGGCAGGTGCTCCTAGTCCTCTTCCACATCATGGAAGTTAATAAGATGCTGAATGTAATTATACAATGCCCAGTTCTCTGTACAGGAGATGCTCAATAATGTGTATTGAATGAATTAGTTTTTTAAAAACAACATACATTACTATATATATATATATAAATTTTCTCTTTGAGTGGGTTAAAGCACTCATACTTGTTATTGTTAGTTGTAACTGCCTTGGCTCCGACTCATGGCAACCGTAGGTGTAACTGAACACAGTGTTGCCTGGCCCTGCGCCATCTTCATGATTGCTACTGTGTTCAAGTCCCCTGTTGCAACTGTTGTGTAGTGTCTTCCAGCCTATGGGGCTCATCTTCCACCATCATATTGGAAAATTTTCTTGTGATCCACTGGGTTTCCATTGGCTAATTTTTGGAAGTGGATTGCCAGGCTATTCTTCCTAGTTTATCTTAGTCTGGGAGCTCTGCTGAAACCTGTCCATGTGGGCGACCCTGCTGGCATTTGAAATATCAGTGATATAGCTTCCAGCATCGTAGCAACATGCAAGCCACTACAGTACTGACAAACTGACAGATGGGTGTTGGAAAACACCTACACTTAACCAATTATAAATACTTTGGAAGTCACAGTATCTCACTGGGGAGTATAATTTCTTTCTTCCTTTTTATATCTAGAGATTTAAAATGTGATTTTTTTTTATCAAACATGTCATTTTGTTTCTCAGAAGAAAAATGTGAGAAAGGCAGAGCGATAATTATTACCCTTATCTCATGGATGAGGAAAATTGGGCTCAGAAAAATTTAACAAGATTACAGTCTAATAAAAGACTAGGACAAGCACACAGGTATTCTATCTTAGTCTAGTTATCTTGGTACTTTACGTCACTGCTTTAAGTAAAAGACAGAGTTAACAATGATGGGGGGAACACGTGAATATATTAGTGTTGGGGACTGTGGTAGTCATTAATGCCACTCAAAAAATATTTCCAGTTTTTCTTTTTCTGGGCACATGATAGAGTACTTCACTGTATCCTTTGGGTTGGGTATGGCCGTATGATTCGCCAAGGCCAGGGGCACATGTAGATGTGACACATATCATTTCTAGGCTGAAAGTTTGATTAGTATACATACTGATATATTCCTTTGCCACTAATGTAGTGATGGTGGAAGCTCATGCCAAAATAAAGATTTTGTCAACCTAGATCTCTAGGTGCCTAAGGTGAGTAGAAGCCCTTTGCAACACATGCTGGACATGTGTAACTGATAAATTAATTTTGGTTCTGTTAAGCCACTAATATCTTGGAGTTGTTTGTTACTGCAACAAAACCTAAGTTATTCTGATTGGTACAGATATTAACTCGCCCATTGCCACTGAGTTGATTTCTACTCATAGCAACCCCATAGGACAGGGTAGAACTGCCCCATAAGGTTTCCAAGGAGAGGCAAGTGGATTCAAAACTGCTGACCTTTTGGTTAGCAGCCATAACTCTTAACCACTGCGCCATCAAGGCTTCGATACAGATATTAACCAAAGAAACCAAACCTGTTGCAGTTGGGTAAGGAGCATAAATAGGCAAAACATGTTTGCATCAGTGGATAAATGGATGGATGGTTAGCTGAATGAATGGATGGACTAACAATAACTGGTGTCTAGATGAGGTCCAAGGATAAACCTCTTCTCTCTGCACCAATGTCCGAAGTCATAGACTCAAATAAAGTCATTGGATTCTAGAAGGATGTTTTTAATGAGAACACATTTGTGTGTTTGTTTTTATTAGCAAAGTGTCTACAGCTATATGTTCTACTTGTAATCACAATGTGGTGTGCAGAATAATAGTCCCCCAAAGATGTCTATATCTTAATCTCTGGAATTTGGGAATATGTTACTGTATACAGAAAAAGGGACTTTATAGATGTGATTAAGAATCTTGAGATGGGAAGGCTGTCCTGGATTATCTGGGTGAGACCAACATAATCACAAGGGTTCTTGTAAGTGCAACAGTGAAGCAGGTGAGTCTGAGAATGAGATGTGACATCAGAAGCAGAGATCAGAGTAATGCAATTTCTAGAAAGGGACCATGAGTTGAGGAATGCAGTAGCTCCAGAAGCAGGAAAAGGCAAGAAAACAGATCCTCCCCTAGAGCCTCCAGAAGGAATGCAGTTCAGCTGACACCTTGATTTTAGCCCAATGAGACCCATTTTGGACTTTTGACCTCAAGAACTGTGAAATAAAAAATGTGTGTTGTTTTAAGCCACTGAGTTTGTGGTGATTTGTTACAGCAGCAACAGGAAACTAATACATGTTGATATGTGCTTTCAAGAGGGACATAGAAAAAGAGTAGCAAAAACTCACTGCAAATCCATCACCACCACTGGGGAAGCATGCTACATAATTTGTAAGTAAAACTCAGCTCAGGTGGGGGAGCCTTCTCTGGCCCTGCCATCCAAGGTGATGCTGAAGCTCCTGAAGGACTTATTGATGGTAACGCTCTTTTGGTATTTGCCTTTTCTGCCTTATGGTTCTCAAAGAAGGTGATGTTGCTTAACCAGATTTTGGGTTGTTACTGGAAATAACATTGTCTGATATAGTGCCTGAAGATGAACCCCTCTGGTTGGAAGACACTCTAAGACGGGGGAAGAGCTGTCTCCTCAAAGTAGAGTCAACTTCAGTAATGTGGATGGAGTCAAGCTTTCAGGACCTTCATTTGCTGATGTGGGCATGACTCAAAATGAGAAGAAACCGCTGCAAATGTCCATTAATAATCAGAACCTGGAATGTATGAAGTATAAATCTTTGAAAGTTGGAAATAATCAAAAATGAAATGGAATGCATAAACATTGATATCCTAGGCATTAATGAGCTGAAATGGACTGGTATTGGCCATTATGAATGGGAAACACATATAATCTACTCTGCTGGGAATGACAACTTGAAGAGGAATGGCATTGCATTCATCATCAAAAAGAACATTTCAAGATCAATCCTGAAGTACAGTGCTGTCAGTGATAGGATAATATCTATACTATGCCTACAAGGAAGACCAGTTAATATGACTATTATTCAAATTTACACACCAACCACTAAGGCCAAAGTTGAAGAAATTGAAGATTTTTACCAACTTCTACAGTCTGAAATCGATCAAACATGCAATCAGGCTGCACTGATAATTACTGGTGATTGAAATGTGAAAGTTGGAGACAAAGAAGGATTGGTAGTTGGAAAATATGGCCTTGGTGATAGAAATGATGCCAGAGATCGCATTATTCAATTTTGCAAGACCAATGACTTCTTCATGGCTAATACCTTTTTTCACCAACATAAATGGCGACTATACACATGAACTTCGCTAGATGGAATACACAGGAATCAAATTGACTACATCTGTGGAAAGAGACGATAGAAATCTCAATATCATAGTCAGAACAAGAACAGGGGCTAACCGTGGATCAGACCATCAATTACTCATATGCAAATTCAAGTTGAAACTGCAGAAAATTAGAACAAGTCCACAGGAGCCAAACTACAGCCTGGAGTATATCCCACCTGAATTTAGAGACCATCTCAAGAATAGGTTTGACGTGTTGAAGACCAGACAAATTGTGGAATAACATCAAGGACATGATACATGAGGAAAGCAAGAGGTCATTAAAAAGACAGGAGAGAAAGAAAGGACCTAAATGGATGTCAGAAGACACTCTGAAACCTACTCTTGAATGTCTAGGAGCTAAAGAAAAAATAATGAAGTAAAAGAGCTGAACAGAAGATTTCAAAGGGTGGCTGGAGAAGACAAAGTACTATGATGACATGTGCAAAGACCTGAAGATAGAAAACTAAAAGGGAAGAACGCACTCAGTATTTCTCAAGCTGAAAGAACTAAAGAAAAAATTCAAGCCTTGAGTTGCAATACTGAAAGATTCTACACGGAAAATATTAAACGATGAAGGATGCATCAAAAGAAGACGGAAGGAATACACAGAGTCACTATACCAAAAAGAATAGGTCGATATTCAACCATTTCAAGAGGTAACATATGATCAGGAACCAATGGTACTGAAGGAAGAATTCCAAGCTGCACTGAAGGTATTGGTGAAAAACAAGGCTCTGGGAACTGATGGAATACCAATTGAGGTGTTTCAACAGATGGATGCAACCTTGTGGAGTGCTCACTCGTCTATGCCAAGAAATTTGGAAGACAGCTACCTGGCCAACCAGCTGGAAGAGATCCATATTTATGCCTATTCCCAGGAGAGGTGATCCAACGGAATGTGGAAATTATCGAACAACATCATTAATATCACATGCGAGCAAAATTTTGCTAAAGATCATTCAAAAGCACCTGCAGCAATACATCTACGAGGAGCTGCCAGAAATTCAGGCCAGATTTACAAGAGGACGTGGAACCAGGAATATCATGGCTGATGTCAGATGGTTTCTGGCTGAAGTAGAGAATACCAGAAAGATGTTTACCTGTGTTTTATTGACTATGCTAAGGCATTCAACTGTGTGGATCATAACGAATTATGGATAACATTGGGGAGAATGGGAATTCTGGAACATTTAATTGTGCTCATGAGGAATCTGTACATGGATCAAGAGGCAGTTGTTTGAACAGAACAAGGGAATACTGCATGGCTTAAAGTCAGGAAAGGTGTGTGGCAGGGTTGTAGCCTCTCACCATACCTATTTAATCTGTATGTTGAGCAAATAATCCAAGAAACTGGACTATATGAAGAAGAACATGGCATCAGGATTGGAGGAAAACTCATTAATAACTTGAGTTATGCAGATGACACAACCTTTCTTGCTGAAAGTGAAAAGGACTTGAAACATTTACTTGATGAAGATCGAAGATCACAGCCTTCAGTACAGATTACACCTCAACATAAAGAATACAAAAATCCTTGCAACTGGATCAATAAGCAACATCATGATGAACGGAGAAAAGACTGAAGTTGTCAAAGATTTCACTTTACTTGGATTCACAATCAACACCCATGGAAGCAGCAGTCAAGAAATCAAAGGATGCATTGCATTGAGCAAATTGGCTGCAAGAGATCTTTTTAAAGTGTTAAAAGGCAAAGATGTCACCTTGAGGTCTAAGGTGTGCCTGACCGAAGCCATGGTGTTTTTAATCACCTCATATGCATGGGAAAGCTGGACAATGAATAAGGAAGACTGAAGAAGAGTTGATGCCTTTTAAATGTGGTGTTGGCGAAGAATATTGAATATACCATGGACTGCCAAAAGAATGAACAAATTTGTCTTGGAAGAAGTACAAGAATGCTCCTTAGAAGCAAGGATGGTGAGACTATGTCTCATAAATTTTGGACACGCTATCAGGAGGGATCAGTCCCTGGAGAAGGACACCATGCTTGGTAAAGTAGAGGGTCAGCGAAAAAGACAAAGACTGTCAACAAGATGGATTGACACAGCGACTGCAACAATTGGCTCAAGCATAGCAACAATTGTAAGGATGGAGCGTTACTGGGCAGTGTTTTGTTCTGTTGTGCGTGGGGTCGCTATGAGTCAGAACCAACTCGACAGCACCTAACAACACAGCAACATCTGGAATTAACACCACCTTCAGATCATCATTTAACACCATCACAGAACTGAGAACTGTGAGTCTCTGAAGTCCTTTTGCCTCTGGACCAGGTCCAGCATCACCCACTAATCCTTAGGCTCCTAGGGAACAGGAGAATGTCTTATATCATTTTGTACTACCATATGGGTGCCAAAACAGGATTTTAAGGGAAATAAGTATCTTGCACAGCACCACAATTTGAGGGCCTATTATGTGCCTGATATAAAGGTGAATAAGAAAGCTTCTTGGCTCTGAAACAGCTCACAGTCTAGTGGGAGTGAGATAGACGTGAACACATAAGTATGATGTAAAGTGGCAAGTGGTGTAATTGAGAAGTATGATGAGATTGTTATGGAAACCCAAGGAAGGAACAATGAACTCAGTGTGAGGGGGTCAGGGGAGACTTCACAGGGAGTTAAAATTTGGCTGGATCTTTAAGAATAAAAGACCCCTGGCAAGGATTTGCTACCAAAGAAGCGCCTTCCAGGCAGGGGCATCACCCTGTAAGATGTGGTGTGTGGTGTCTATAGACAGTGAAAGAGTGGGCGAGACTGGAATAGAAAATGCACAGCAAAGGGGGTACAAGCCACCTGCTTTATGCCTTCATTTGCAAGTCCACCCATCAATGGACAGGATGAGTGGTTCATTCTGTTGTTGTCGTTTAGTTGGCTCTGACTCATGGTGAGCTTACTTATGTATAAGAGAATGAAATGTTGCCTGGTCCTATGCCATCTTCGTGATTGTTGGTATGCTTCAGTTCATTGTTATTGTATCAGTCCATCTCAGAGAGGGTTTCCCTTGTTTTCCCTGACCCTCCATTTTACCGACCATGAAGTCCTTTTCTAGTAGTTGGTCTTTCCTGATGACTTATCTAAAGTAGGTGAATCTAAGCTTACCGAAGTTTAAAATGTTTCTAAGGAACATTCTGGTTGTATTTCTTCTATGGCTGATTTGTTTGTTTTTCTGGAAGTTCACAGCATATTCAATATTCTTCACCAACGCCATAGCTCAAATGCATCAATTCTTCCGTCAGTGGCTCTAACCCTACTGAATCAGAATCTCTGAGGGGGAGGTCCAGGCATCACATCAGTATTTAAAATGGTGGCCCCAGGTGATTCTACTATATAAAGAGGATTAAGAACACTGACCTAGAGCTCATGATTTCCTTCTAGATCGGAAATGACGATTCTATGAAAATATCTTTGGTTTGGTTCTAACAAACCTCTTTTTAAATTTTTTTATTGTGGTAAAATACATATGACGAAACATCCGTCACTTTACCCATTCGTAAGCATACAATTGAGCATGCATTGATTATATTCACCTCATTCTAACAAACCTCTTTTGATAATAATTTCCATTTTGAGAATATCGTTTCTAAAAATAGAGTTTATTGCTAACCAAATTTAAATAAACTCTGGGTTTTTGTTGTTGTTGTTAGGTGCCGTTGAGTCATTTCCGACTCATAGCGACCCTATGCACAACAGAACGAAACACTGGCCAGTCCTGCGCCATCCTTATAATCCTTGTTATGCTTGAGCTCATTGTTGCAACCACTGTGTCAGTCCACCACATTGAGGGTCTTCCTCTTTTCCACTCACCCTGTACTCTGCCAAGCATTATGTCCTTCACAGGGCCTGATCCCTCCTGACAATATGTCCAAAGTATGTAAGACGCAGTCTCGCCATCCTTGCCTCTAAGGAGCATTCTGGCTGCACTTCTTCAAAGACAGGTTTGTTTGTTCTTTTGGCAGTCCATGGTATATTCAATATTCTTAGCCAACACCACAATTCAAAGGCGTCAACTCTTCTTCGGTCTTCCTTATTCATTGTCCAACTTTCACATGCATATGACGTGATTGAAAATACCATGGCTTGGGTCAGGCACACCTTAGTCTTCAAGGTGACATCTTTGCTCTTCAACACTTTAAAGAGGTCCTTTGCAGCAGATTTACCCAATACAATGCGTCTTTTGATTTCTTGACTGCTGCTTCCATGGCTGTTGATTGTGGATCCAAGCAAAATGAAATCCTTGACAACTTCAATCTTTTCTCTGTTTATCCTGATGTTGCCCATTGGTCCAGTTGTGAGGACTTTTGTTTTCTTTGTGTTGAGGTGCAATCCATACTGAAGGCTGTGGTCTTTGATCTTCATTAGTAAATGCTTCAAGTCTTCTTCACTTTCAGCAAGCAAGGTTGTGTCATCTGCATAACGCAGGTTGTTAATGAGTCTTCCTCCAATCCTGATGCCCAGTTCTTCATGTAGTCCAGCTTCTTGGATTATTTGCTCAGCATATAGATTAAATAGGTATGGTGAAAGAATACAACCCTGATGCACACCTTTCCTGACTTTAAACCAATCAGTATCCCCTTGTTCTGTCCAAACAACCGCCTCTTGATCTATGTAAAGGTTCCTCATGAGCACAATGAAGTGTTCTAGAATTCCCATTCTTCGCAATGTTATCCACAGTTTGTTAGGATCCACACAGTCAAATGCCTTTTCATAGTCAATAAAACACAGGCAAACTTCCTGCTGGTATTCTCTGTTTTCAGCCAGGATCCATCTGACATCAGAAACGATATCCCTGGGTATCTTAGGATTTGAAGAAATATCTTTGCTTCTTAAGAGTAGAAAGATTTTAATAATGATGGCTTATAAAATAAAATATATTATCTGAATAAGTTGGTATATGTTAGTCCAGAAATGAAATAATATGGCTTCTCTGAAAATTGCATTGAGGGGTGGTATAATGCTCCATTCCTGGGGTGAGAGTAGAAATTGTCAAACCCAAAGCTGGGATTATCCCCTAGAACCATTTTCCTGATGAATTGTAGGGCTTAGCCAGGACTCTGGGTAGAATCAATATTGAACTTTTTTTTTTCTACATAGGCCCATACCAAAAAACCAAACCCACTGCCATCAAGCTGATTCTGACTCATAGCGACCCTATAGAGCAGAGTGGAGCTACCTCATAGGGTTTCCAAGGAGCAGCTGGTGGATTCAAACTGGTGAACTATTGTCCCACAGGGCTCCATATACGGGCAGGTGCCCCATATGAAAATAAGGGATCTGGAGTGTGATTAAAAAGGGCCAGAAAACACTCCAACGTCTTTACCCCAAATGTGCCAGCAGTCAGGGTCTCTGCCATCTATGCTTCTTAAAAATCATCCGTTTGTGTTATTTACTGCCACTTCCAACTTGCCCGTTTAAAAAAAATGTATATGGAAATATCTCTACTGTAATTTATGATGGTAGCTAACATTCGCTTCACCAGGCAGGCACTGTTTGCATTTTATCTGTGTTAGCATTTAATCCTCATAAACAACTCAATGAAATGGGGACTGTTATTGTATTTTACAAAGAAGGAAACTGAGGCAGACGGAGGCCACATAGCTTGCCGAGAATCACACATAAGTAAGGGCAGAGCTAAGGCCAGGCAGTGGGGCCCAGTGTATACACTCCTAACCCTTCCAGTTTGCAGCTTCATAAGTTAATAACATACCCAGCAAACCCAGTGCCGTCGAGTTGATTCCGACTCATAGCGACCCTATAGGACAGAGTAGAACTGCCCCATAGAGTTTCCAAGGAGCGCCTAGGAGATTCGAACTCCCGACCCTTTGGTTAGCAGCCGTAGCACTTAACCACTATGCCACCAGGGTTTCCAGTTAATAACATAAAACTAATAACTTCATCATTCTGGAAAATATTTCATTTATTATAGTTAATAACATAAAAATAATAAATGAAATATTTTCCAGAATGATTATTAGTTTCTTTCAAGTTCCCATTAAATATGGCCAATAGGGCTTTTTTTTAGTGGTACCATGAGAAGTTTGCATCCCTTTCATGGGTCTGACCTATGACTTTCTGCTTCGGCATTCTCTTATAGAGTTAGGATGAAGTTAACAGTCCCCTGGTGGTGAAAATAGTTAACACAGCTCGGCTGCTAAAAAAAGGTTAGAGGTTGGAGTGGCCCAGAGGGGCCTGGGAAGAAAGACCTGGCAAATCTACTTCCAAAAAATCAGCCATCGAAAGCCCTTTGGAGCACGTGTCTACTCTGACACACATGGGGTCACCGTGAGTTGGAGTGGACTTCACTTTTTTTTTGTTTGTTTTGTAACAGTTAAGATCTGAAATCATACATGTTACCTGGAAAATCTCAATTTCTCAGTTTTTTTCAGTGTACTAGAGAAACAGAAAGTTTCTGCACTGACTCGCTATCCTAAAATTCTAAAACTTTAGTGAAGTCCCAGCATTAGGTAAGATAGTATCTGGTTCCTGCCAAAGATGGTGAGATGAAGACGCACATGTTGCTATACATTCAGGATCCCAGAAGACCTGCTTGTGGGTTCAGCCCCCTGCCTTCTGCACTACAATGTGGCAGATTCCACCTGGTCTCGGGAAGCTGTGCCTCAGACTAGAAAGCAGGCTTTCATTGCTAGGTATTTACTGAACAAAAGGAATATATTAATATCTCAATAATTAAAGGAATCCTTGGGTGGTGTAAATAAAGGTTGGCAGCTCAAGTCTACCAGAGGCACCTTGAAAGAAAGGACTGGTGAACTATTTCCAAAAAATCAGGCACTGGTAACCCTGTGGAGCACAGTTTTTCTCTGACACTTGGGGCCAACATGAGTCAGAATCGACTGGGCAGCAATTGGTTTACTAATTAAAACAACATTATTGGCCCCTCCTCAGATCACAGCTCGGGTTTAATTTCTAGTTTAAGTAATAGAATCACACCCTGTGTACACAATTCTTCAGTATTTCTTTACAGGGGAAAGAACAAGCAATCTAAATTTGCCTCCTGTGTTTAGAGTTCAGATCTTCCTTCCAAAAAAAAACAAAGCATGAAGTTCCTATTTTGGACCAGGTGAGGGCACTCTTGTCTTCTTCCAAATATTTATGGTTAGTTCAAGATGGCCCAGCGGTTAAAGTGCTTGGCTGCTAACCGAAACGTCAGCAGTTCAAATCCACCAGCCACTCCACGGGAGAAAGATGTGGCAGTGTGCTTCTGTAAAGATTACAGTCTTCGAAACCCGATGGGGCAGTTCTACTCTGTCCTATAGGGTCGCTGTGAGTCGGAATTGACTAGATGGCAACGGATTTGGTTTTTCTTTTTTGGTTTATAGTTCACCTGAGTGTTAAATAACCGGTAACCAGTTTCAGTCCAGTCAGTATCAACTCATGGTGTTCCCATGTGTGCCAGAGTAAAACTGTGCTCCATCGCATTTTCAATGATGGATTTTTTGAAAGTAGAATCCCAGGCCTTTGTTCTTCCTTTTTTTCTTTTTTAACAAATGACTGTGCTTTAATATCTTAATACCCATTGGAGAAAAGGTAGGGGCAATTTAAAAATTCTTTTGATTGTATGTATTTGTGTGTGTGTGTGCTTAGCTGAAAGTTTACAGCACAAATTTGTTTCTCGTTCAAAAATTTATACACAAATTGTCTTGTGCCATTGGTTGCAGTCCCCGAAATGTGACAACACTCTCCCCGTCTCCACCCTGGGTGCTCTACGTCCACTCGTTCAGTTTTCCTGTCCCTTCCTGACTTCTCATCTTTCTTTTGGGGAGGAGTTGCCCATTTGTTCTCCTACACTTGACTGAATTAAGGGGCACTTTCCTCTCGTGTGTTATTGCTTGTTTTATAGGCCTGTCTAATCTTTATCTGAAAAGTGAGCTTTGGGAGTGGCTTCATTTCTGAGTTAGCAGGGTGTCTGGAGGCCACAGTCTCAGGGGTTCCTCTAGCCTCTGTCAGACCAGTAAGTCTTTTTTTTTTTTTTTTAGGCCTTTCTACCGAAGCACCTTTGGGAGGACTTGAACCTCCAACTTTTAGGTTAGTAGCCGAGTTCATTAACCCTGCACCACCCAGGGATGAGTTTCAATAAACAAAACAAAAAAAAAACCTTTTCCGCCAAGTCGATTCCAACTCATAGCGACCCTGTAGGACAGGGCAGAACTGCCCCCACAGAGTTTCCAAGGAGCGCCTGGTAGATTCAAACTGCCAACCTTTTGGTTAGCAGTCGTAGCACTTAACCACTACACCACCAAGGTTTCCAATAAGGAGGTATAAATGGATGTCTTTGTCCTTTGTGATTTACCATTCTCCCACAGGCTAGGAAAGCCAGTAAAACGTCAATGTTCGATTCAAATTTATCTTCACTTTGCCTCTTGCCCTGGCTAGTTTCTCCCTTGCCTCCATCCTCCCCTGGCCACCATTTGTCCTTTCCAGGTACAATCCATCCTATTAGGTCATCTCCTCTGGGCCTGGGGATGCGGTTTAAATCAGCCGAGCTACCCTCCTCTTCAGATTGTCTAGCATTTGAGCAATTTCCGCCAAGGCTCGAGAGGCTCCCCTAGGAAGGCTCTTGGCTGTCTGTTGCTTGCTCCCTGTGCTGACCTCCACTGGGCAGTGGCTCTGCTGCTGGGCTTCTTCCTGGCCCTGGCCACGATCTCCCTTACAGGGCCCCCTGGCCTCCGTTGACCAGGGCAGATGTTTTCCACATCTGGTCCCTCCCCCCTGTGTAAACTCTATCAGCAACAAATTTTCATGCTTCCTCCCTATGGCTGCAGCTTCCCTCCCAGCCAGCATACAGTCACTTGTCTTTATCTTAGGTCTTCTGCATCAACTAGGAAAGTATCCAATCTGTCAATTATTGCATTAATGTGAGTGTAGAAAGCACAGAGCAGATGAGCTGGCCTATGTCTGCCAGAAGACCAAGAGGCAAACCTTTCCAAAGTTATCCTTGCTGCCTCTGTTCATTTGTTTTGGTGTAGCTTAGCACTGAACTGTGGGTAAACGTGAACTCTGGTATGTTCTGTAACTAGGTGAATGCAGCCCTGGTACACTGATGTTTCAGGTATGAAT
The DNA here is from genome assembly GCF_030014295.1 of Loxodonta africana. Classification (NCBI taxonomy): domain Eukaryota; kingdom Metazoa; phylum Chordata; class Mammalia; order Proboscidea; family Elephantidae; genus Loxodonta; species Loxodonta africana. The sequence continues at coordinate 187,287,642 of NC_087345.1, read as the reverse complement.
GCACATCCAGGTGGCCATAAAAAGTCTACAGCAGCAGTAGTGACAAGTGGGACTTGTGGCTTCCAGTCTCAGCTGTGCTCCTGACTGTGTGTTGTTGTTGTATGCCATCCAGGCGGTTCTGACTCATAGCAACACTATACGATGCAGCAGAGCTGCCCCACAGGGTTTCCAGATCACTGGGTCTTTTATGAACCACCACCTTTCAGTTAGCAGCCAAGAGCTTAACCATTGCACCCCCAGAGCTCCTTCCTGACTGTATGCTCCTCAGCAAATACAGTCCTCTGTGGACCCCAATTTCCTGGTGGTCAAATGAGTGATTTTATGCTAGGCCAGTGCTTCTCACATTGTAATTTGCGTGCAGATTTCTTGGGGATCTCGTTAAAATGCAGATTCTGATTTATTCGATAAGACCTGAGATTCCACATTTCTAGTAAGCTCCTAGTCTCGCCTCTGCTACTGGTCCAGGGACTACACTTTTTTAAGTAGCAAGGTTCTAAATGACCCCTGGGATCTCTCTTAACTCTAAAATTCTATGATCTTGGTAAGTGACCTCCAAGATCTTATCCTGCTCTGCCTCCCCCGGGGCTAGCGCCTCCTCCTTGCCTTCTGTTCCCATCAGCCACTCTGGCTTTCACGAACAAGAAGTCTTCAAACATGGCGCTGTGAGGCAGCCCCGTTTCTTTGCTCATCCTCCCGTAAAGGCCTAGTCTTCCCACACTTCTGGGCTGTGTGAATCTTTCTCCCTCAGGACTCTGGTATTCCAGGGGAGATTCTTCCCCCTCGCTTCCCTTTGGCTGACCTTGTTTCCCAGCTTTCTTTCTATTCCTTAGTGTGTTTCCATGAACACCTGGATGGATAACTGGGGGACAGCCTACTTCCCACCCAACCCAGTGTGCACTGAGGAGTTCCCACTGGACTCAGCACATTAGCTTCCTCATGAGAAGCTGTCGTTTAATTAATCAAGCAAGCTAATTACATCTCACCTCAAAATACTCTTTATTATCCATTCCTTTCTCCTATCAAGTTTTGATCTGGTGGATCTTTGGCAAGGATCCCATTCTTTAAATAAAAATAACTCAAGATAATTTTGAAAAAGACTTGGATTTCAATGCAGCTTAATTCTGTTTTTAACATAACTACTATAGTGAGAATTTAATTCAAACTGACGTTAATAAAGGTAATTTTACTGTACAAACCAAAAAACCCAAACCCATTGCCATTGAATCAATTCTGACTCATAGCGATCCTATAGGACAAGGTAGAACCGCCCCACAGAGTTTCCAAGGCTGTAACCTTTACAGAAGCTTACTGGCACATCTTTCTCCCACGGAGCGGCTGGTGGGTTCAAACCGCTGACCTTTTGGTTAGCAGCTGAGCGCTTAACCACTACGCCACCAGGGCTCCTTATCCTACTGCTTGGCGGGGATGAATCCAGGTCTTGCGGGGCCTTAAGCTTATGTAATTTTGTAAATTTGGAATCATTTAAAAGAAATCACAATTATGAATACAAAATGCTCGCAGGTCCTCTGAAAAGGCCCATATGTGTGAGAGGGTCGGTACATGTGGGCATGTGGTTATTCCGAAGGAATGAATTGAAAGAAGGCATCTATTCACCTGGTTCTGTAACTTTATCCTACCACAAGAGGGCAGTATGGTTTCAAACGTGGCAAGCTGCTATCTTCAAGAGGATTCATGTGCTTCTGAGTTTGGAGACTCTCAGAATGTTCGCATCCACCTTTCAGCTGCAGCCCTTGCTTTGTAACTCCTTGAGTCTCCGTGATTTTTCTTCTGTCAAGACAACCTGAGTTCTCTCCCCCAAAACTTGGCAGTATAGCAACCTACGGCAAGTTCAAGGTACATCACCAAACTGTAAGGCAACATGGTTTGCCCCTTAAACTTTCTCATCAACTTTTTCCCCTTCTGTTTTATGGTACTTTCATATTGCGTTTATTATAAAGGACAAAGAAAGGGTCGCACATAACTTCTCCCACAGCGATTTTAATGAGCTTCTGGCTTTTCTAGCGGTTTCATCCATAGCTGGCTTTATCTACATGGATCTTCTGGCCACACAGGAACCCCACACCTCCATCCCCATATTCGACAGCATTGTCAAAAACTAACACTTGTTTCACATAGTGATTGAGGGCACACATGCATAGCACAAAGTAAAGCGGTGCGCTGGCAAGGAACCCATTTGTTTGACGCAAATGGCCAGAGACCCTTTCCGCCTTTTTCCCATCACCAAAATCAGTTTGGGTTTTGATGCCATTAACAGACACCATTTAGGTATTGACAGCTTGGTAACTGGAGTTCTGGTTTTAACACAAACACTCAGGGCTTGTGTGTCAATATCACTCTCCGGTGAGGTTCAGAGCCGGCTTGTGTATGTGGGCTGTCTTTTGAGAATTGCCCTCAGTATGTAAATAGGGTTTCCTGTTTGTTTAAAAGCTTGATTATATTTACCACACTTCAGAGCCGTCTTGTAAACGTTATCAAACATGGCATTTTCCAAGGACATAGTAAAGAGTCCATAAAGGAAAAAAGTTTCCAAGTTGAACATTTCTCACTGGGTCAGAAAGTTGAAAATATGTCAGTAAAGAGAATACTGTTCCATTGGAAAACCAACATGCTAACAAGTGAGTGAGCTCTCTCCCCTTCCTACGTATGTGGTAAAGATTATACAAACTTCCCTCAAAATTTTACTTGAGAGCTGAGAATGTCAAGCTTATGGCTGGCTTACGGCATAACCTACCATATAGGTCAGGTGCAGGCTACCTACTGGTACCTTAGTTAGCAAACAGCAATTCTCTGATGAATAAAACTGCTGGAGACGTGCAGACTTTACAAGACCTCTGAATATAAAATCAATATTAGAGCCATAGCAGGGTTCCTTACTTCATACCTAATCTTAAAAATTCAATCCACACTCAGAATAACTCTGAAAAGATGTTGCAAAAGATCACTACTAAGATACTGTTCTTAGGAGCTTCTTATATAAGCTCAGTCAAGGAAATAGTTCCTTTCCATTCGTTAAGATAGTTCCATTCCATTCTTTAAGAAAAAAAAAGTTAAAAAAATTTAAACCACTAAAGATTCCTATTAGGAAAAGTAAAGAGAACAAACATCTTAACAGGATGCAGAAAACAAGTCCTCCCTCCCACCCCACCGTGACTGATGCCTCCGTCATTAGCGGGGTAGCTGCCCATTTCTTATCTTGATTGACAGGTTAATACGGAACCTGGGGCTATCTTTTCAGTATGAACACACAACCTCACCAATTACTTTTAAATTATTGCTAATCTGTCAGAAAATAACAAGCATAAGGAATAAAAATATCTGAAAAATAGAGATATCTCCTGAAGCAGCTTTTGCTTCCGGTGCTTTAAAAGACTAGGTTCAGAAAACTTGCCAGAATTGAGTCAATAGAATTTAGGCATTGAGGATTTTTTTTTTTAAAAGAAAAACTTGTAGTTTATAATAGTTCATTGGTTCAATTAGGAGCGAAAAAGAAGGGAGTTTTGTAATGCAATTGTCCAGCAAAGGAAAACGCTTTAAATGGGGGGATTATGTGAGCAGACCACCTGTAGGGCACTCACAGTCCTTTTCTATAAAGCTTCAACCCATGTCTAGCTGCCTGCAGGCTGGCTAACAATGCCGGCAAAAGCTGTTTAAAAGGCTGAGCGCACTTGGGCTTCTGGTCTTCACTAACTGTTACAAGTCTTCCTCTCCTGCTCCCTCTCCCTCGTTCTCTCTCCTTTTAAAAGTCCCACATCCCTTTAATTGAAGAACTTTAAGGCTCCATGGTGGCCAATTGGTCTGCAACAAGAGGAACCAGGCAGCAGGGAAAGAAACTGCAGACTATACGTCACATTTGGAGAGGAGAAAAGATCAAAGTTTTTCCAACTCAAAAGACCAAGTTCCCTACAGATTAACCCTATTCATTTAGCTCCTCTTAGAGGAATGATGGGCTGAGCCACTGGACAGACAGGTAAAAAGTTCAACAATTGCCAAAGCATTCTTCTGCTAATTCAACAGCCTTCTGCTCAAATAAATTAGCTTAGTCTTGACAGAGGAACAATAGCTTTTTCTGTGGAAAAAGCAGCCCATTTGATATACACAAGCCTGGACGGTTATTAAGATGTTAACCCGTTAGTTTAATCCATTAAAGAGCCTGCTCCTTCACCAGGTTGTCAAGTGACTTACACTGTAAAGTGTGATTTATGGGTTTAAAATGTTAACCTTCACACTTGGGCAGCGTGTTCAGTTCCTGAATAACCAGGTGCTTTGCAAATCATGGACGCGAGAAATCAGTGTGGGGTTTTGAAGCCTTTAGTGAGAGTACACAGGATAAATAACAAGGCACAAGTGGAATTAGTGCCTTGCCAAAGTTCCATTTACACAGACTACGATGAGAGCTGTTATCCACGGATCAAAAAAGTTACCACTAGAAACACCATCTTTTTTTGGGAGGTGCAAAAACTCAGTTTTGATTTCAGTTCAACAATGATATTTACTTTGCTAACAACTTAAGAATTAGCAGTTAACAGGTAATTTTCTCCATGCCTAGGGTCAGCGTACAGAGTGATAATTCAGAAAATGTCCATTTCTCCGATGTGTTCTTAGCAAGCACGTCAAAGCTAACAGCTTAGAAGAGGCAGGGGGAGAGGGCCAAGGTTAAATCATTTATCAAAAGTCTTTTTATTGACAAAATAGAATACTTATATTTGTTCTTACAGGGGTAGCCTCTAAACTTTTTACAAAAAAAATGTACAGACTGTATATCTTTGGATATGTACATATTTTACACTTTTTTTTTTTTTTACAATTTAACAAATAATTATATAAATACATCCTTTAATGTAAGAAACCCGTATTTACTTGGGGTGTATAGTTAAGACATTTCTCGTTTGTTTATTTAAGGCATTTGCCTGGTCATTAAGAATACCCAAACCCTGCAATCCCGTTAGGTCGTGGTCTTCCCGCCTCTAGGACATGTTAAGAGTTTATGTGGGCGAGTCAAGGGAGAAAGATCTGTCCCTCAGGTCAAATCTGTTGATGTTGCTTCAAGCTCAGCAAAGGGCAACCAGTGAGTTCTCCAAACCTAGGGTTTTGGAAACGCAGCAGAGTCCACCCTCCAGTGCCAACAGACATTAACGCCTGGCGCTAGGAGCTCCTTGCATATCAATGCCGGAAAGGGGGCTGGGTCTGGGCGGCTTCAATGCCAGGTACTTTGTTCTACGCAAGTCATTTAAGTCCCAGCTAATGGATACCATTAAGAGTTCATTATCATGCTAATAGCAATCAACACGGTGACGGGGTGGGAACCTCTGATCATCAAGAGTCCCTCTGTACTAGGTCTCCTCGACCCTCCTTCCTCCCCACCCCCTCCCCTCCGCTCAGACCTGGGACAATGGCATCTGCTTGGGGTAAGACACGGAGCTGGCCGTGCCAGACCTCCACGTCAGGCCGGTGCTGACGTCGCTGTAGAGGGAGCCTCCGCCGCCGCCCGGTCCCCCGCCCCCGCCGGGCCCCGCACCGCCCCCGCCCACCCCGCTGACTCCCCCCACGGCCGCGGAGCCCGCGCTCCCGCCCGCCGCGGCGCCCTTGCTGGCCCAGCAGCAGCGGGTGCACAGGGCGCGCCAGGACTCGAGCGTCTTGCCAGACCAGACCCACACGCCCGAGGTGATGCCCACCACGAGGCACATGAAGTACTTCAGCATGAACACGGCGTAGTCAGGCCGACGGGCCTGGTCGGGCTGCAGGTCCCGCAGGCACGGGCAGTTGTGCGTGGCCTCCCAGCGCGGGCGGTTGTGCTGCTCGTAGAAGAGGCAGGCGACCACGACGGCGGCGGGCACGGTGTAGAGCACGGTGAAGAGGCCCAGGCGGATCATGAGCTTCTCCAGCTTGTGCGTCTTGGTGGGCCCGCCCTGCTGCTTGATGACCGAGCGGATGCGGAAGAGCGACACGAAGCCCGCCAGCAGAAACATGGTGCCGATGAAGAGGTAGATGACCAGCGGTGCCAGCACGAAGCCGCGCAGGTTGTCGAGGCTCTGGTTGCCCACGTAGCAGATGCCCGCCACCGGGTCCCCGTCCACCGAGCTGAGCGCCAGCACGGCGATGGACTTGACGCTGGGCACGAGCCACGCGGCCAGGTGGAAGTACTGCGAGTAGCCGGCGATGGCCTCGTTGCCCCACTTCATGCCGGCCGCCAGGAACCACGTGAGCGACAGGATCACCCACCAGATGGAGCTGGCCATGCCGAAGAAGTAGACCAGCAGGAAGACGACAGTACACAGGGCCGGGCCCGTGGTCTCGTAGCGCACGTGCTGCTCCACGGCGCCCAGTTCCTCGTACTCGCCGCGCCCGCCCGGGCCGCCCGCGCCCGCTCCCGCTGCGCCCGCGCCCGCCGCCGCCGCCGCCGCACCGCCCGCAGGTCCCGCGCCGCCCGGGCCGGGCGCGCCGCCGCTGCACGCCACCTTCTCGTGGCCTGCCACTAGGCGCACCAGGTAGCCTACCGACACGAAGAGGTAGCAGGCCGAGAGGAAGATGATGGGCCGCTCCGGGTACTTGAAACGCTCCATGTCAATGAGGAAGGTGGAGACAGTGGCGAAGGTGGACACGAAGCAGAGCACGGACCACAGGCCGATCCAGAAGACGGTGAAGGCTCGCTCGTCCTGGCTGAAGAACGGGTTGTGACAGGGCAGCGCGCAGTTGGCGATCTGGCCCGTCTTGACGCGGTTGTACAGTGGATGCCGCTCACTGGACACGCTCACCATGGGAGCGCGGCACTGGCAGCCCGGCTCGCAGGGCGCCGAGCCGCCACCAGGGGGCCGCCCCTTCCCGCCGCCGCCGCCGCGCGCGGGGGGCGCCGCCGTGTCCCCCCCGCCGCCGCCGCCGCTCTTGCCGCCGCGGTGAGGGGGCCTGGCCCCCGACGAGCGGCTGTGGCCGCTGCCCGTGGGCGGCTGCTCGCCGGGCAGCGGCGGCGGCGGGTGGCGGCGCGGCGGGCTGGGCGCGGCCGTGGTGAGGTCGGTGCGGTTGTAGTCCATGCATAGCGTGTCGGGGTTGCCCTGCTCCGGCAGCCGGTCGCAGCGCATGCGGTCGGGCCAGGCGAAGCCGTACTGGCGCATGAGCGGCGCGCAGCCGGCCTTGGCGCGCTCGCACACCGAGCGGCAGGGCGGCAGCGGCTTTTTGTAGTCTTCCAGGCAGATGGGCGTGTACATGCTGCACAGGAAGAACTTGAGGTCGGGCGAGCACTGGATCTCTACCAGTGGCCAGAACTGGTGCACCTCCAGGCCCGCCTCGTCCTGCGTGTCGTGGTTGAACTGGTTGGGCATGTAGGTGTAGTTGTAGCCGATGCCCTTGCACAGGGGCACCGTGATCTCCTGGCACGCCAGCTCTTTGGCCGAGGCGGCCGCCGCGCCGCTCGAGCGCTGCAACAGCGCGAAGGCGGCCAGCAGCGAGGTCACTTCCAACAGGTAACTCCACTCCATGCTGGGCGCCTCAGCCCCGCACGCCGCCGCCGTGTCCTCGCCCCTCCACGCGGCGCGCGTCCCGGGGCCCGGGCCTGGAGGCGCGGGGAGGGGCGCCGGGAAACCAGAGAGGAGAGGAAGAAACCCGGGTACCCGGGGCCTCTCTGTCCTGCCGGCCTCCCTCTCCTGGGGAGGGGAGTCTGCGGAAAGCCGAGCCCCTTCTCAGGGGCAGAGTTCCAGCAGCGCGGTCCGGAAGGCTGGGCAGGAATCCGTCCAAACCTCCCTTCCGCCGCTTGACCGGCCACTCCGGGGAGCCGGGCAGAAAGCGCAGTGCCGCGCTCCCTCCTCCTCGGATCGCACAGCGGTTCCGGGGAAATTAGGGGGTGGGCTGCAGGCTAGCACGACAGACCCCCGCGGGTCTTTCGCCTGCTTATTTTGGTCCGATTTCAGCTCGCGCGGAGGAGAGTTGCTGGCCTCAGGCTCATCTTCCTGCACTTGCGTTTTCCCTCTCCCTCCGCGCCGCGGCCACTTTTCCGCCGCGACTCCCGGGCTGGCGGCGACTTTGCTGAGCACAGAAGGTGGCGGAGCAGCAAGTTTCCTCTCCAACCCCCGTGATGCAGTCAAGATGGCTGAGCCAGGCGCACTCCTCGAGTCCGGGGTCAACCTCTCCAGCCCGCTCTGTCCCCGAGGGGGTACATTCCTGCTCCCACAGCCGCCGCCGGCTCCCCGAGTTTGGCGGGGAACTCGCCTCCGCCGAGGCCGCTGCCTCTTAGCCCCGGGGTCCGTCAGTCCGTCCGCCAGCCGGGACAGACAAATCCCCCCTCCGGGTAAAAGTCCGCGCCGTGCTACGGCAAGTAATCGAGCGAGTTGCAGGCAGTTTTCTCCTTGCTAAAACAAAAAACAAAAATCCAGACCAAAAGGCAACGCGAAAACACCTGAGCTGATCGGTGTCTGGCTGGAGCCGCCGGCGCCACCACCTCCTCGGCGGGAGCAGCGCCCTTTGCCCAACTTCCCAGTCTCCAGCCCCAGCTCGAGCAGAGCTGCCGGACTCATGAATATTTATACGGAGCGGACTCAGTCTCCGCCCCTGGAAGGGCCAGCCAATCATCGGGCGACGGGGCGGAGTCTACGCGCTCCCAAGACTCAACCTTCCTTAAGGCCGTCCGCAGTGTCTGGCCGTAAATTTGCGCTTTCTGGTGATGGAGATTGGTTATTGATAACCTTGGGATTGACCGCAGAAACGGAGAGTCAGCGCAGCCTCCCCGGGAGCCCACGAATCCCCTCGCTGCTCCTGGCTTGAAGTTTGTCATGCTTGCCCCTAGGCACTCCTGAGGTCTTGGTCCCATTTTCCTGAATCTGCACCTGGGGGACTGGGACGTGATTATAGGCAGCGCGCGTCTCCCCGGACCGATTTCAGATCAGTAAAGCCCCTCAATCCACTTTACTTCCCCGAATGTGGGGTGGCTGGCCGGCAGCAGGGGTTCCGCGCCCCTTGGTGAGCCGGGGGAGGAGCGGAGCCCTCTGCAGGTGGGTGTGAGAAGGCTGGGTGGGCGGGGCTAGCCCCTATTGAGTGCACTCTGGGGGATCCGGAAAGGGGTGCCCTCTTTAGGGTTCTCAGAAGTTGGTCTTTGAGGCTTGGAAACGTGGGGAGAGTCAGCAAGTCAGTGTATTCTGAATGGTGGAGCTGGATTAGGTGAGGGCCGTGACCCCAGCTGCAGTGGTCCGCCGGCCAGAGGCAGCCGCAGAGCAGGGGCGCAGGGTCTGGCACAGGTGGTGGTAGGGGTTCGCCTGCCACCTTCCCGCTGGGTGACCTTGGGGAAGGTATTTATCATCTCTGAACTTGTTTCCTTCCCTGCAAAATGGGGGTGATCGCGGTCCAGATCTCAAAAGGGATAATTAGGTGACATAAAATATATAAAGCATCCAGGACACAGTTCTTCCTTACGAGAACGAATTCTCCTTTAAGAAAAAAAAAAAAAAGCTTATAAATAGGAGAGGCTGAAAACTCTGCCGCTGGATCCTATATTTTCCTCTTGTACTTTTGGAGCGTATATACATCTCTCCAAAGTTCACCTGTTTTCGCCAAAGCCTCCTTTTCTGCGGTCTGATACAGCCCTGGCGCCTTCGAGGCGGGGCTGCGCCCCTGGCGCCGACCCGTAACCTTGGTCTTCCAGAGCAGGGGCGGGGCCAGAGCTTCTTTCAGCTGCCGCTTGTGACGCTGCCAATTAGCGCTGCCCCAGCCACTCCACCAACCACCTTAAGAATCGGGGGGTGGGGGGGCGGAGGGGCAGGCGGCCTGGCAGGTTCATTTACGCTTGTTAGGACGTCCCAGGGGGTTGTCTTTCTCCTAGAATGGAGTGTTTATTTTTTAATTGATGTGCTGTTTCATTTAGCGCTTGTATGGAACTCACGCTGGGGCTGTAATTACTGTAATCTCAGGAACAAGCATTTCGGTTAGCCAGGAGGGTGGCAAAATACAGTCTCTCTCTCTCTTTTTGTTTCTAAATTTTTTCTATTTGTCAGGTTTCATATCTGGAGCAAGTAGGGCAAGGGGACAAAAGTTGTTGAGGGTGGGAGGACAAAGATGAATTCAAGGTGCATTTGAGACCAATTCAGATTTTGGGGTGGGTTGTGTTTTTTTGTGGTTATCTGTTTAAAACCAACTTTTGTCACAAAACAAACAGAAAAACTAGCAGTTTTTGTATATTGCTTGAGCTAATGGAGTCTGTCTTCTTCCTTCTGTTTCTGTAGCTTGGTTTAGCAGCCTCACTACGCACCACATTCTAAGGAGACAGGCAGAAACACCTCCTACCCTCCCGCCTCCCCCCGCCCCCCCGCGTTTTGGCAAGTTCTGCGTTTTCGCCGAGAATTCTAGGTATATTCACCAGGATGTACCTGTATTCCACCATCTTTTAAAAATTGAAGTCTGGTTAGAATCTCTTGATACTGAAAAACAACACTTCCTTCCCACTTTTGTTTTGGAAAAACCAAACTCCTTAAAAAGAAATTCAACAGCTTCAGATATATTAGCTGATTCAGTAGAAGAAAATAGAGTCTATTAAAAAATGCAAAGACGACACCTTTACTTGGTCTTTCCATGGCTTCACCCCCCATCCCCCACCCCGGCCTCTGACTCTCTATCTCCATTCGTGGTATGTTGAATTCAAAAAGTCACCTAACCCCTATCCTGCTACGTTGTTCAAAGTCAGCCATTCTGCAGAACATTCAGCTCCTGGGAACAGGTAACTCCCAGAGTAAAATTCTGCTCTGAGGTGCAGTGGTGAACGCAAAGCACCCTTTTAACGACTGGCCTGGATGCTGCATCGCCCAGGCTGCAGATGGGAGGGGCCAGTTTCCAAAAGCAACAGAGATGTTAAAAAGTTTCTACTGCTTTTCTTCAGCCTGGAAATGTCAAATAGTGAGGTCTAGAATGACGCTATATAAATTTACTAGAATTAGGTAAAAACAAATTTTGACATTTGAAAATTGAGGCTGAAAGTTGATTTTGGATCTTAACTGGCATTTAATTTTTTTTTTCTGGCTTTTTTATTTTGAGACAAGATGAAAACTTAGATGATGTGGAATGTGGAAATTTTGGGTAAGTATGTTAAGCTTGCAGGAAAAAAATTAAGTAGACAGAAGTTCAGAGTTTTAAAAATTCATGCTATAAGCTATTTAGGGAAACTTACTGATTTGTGAGATTAAAATCATTCACATAAAAATCGCGAAATGTTTACTTTTAATTCAGAGAACATAAAAATAGCATTTAGAGTTACTATTAAATTAAATTACTGCTTACCCATTTTCCAGAGCAGAAGAGCGAGACTTAAGAAGCCAATTAGTGTATAAAAGACAGTAATGGGTCAGTTAACAAATCAGTCATTTTTGACCTTCTGGGTTAATGTTTTTTTTTTCTTTCTTTTGTATGTAAAGCAGCTTTTTTTTTTTTTTTTTTTTTTTTTGGAGAGTTACATAAATAACGTAGGAAAGTTTCTAGAGGGGTTTCTGAACAGATGTCTTGTTACTAAATAGCCTATAAGCATTATACAGGCAGTTGAAGGCCAGAATCTGCCACAGAGCAGGATAATGTTTTACATGATATTCGATACCAAGTTAGATAGGAGATTATCAGTATACTATATTTCTCAAATTTAAGAAACAGGAAATTGTTTTTTAGTGGATTATAGTTTAAAAATCCAATATAAAAATTCCTATGCAAGTGAGGGTCTAACATACAACAATAAAATGGCAATGATTAAGTGGAGAATTCTTCAGTAACTAGTGAAATTTCTCTGGTGTTACATAAAATACCAAAGTTTTCTCCTAAAAGCATTTTTCCTTTCAGGGAAACAATCAAACACTACATTGTTCGGGAATATAAAACTCTATAATATTGGGGTTTCATGGCATTTTAATTTTTTGGTTTTTAAAAATTGAGTCTTGAGTCTCACTCCACAGATGGAAGGGAAGTTAGAGATCAACTGGTCTTACTCTAATCTCTACTAGAATGAAAATGGGTGAGATAATTTATATATTATTCTATATGGACATTAAAATCTATGAAAAGTCTTCTACTTTTAACTATTTTCTTCGCAACCAGGAAAAGAATCCAATCAGAAAGGAGTACTCTGTCATTGTGTCTGCTGTTACAAGGCCAAGTTGCCAATGGATGAAGATAACTGAGGACAATATACGCCATTGGTTAGGAATCTTTACACGCAGATGTCATTTTAGAAAATGGTAACGGCACTGGCTGTCATTACTTAACGTTATAATTATTGTAAACTATATTTTAAAGGAGTCCCTGGGAGGTGCAATTGGTTAATGTGTTTAGCAGCTAGCTGAAGGCTTGGCAGTTCCAGTCCACTTGGAAAGCTTTGGAAGAAAGGCCTAGAGATCTACTTCCAGAACACCAGCCACTGAAAACCCTGTGGAGAGCAGTTCTACTCGGACATTCATGCGGTTTCTATGAGACCGAATCTACACAAAGGCAACTGGTACTGGTTATGTTTTAAAAATCAACCATTTATCTCTTTTATTCTTTTTTTTTTTTCCAGTTCACATTGGATTACTGGCAGTGGTTAAGAGCTTGGCTGCTAACCAAAAGGTTGGCAGTTCGAATCCACCATCCATTCCTTGGACACCCCATGGGCAGTTCTACTCTGTCCTATAGGGTCACTATGAGTCAGCACCGACTCAGCGGCAATGGGTTACTGGCACCACTGGGAGCTTTTAGGTGCAGTAAAACACCGGTCGCCTTTGAGCTGATTCTGACTCAGGGTGACCCCACGTGTGTCAGAGTGGAACTGTGCTCCACAGGGTTCTCACTGGCTGATTTTTCAGAAGTGAATCCCCAGGCCTTTCTTCCAACATGCCTCCGGGTAGACTTGAACCTCCGACCATTTGGTTAGCAGCCAAACGCATTACACGATTACACCACCGAGGGACCCTCAGGTGCAATAAAGACCTCCAAAGTAAAACTGGCTTATCCAAGAAGGACATTTAATTAATCTCAAATAATAAGAAATCTAGAACCAGGAAGTCCCACAGTTGGTTTATTTTGTGACTCAGTGGTGTTAGGCTTTCAGGCTGCTGTCTTGGTGAGTCTTGGTTCTCCTTTTGGTTACACACAGCCTCCACCACCAAATCATCACATTTCACAGAACGGCAATCAAGGCAGGAAGGGAGACAGGACTGACCCCCGTGCTGCTCTCCTCCTGTTGGAAAGAGAACATTTCCCAGCAGACCTGAGCTAACGTCCCCTATGGCGCCTTGGTCTGCTGCAAAGGAGGCTGCGAGTGTGAGATCCCAGTGTCTGGGGGGCAGTCGGTGAGAAGAAAGCGGAGGAGGAGGGCAACGTTGCTGAGCAGGTGATCAGCAACGTCAACGATACGTTACTATTCTGAAAGAAACGAACTTTTCAGTAATATCATTTAGGCAGCAAGCTTAGTCTTCCAGTGTATTTTGTCCACGGTTAATTATGAGTTATGTATGTTCTACACCCAAAGAGGAAACCCTGGGTGGTAGGAGTGGTTGGTTAATGCACTCAGCTGCTAACTTCGAATTTGGAGGTTCACGTCCACCCAGCGGTGCCTCCGAAGAAAGGCCTGGTGAGCTACTTCTGAAAAATCATCTACTGAAAACCTTCTGGAACAGTCCTACTCTGACGCACAAGGGGTCCCCACGGGTCAGGGTAGACTCCACGGCGACATGGTGGAGCAAAGAAACCTGGACATCTACACTTCTGTTTTCTTCCTTATTAAGCTCATACACTCCAGTTCTCTGTGCAGTTAGTGAGCAATAAATGTCAAACAGTTTACTACTTATTTTATTTTTAATGTATAAATATACATTTGTTAGTATAACTCTTTGTTCTTTTTTGATAAGCTTTTTCATGCTTCTTTTGGAGGCTTCGCTAAAAACACTGGCACAGTTTTGGAGATTTTTGTTGTTGTTACGTCCTATACCAGGTAATTTTTTTTTTCTATCGATAAAATTAGGTATAATGCAAGGGAAACTATTTAATTCCATCTCTAAACTGCTTTAAAAAATTTTTTTAAACTGCTTATGGATATGAAATAACCTTTGTATTTAAAAACTGTTGATCTAGGGAAGACTTTATAGCTGGTAGCAATGATCCATTTTAAATGGTGGTCGGAAAAAATAAACTTTACATTGATAGCACCCATAGTAATTATTAGGATTAAGGGCTTGGAGGTGGTAGAGACTACAATGGCATTTCTTTCTATTTTGTGTTTATCTTTGATAAGTTTATGTTAAATGGATGTCATTTTTTTTTTTTCTAGAGGTGATAACACTTGATTTTTTTTTTTTTCTGGTCTGAGTCTTGCTTGCTCTTAGAAGCAAATGTGCTTGTATAGGGTTGACCTGATAGCTTACTCTATTATAAGTATAATTTATAGTATAACAATACTTAAAAAGGCTAAAATAAGGAAATACTGTTGTATCAATGGTTGCTGAGTTTTTGAAATAGTATCTCAACATATATTTACAATGTGAAACTTTTTTAACTTACAAAGGCATACAAAATCTCAATCCGTGTGTAAATTTTCTCCGTGAACTCCCTGCAAGCTTTCTCAAAACACATTCTGGTGCGGCACAGTGTGAAAACCCTTGTCTATAAGATGTTCACAGTATGTTGTTAATTGAAAAAAAGCAGATTATAGAGCTATATGGTTTAGGCCCAAATATACTGATAGATAAGCATAGAAGGAGTCCTGATGGCACAGTGGTTAAGAGCTACAGCTGCTAACCAAAAGGTCGGCAGTTCGAATTCAGCAGGTGCTCCTTGGAATCCACCCAGGGCAGTTCTACTCTGTCCTCTGAGGTCACTAGGAGTCAGAGTGGACTTGATGACAGCAGGTTTGGTGTTTCTTGGTTTTGATGCATAGAAAGAAGATGGGAAGGAAATTCATCAAAATATTACCTCTAGTTGTACCTGTGTGGAATAAGTAGTGGCAATTTTTCTTTTCTTTTGCTTTTTTTTCTTTATAATGATTTAACATTTATCCTTAGAAAAAATTATCCTGAAACAACCCTGGACTTAGCTAGCACCTATTATGTATCGTTTTGTGCTGTTCTTAATTTTTTTAGTATTGTTTTTTCTTTCTTTTTTCATTATAGAGATAAAATCACCAAAGGACAGGTATGTGCTAAATATATATATATACTGAAAGCAAAAGAAGCAACTTTATTTAGCTGGTCAAGGAAAGGAGCACAATGGGACTCGGGTCACCAAGGGGTCTCCCAGAACAGTAGCACAAGGGGTTTATATGGATAAAGTAAATCGGGTCTGGGGTCCCCAGGAACATCCCAGGGTGGAGCCAGCATGCTGATTGGTTTGATCTGAGAGGGTGCTCTTGGGGCAGTCCTATCTTCTGCACTTGTTCAGTCTGAAAGGGGGGCCACAAAGATGGCATTTTGCCCGTGTCCAGGGCATAGACACGGGTGTGTTTTTCAGCCTCTAGCATCAGTACGTCATCTGAGGGGCAAGGTGGTCAGTACTGTGCAGTTCAGGCGGGCCTGAGCTGGTCCAAGATCGGTTTTAGCTGGACTGAAGACCCCAGTCTCTTGTCTTCTTTAACTGAGTTGGAACCAGATGTACACCTAAATAAGAAGATACTCTAAAAGCAAAGGTTAGTTCCTGTTTGTTTTTTTTAATTGAACTTTAGATGAAGGTTTACAGAACAAACTAGTTTCGCATCAACTAGTACGCACATTGTTGTATGATGTTGGTTAACAATACCATGACATGTCAACACTCTCCCTTCTCAACCCTGGATTTCCTATTACCAGCTTACTTGTTCCCTCCTAGCTTCCAGTCCCTGCCCCATGGCTGGTGCACCCCTTTAGTCTTGTTTGGTTCCATGGGCCTGTTCAATCTTTCCCTAAAGCGTGAACCTCAGGAGTGGCCTCATTACTGATCTGAAAGGGTGTCCGGGGGCCATACTCTCAGGGTTTCTCCAGTCTCTGTCAGGCCAGCATGTCTGGTCTTCCTTTTAGAGTTAGAATTTTGTTCTACATTTTTCTCCAGCTCTGTCCGGGACCCTCTATTGTGATACCTGTCAGAGCAATCAGTGGTGGTAGCCAGGCACCATCTAGTTGTACTGGACTCAGTCTGGTGGAAGCCATGGTAGATGTGGTCCATTAGTCCTTTGGACTAATCTTCCCTTGTGTCTTTAGTTTTCTTCATTCTTCCTTTGTCCCAAAGGGGTGAGACCAGTGGAGTATCCTAGATGGCCGCTCACAGGCTTTTAAGACCCCAGCTGCTACTCACCAAGGTAGAATGTAGAACATTTTCTTTATAAACTCTGTTATGCCAATTGAGCTAGATGTTTCCTGAGACCACAGTCCCGACAGCCCTCGGCCCAGTTATTCGGTCCCTCAGGGTGTTTGGATGTGTCTATGGAGCTACCATGGCCTTGCCTTGTACAGGTTGTGCTGGCTTCCCCAGTATTGTGTGCTATCTTACCCTTCACCAGGGTTACCACTTTTGTCCATTAAGTGTTTTTCCATCACCACCCTTCCCCTCTCTAGTAAACATCAAATATTGCTTCTTTTTGTATGTAAACCTTTTCATGAGTTTTTACAGTAGTGGTCTCATACAATATTTGTCCTTTTGTGATTGACTTATTTCACTCAGCATAATTTCCTGTGCTGAGTACCTTTTGTTTGCAGATTTTGTTTTGTTTTGTTTTTATAGATTTTGTTTTTGAAACTTTGTTTTTCTTCTTTATTTTGATGAGTAGGTTTGTTAACTTTTTTGTGTTTACCTTGAAATTTACCTGCATCTTCCTAGGTTTGAACCAGTCTATTATTATTTGGTATCACCTTGCCTTCCTCCCCATTAGAAATTTCTATACCTATACCATTTATTCCCTCTTTTATTGTTCTGATGTTGTTGTCATTTACGGATTAACCTCTCTGGTTCCCTGTTGCAATTCTTTTGGTTTTGGATAGTCCTTGAGAGTTCATTTCCTAGGTTGGTATCTGGCTGGTACAATCTTGCGTCCTAGATTCAGGCTGTGGTCTGATGTTGTTCGTTCTCAAACTGAAGGACTGCCTTTGATAATTCTTGTAAGTTTGGTTTGGTTTTTACATATTCCCTTAATTTCTGTTTATTTGGCAATGTCCTAATTTCACCATCATATTTGAAGGAAAGTTTTGCAGGATGTATTATTCTTGGTTGGAAACTTTTTTCTTTCAAGGTTTTGTATATGTCATTCCATTGCCTTCTTGCCTGCATGGTTTCTGCTGAATAATCAGACCTTAGTCTTATTGTTTCTCCTCTGTATGTGACTTTTTGTTTTTCTCGAGCTGCTCTCAGGATTTTTTCTTTGTCTTTGGTTTTAGTGAGTGTGATCATGACATGCTTTGATGTTTTTCTTTTGTGGTCTATCCTATATGGGGTTCACTGAGCTTCTTGGATGGTCAGCTTTTCATATTCACGATATTAGGGAAATTTTCTGACAGCAATTCTTCAGTGATCCTCTCTGTGTTTTCTGTTTTCTCTCCCTGTTCTGGAACTTCAATCATTCGGAAATTTTTGCTTTTGACTGTATCCCACATAATTCTCAGGGTTTCTTTACTTTTCTTCATTCTTTTTTCTGATATTTCTTCAGAGTTGTATCCAAGTGTTTGTCTTCAATTTTGCTGATTCTGTCTTCCATTGTTTCAAACCTGCTTCTCAGCCCTATGACACTGTCATTTCTGAAATCTCGTTGTTTATCTTTTGGATTTCTAATCGTTGTTTTTGGATGATTTCTAGTTGTGAATTTATTTTGGCATTTTGTCCCTGTATTACTTCTTGAGTTGTTCCTTTTTTTGGTCTTTATTTTCCATGAATTTGTCTGCCTTTTCCAAAAATGTCTATTTTTTCCTCATTTTTGTCTGCTTTTTTCTTTAACTCTTAGAGTGCTCTGAATATTAGAGATTTGAATTCCCTGTCAGGTAGTTCTAGTGCCTTTTCTTCTACTGGAAAGTCATCTGGTGTTTTATTTTGGACACATACTGGACTCATCCTGTCCTGTTTTTTGATATGTTTTGATATTGTCTGCTGTCTTTGGGACATTCAGTAGTTATTTTCTTCATTTTTTGATTGTAGATTTGTTTGTTTTGTCCTGCTTTTTTGTTTTATTTGGTTATGTCTGAGCAGGTGGGCTGTGCTTTCTTTGTTGTTTGCTTGTCTGTAGTCACGATACTTTTCACCTCCTTGTCCAATGGGCAGGGCCAGTCACTCAGCTCTGGTGCAGCAGGGCAGGTCCAGCTGAAGGGGAGGGGCTGGGATGGGTTGTTTATGGCACACACTAGGGCTGACAGGGCAGGCCAAGAGTCAGTGCTGGGCAGGTTCCAGTAGGCCGTGCCTGTGCTGCTCGGGGGTGTGATGTTCAGTGCACGGTGCGGGTAGGCAGGAAGGGGGGGTTATGGTGTGTGGAGCTAACAGGGGTGTGGGAAAGAGGAGAGAGAGGAGAGAAAAACAGGAGCCAAAAACAAACAAGCAAAGAAAGAAAGAAAGAAAAAGAGTTCTAAGAGAGCTTACTGTTTTAGTGAAGAGATGAGAAACCGAGAAATGGAGAAAAGCAAAAACCAAAAAGAAAAAGGGAAAAAGAAAGAAAAAAATAACTAGATAAAAATTGGGAAAAGAAAAGCCCCCAGGAGTCCCAAAGTCCCACTGGTGGGGCTGCTAAGGCCAGGGAAATGGCTCCCAGGCTGGGTAGTATAGCCTGGCTAGGGGGGGTATAGATGTCACACAGCAGCAGGTATTCAGGACACAGGAAAAGAAGATAAGTGTAGAGAGATGAGAACTGAGAAATGAAGACAGGCAGAAAGGGAAAAAGAAGGAGAAAAGGAAAAGAAAGAAAGAAAGAAAAAAATAAATGCCCCCAGGGATCCCTCATAAGCAGCTATGCAGATTGGGGGACTGGTTCCTAAGCCGTGCAGTGTAGCCCAGCTAGAAGGGGCTCCCAAGCTGGAAAAAGAAAAAGAAAACAAACAAACAGAACAAAGGCAAAACAAGGAAAAAAAATAGCCACAGGGATCCCACTAGTGTTGTATCGTGGGCCAGAGGGGTGGTTCCCCAGTCAAGTGTGGCTTCAAAGCATTTCAAAAGAAGAAGCAAAGATGGCACACAAAGAGCCAGGTGTTCCAAAGAAAGGACGGGCGGTGGTAGGAGGCACAGAAGAAACCAAAAGAGACAGAAAGAACCAACACCAGCTTAGGGACCCGGCCTGTGTGGGCAGGGCGAATCCAAGCAGCCTGAGGCCAAAGAAGTTGCTTGCCGGCCAAGGCACTGTGGCTGGAGGGAAGCAGAGGAGGACAAGTGTGGGGCGGGGGGAGACAGAGAGGGCCAGGAAAGCTTATATCGCTCCTTACTGGGTGCTCTGTTTCCTGCTCGGAACTTCGTGAAGCTGCCTTCCTGTACTCCCTGTCTGCTGATCTCCAACGTGGGTGGGGCAAATCCAAGTGGTGGGGACACTGCACTTCCCAGCCAGCCAAGCCACCACAGCTAACCAGGAGGCTGAGAGGGTAGAGCAGTGGGGAGAGAATAGGGGTGGGAAAGGGAGTATTGCTGGTTACTGGGTGCTCTGTCTCCTGCTGGGGGTTTCACAAAGCTGCTTTCCTGTGTTCCATGTCTGCGGATCACTAACAGGAGTCCAAGATGGTGGATCCGTGCTGTGTTAGCTCTGCAGCCCTCCACACATATCTCTCCTTGCTTTCCATCCTCTGTCAATTTCTTACGCCATTTGGTGCTTGGCTGAGTTCTCTATTTCTTCGTTTGGCACTTCAGGCTCCAGGAATGATGTTTGTCTCTGTTTTACTTAGTTTTTCGGGTCTTTGCTGTCGAGGGGTGGTGTGGTGCTTCTCTCTATGGCACCAAGTTGGCTGGAAGCTAAATATATATTTTAGTCATTCAGAGATTGACTTATTGTCTTTCCCTTTGGTTGGTTTCTCTAATTTCAGAGCTCCAGAGCTGACCTTTTGATGGAGGCTCTGTGATTTTGAATGGAATGAGGAGGAGGGATTTATTAGTGGGCCACAGAATTGGCAATAGAAGTAGAACTTTAGATGGTGCCAGACCTGTCCTAGGCACAACATGAAGCTTTGACCTAGGCTGATGACCTATATTGCCCATGATGTCTGTTAGTCCCCATGATTGATATTACATGTTGACTTATCAAAATATTTGAGTACTTCCTTTGACTGGAGATGGGCAGAGTAAAAGTTACTGAAGAAGACTGTGGGGTGGGAGAGAGAAGCTGGGCTTTGGATCAGGCAGTTCTAGGAGAATTCCAGCTCAGTTACTTAATACTCATGTAGATAGGTAACTTGCGGCCTCTCCGAGCTTTACTTCCTTGTGGAATGACAAATACAAGAGTTCCCCATAGGTTGTGAGGAATAGATGAGCTAAACGCTGAATGGCAGCAAGTACAGTGCCTGGAATGTGATAGATGAATTGAGCTTCATAGTAAACTGAACACCAAACTACTTTCCATCAAATTGATTCCGACTCATGGAAATAGCATGTGTGTCAGAGAAGAACTGTTCCATAGGGTTTTGAATGGCTGTGATCTTTCAGAAGTAGATACCCAAGCCTTTCTTCTGAGGAACCTCTGGGTGGATATGAACCACCAACCTTTTAGTGTGAAGCCAATCACTTCATAGTTTTCACCCCCCCAGGGACTCCTGAGCTTCATAATACTTTACTCTTAATGCACATCCCAAAAACAAGAACAGCTAAAAAATTACCACAGGATAAAGTTATCCTGACCTTTTACTTTTTTTTTTTTTCTTTTAAATGGTAGCATGGTCTCTTTTAGGTCCTATTCATGAATTCAATATTTATTTTGTACCAACTGTTCTGGCTACCATCACTGCATAACAATGACTCCAGAACTGTGGCAAGTTAAAACTACCATTTTACTTTGATCACAGTTTTGAGGGTCGGCAATTTCAGGTAGGCTCAGGTGGGCCGACGTTGCTTACAACCTCTTACGTGGTCCAGTCAGATATCCGCTGAGACTGCAGCCATCTGAAGACTTGGCGGGGCTGACGGACCAAGATGGCTGGCAGTTAATGCTGGCCGTCAACCGGAACTTTACACAGCAGTTTTCAGCATGGCTGTTTCAGAGTAGTTGGAATTCTCACATGGGGGAGGGGAAGGCTTCCCCCAGAGTGAGCATTTCAAGAGAACCAAGTGCAATTGCATGACCTTTTTCATAACTTGGCCTCTGATTCACAGAGCATTGCTTCTGCTAAGTAGAGTACTATTGGTTGAAGTTGTTGAAGCCTGCTCAAATTCAATGACAGGATGGAGTAGCAAAAAATGTTTTAAATCTGCCATCACACAAACTAAGTGTGTTAAGTGTTAGGCCTAAAAATATGGAAAAGATGTTGTCTCTTTTACAGGGAACTCACATGGAGCAGCCACAGATACACAATTATAATACCATTTGATAGTCATACCTACAAAGTACACAGAAATAATATTAAGCAACAATTAAATGTTCCCAAAAGTGCTGGGAAAGGGCTGCCCAGAGGTTTTGAAGGGTGACCAGGAATTTGCAAAATTGAGAAGAGTATTCTAGTCATGTAACAATGCACTTACAAAATCATCTAAGGTGGCGTTGCCTTTGCAGTTGCTGTTCGCGCAACAAGGACTTTCCTTGAACAGAATATTTTTATTTGTATCCAATTAGTTGGTACGCTATGTAGCTTTGAATAAGTTACATTTAGTGTTTACAGAACTCAGAATCTGTTTTCAGCTTTGAGTAATGTGACACCCAGTTAACGTGGCCCAGAGGACATTTATTATTTCACATCATATGGAATCTGGCAGTGGACAGGCTGCAAAGTTGGTTAACTTGTGGCTCCATGATGTTATCAAGACCCAGGCTCCTTCTAGCTTTTTTCTCTGTCAGCCTTAGCATGGTGGCAAGTTTACCTCATGGTCCCAAAGTCATCATAGATGGAGGCTCACATCTTCGCACTCCCGTATCAAGAGGCAGAAAGAGAGACATTCTTTTCCTTGAGTCTTTTTTTAAGAGCCAAGGAACCTTTCATAGAACTGACTTCCTCTCATATCTCATGGGTCAGAATTGAGTCTCATGTTCTTTCCAGAGCCAGCCCCTGGAAAAAGGAACTACCACAAATGGCTTATTAAAATCAAGATTTACCCCACAGGCTGTGATGAGCCACTTCACTGATCCCCTCGCCTAGCTGAAAAGGTGTCATTTGAATAAAATGGGGGCTTTACCAGCAATGAAAACAGAGTGGCAAAAGAGACTTGGGTAGGTAACCAAGAGAATCTCTGGGTGGTGCGTGTGGTTAGTGTGCTCGGCTGCTAACTGAAAAGTGGGAGGTTTGAGTTCACACAGAGGCTCCTCAGAAGAAAGATCTGATGCTCTACTTCTGACAGGTCCCAGCCACTGAAAACCCTGTGGACTTCTGCTCTGATACACACACCGTGGGGTTGCCATGAGCTGGAACCAACTCCAGGACAGCTGGCTTTTTGTATGTGTGTGTGTAGTTAACCAAGAATGTAGCTGTAAGCCTAGAGCTCATTACCACATGATAAGAGACCAGGTTCTCTTTGGGTCTCTTTCCTGCTGTCCTCAGTCAGCTGCTCATATAGTCTATTATCTTTGAAGTAGATTCTTATGCTCTTTATGTGTCAGTTATCAACAAAGCTTAAGTTCTCCTTCTTTCCCCATAACTTCATGCAGGTGGTATCTGTTAATAAGGTTCTAATTGTTTACTTCGCTAGAGCAATGTGTTTGTGTAAGAGTATTTTTCTACTTTAAGAAATCCAATTGCCTTTAGGGCCTTTAGGCGGAGCAAGGTTAGAGAGCATCTCCGTCTGGGTAGAGCGAGCTGGGTGGTTTGTAGTATTTGCTCATGTCACTGTCTCACCGCAAACTCCCTGTGGTGTAATTACATGGAGGAACACTTTACCACATGGCTATGAGGCATAACTATTAAACATTTGGGGAGATAAACATTTATTTCTCACCGGTGTGCTTTCCAGAACCTTGTAGGACTGACTCATGAACAGCTTTCAATACCCTGCAGAAAACATAGAGTCCAGGTGACCAGCATGGGTGTTTTCAGTCTGTGGCTGTCCAATTACCTGGTTTTTGTAATGTCCCCAAACAAACCAGCTTCTAGAGAACTATGCCCCATGAAATTACTAAAATTTACTCATTTGTTATCTTTCCTCTAGCATTTTGTGTACATTATTCCTGTCTTTACAGTAATCACAGGTTCTCAGGGAAGTGTTTGTGGTGTAAACGATTGAGCATTGATTGTTATTGTCCTGATCTCTTCATCGCCTTTCCCCTAGAGGTTGTAGCGCAGGAGACTCAGCTTACTACATCTTGACTACAAACCTTTTAGTAGAATGTGATTGCTGGACTTGTTCGGACAGGATTTCTACCAGGCGATCCCTCTATGTAGTTATTTAGTGCTGCTGAAAAGAAATACCAAATGGGTGGCCTTCAAGAACAGAAATTTATTTCCTCACAGTTCAGTAGGCTAGAAGTCCAAATTCAGAGTGTGGCTCTAGGACAAGATCCTTCTTTGGCTACTTCAACTTCTAGTAGCTGGCAATCCTCGGAGTTCCAGGGCTTGTAGATACAACTGCTGTGTATGTCTGTCTTCCTTTTCCCCATGTGCGTCTCTGTGTCTATTCTGCTCTTTTTATAACTCAGAAGGGATTTGGTTTCGGACCCACCTTACACTGGCATGACCTCATTAACATGACAAGAGGAAAACCCCTATTTCCAATCAGGGTCATATTTATAGGTACAAGGATTAAGATTTCAACACATTTTGAGGGGGGCACAATTCAATCCATAACACCCACTCAAGGGGTGAGCTGGCCTCACTTAGGGGACTTTCTACAATCACACATTTGCCCTTACTCCCATCTGAGAGTCTGCCCCAGTAAGCAACTCTCAGTTGTCTGGGAGAATCTTTTCCTCAAGTATGTTGGCTTTAGGATATATTGCTTCTTTTGGGGCTATTAGGAAGGATTCATGTTTTTACTTGTTGGTCTATCACCTAATATGTTCTGTTCATTAAATCGTTACTATGTTTTTCCAGCGGGGTCCATAAGGTCTCTTGATTGCTATTTAAAAAATATGCCTATCTCTTTATATACAGTGGCATTGTCTCTTCATTTTGTGATCTCTTTGGTATTGTCCAGTCTTAAAACACATAGAGCAGAAAGATTCACCTTATGTTTTATCCATCAAAAATCTGAAGGGATTAATCCTCTGTTAGGATTCCATTGGAGTTTGGTTGCCTTGTGGTAATAGAATACCGAGGTTTCTGCTGGAAGGTAACCCACTGAAATTATACATGCAGATTGTTTTTTATTTTTTGATTAGAGTAAAAAATGTAGGTATAACTAAACAGAGTGAATCCCAACCTATAATTCATAATTGCAGAATGATGAATGTGAGTCTTGTTCCTAAATCCCCCACGTGGGCAATAAAAACTGTACTTAGAAAAAAAAGTTTGACTTCTTTGCAAATAGTTACTGTAGGGAATAGTCACTTTGCTTAAGAATAAGTGACCAGACCAGAATAACGATGAAAAGTATTTTGATCTGTGTTACATTTTTAATGTATTGGAGGATAGTGAGAGAGGAAACTGGAGGGGTAAGGTTGGAGTAGAATTATAATACTGG
Source organism: Loxodonta africana (assembly GCF_030014295.1). Lineage (NCBI taxonomy): Eukaryota > Metazoa > Chordata > Mammalia > Proboscidea > Elephantidae > Loxodonta > Loxodonta africana. Next base: position 187,262,964 of record NC_087345.1, on the reverse strand, counting down.
CTACCAATTATAGTATGCCTTCTATGTGCCCTGGTGGCACAGTGGTTAAGAGTTTAGAAGCTAACCAAAAAGTCAGCAGTTCAAATCCACCAGCTGATCCTTGGGAACTCTATGTGGCAATATTACTGTGTCCTATAGGGTCGCTATTGAGTTGGAATTGACTCAATGGCAACGGGTTTGGTTTTTTTCTTCTACGTATCAGGTTCTGGTTTGGACCTTTTAATCATTTAGGATGTTTTGGCAACTAGTATTAGTTAACCCAACTCAAACTGGGTCACACAAAATGAAAATCCATTATTTAAAATAACAAGAAGTACAGAAGTAGAACAGATTCCCAGGTTGGTTGATATAGATTTTCAGAAATATGGAGGGATTCAGGCTCTTTCTATTTCCTTGCCCTGCCCCTCTGGATGTTGGCAATAGTGACCTCAGGGTCACAAGATGGCTGCAGCAGTTCCAGACATTACATCCAGACAACATTTCAATGAGGTTAAAAAAAAAAAAAAGCAAACAAACAAAAAAATGGGGCTATTTTGTTCCTTTTCTCTTTCTTAGGAGAAGGGCACCTTTCCCAGAAGCCTCCTGGCAGACTTCATTGACCAAATTGGGTAATATCCCCATTCCTAAACCAGTCATTGGTAAGAGCAATGGGATTACTACAACTGGCTTAAAGATATCAGGATTTCCTCATACCTCACAGAGCTAGGAATTAGTTCAGCTTTTTCTGAAGTACCTGGCCATGTGGAGGTGGGTAAATACCTGAATAAAGTTAGGGTTTACAAGGAAGAAAGAAGGGAAGCGGGGATGGAGGCTGGATAGGCAACTGTTATGGATTGAATTGTGTTCCCCACAATGTGTGTCAACTTGGCTAGACCATGATTCCCAGTGTTGTGTGATTGTCTACCATTTCGTTGTTTGATGTGATTTTCCTACATATTGTAAATCCTACCTCTATGATGTTAATAAGGTGGGATTAGAGGCAGTTATGTTAACGAGGCAGGACTCAATCTACAAGATTAGGTTGTGTCTTAAGCCAATCTCTTTTGAGATATAAAAGAGAGAAGCAAGCAGAGAGACATGGGAACCTCATACCACCAAGAAAGCAGCACTGGGATCAGAGCACATTCTTTGGACCTGAGGTTCCTGCATGGAGAAGCTCCTAGACCAGGGGAAGATTGATGGTAAGGACCTTTCTCCAGAGCTAACAGAGAAAGAAAGCCTTTCCCTGGAGCTGGCACCCTGAATTCAGACTTCTAACTGCTTAGACTGTAAGAGAAAATATTTCTCTTTGTTTAAGCCATCCACTTGTGGTATTTCTGTTATAGCAGCACTAGATAACTAAGACAACAACCAACATTCTGCTACATGACTTGATCTACCTCTATATACTTATAATGTCTAAACCTCATGAAAATTTACAAGTATTGGAAGTCATGACTTAGAGGTGGGTGTCATTCCAGTACTGTGTATTATCTCATGGTGCTTTTAAACAGTGGAATACTTTCTTCTAAACAAAATCTTGAACCAAATTGCCGCATATAAATAGACAAAAATATATACGTTTGAGTTCCAAATTATGAAATGGACAATAAAATCAACTTAAAAACCAATGAAACTATTTTAATAAACACAAAAATTTGAAAATATAAGTTACAGATGATATTTGTATCATCATATGCATACCTGAATTCAAAAGGAAGTGGGTGCTGCCCTATACTTTTCCTAACCAATGGCACACACATTTAGATACATGCAAGAAATGACAGAAGCAGCTTTATTCTAAGGTCTTCTCATAAAATATGTTCTCATGGAACAATTTACTGTGTTGAGGGTTTTCGATGTGTTAAAACTGCATGTATTATTTTGGGGGAGTGCCTTCTCCCCATTCCTGATGCATCCTTCCATAGGGACCATCTCCACTGGCATAGCATTCCTGGTGGCTCTCCACCTGTTCACTGGCTCCTCCTACTTATTTGGCTGGTGACTTTGGAAGGCAACCCTGAGTTGTCTGAGGATAGCTCTGCTTAATGCTGGGATTCGGTATTAGGGATCTCATTAGCCAATAGATAAAAGCCACATTTTCTAATATGAGCTTTGTTGGCTATGGAAAGGCATTTGACTGTGTGGATCATAACAAATTATGGATAACATCGTGAAGAATGGGATTTCCAGAACACTTCATTATGCTCATGAGGAATTTGTATTTAGACCAAGAAGCAGTTGTTGGAACAGAACAAGGGAATACTGCATGGTTTAAAGTTAAAAAAAGGTGTGCATCAGAGTTGTATCCTTTCAGCATACTTATTCAATCTGTATGCTGAGCAAATAATCTGAGAAGCTGGACTATATGAAGAACGGGGCATCAGGGTTGGAGGAAGACTCATTAACAACCTGCGTTATGCAGATGACACAACCTTCCTTCCTGAAAGTGGAGAGAACTTGAAGCACTTACTGATAAAGTTCAAAGACCACAGCCTTCAGTATGGATTATGTCAACATAAAGGAAACAAAAATCTTCACAACTGGACCAGTAAGCAACATCATGATAAATGGAGGAAAGACTGAAATTGCCAAGGATTTCATTTTACTTGGGTCCATAGTCAATGCCCATGGAAGCAGCAGTCAAGAAATCAATTAAGGCATTGCATTAGGAAAATCTGCTGCAAAAGACCTCTTTAAAGTGTTAAAAAGCAAAGATGTCACTTTAAGGACTAAGGTGTGCCTGACCGAAGCAATGGTGTTTTCAGTCGCCTCATATGCATGTAAAAGCTGGGTAATAAGTAAGGAAGACTGAAGAAGAATTGATGCCTTTGAGTTATGGCATTGGTGAAGAATATCGAATATATGTGGACTGACAGAAAAACAAACAAATCTGTCTTGGATGGAGTACAGTCAGGATGCTCATTAGAAGCAAGGGTGGTGAGACTACATCTCAGTACTTTGGTTATGTTATCAGAAGGGGCCAGTCAGTGGAGAAGGACATCATGCTTGGTAAAGTAGAGGTCAGCAAAGAAAAGGGAGACCCTCAAAGAGATGGATTGACACAGTGGCTGCAACAATGTGTTCAAACATATCAATGATTGTGAGAATGGCGCAGGACCAGGCAGTGTTTTGTTCTGTTGTACATAGGGTTGCTATGAGTTGGAACCTACTCCATGGCACTTAACAACAACATGCCTGAATTCATAGGGAATAGGTTTCAGCAGCTCAGGCTCGTTTCCACTGGTTCTTACAAAATATGCTTTTCTAGGGGGAGCATGCTGGCACTTCTTCTGAACCCAGTGAGAAACTGTTTTAATTCTCCTGGAACCCAGATTTCTGGGTCCATGGAGTTGGGGTGACTCACTCAGGCCATCTGCTCTTGGGTGTCCATTTGAATCTTGAGCCTTTAAGGAACTGTTTTCCTAAAGTCACCTTCAAGTCAAACAATAGCCTATCAAGCAACTTAATTGAGATTGTTTTGCCTTAGGCATTGGGCTGTTTTAGAGAATCACTTATTTGCAGCCAGTTCTGAGGAGCAGGAACCCCAGGCCCTGACTGGAAAATATATGTCCTATCTTAGTAACTCTTTCTACAACTGACCTACAGACCCTGAAAAATTAACATGACGATGAACTATTTAACTCTTTTCCGTATCCCCTCTTTGGAGTGCCTCCCTGATACTGTTTCTGGTGACCCTCCCCAACTGAATCGTATTTACTCACAATAAATATAATCTGTTACACTAATTTTTGATGTTTTTCTGTGCATTTAGGTTTTTGACACCAGGTATCTTTCTCTTTGGCTTCCTTCTTTTTCTGATAACTTTCCTTCATGCAATTTCAGGAATTTATCTTGGCTCTTAGAGTGCTTAATGTACTCAATATGCACGTTGATTCTCTGGGCAAGAATCTTGCCCTTAACTTGGTTGTTTACAATACCACCAGCATGCTGGATAACACTGTAGACTCGCCTAGTTTTGCCAGGGTAAAACATTTTTGGGTCATTACTTTTTGAACAATGCCCATTCCCTTGATGTCTACAGTATCACCTTTTTTTATAGAGTTCCATGTATGTGGCCAAAGGAACAACTCTATGTGTTCTAAAGGCCTCGAGAACATATAGTGGGCATCTCTCCTCTCATTTTGGTGAATTACTGCAGGATGGCAGTTCCTGCCATAAGGAAAGAGGCAGAGCCTCAGCGAATGCCTTATAAGGTCTCTGGGCTGCCCATGGCCTGCCTGAAAGAAACACCAGCCTAAAGCAACTCTTCCTGAGGAAGGGAATCTTCCATGAGAACAAGAAGAGTCTTAAGGATATTAGTCTTTCTTGTGAAAACAGGCAATTGACTGACAAAAGCTGATACTTGCACCTTGCCAGGCACCCCGGGGAAAGGGGCCTTCTAGGCATCAACCAGTGTGTTTTCTTCTATAAAATTAGAAATGTCAAACATATAGAAAATACAGAAAGTATAACCAATAAACAAGCCATATTTAATTTGTTAGTATTTTGATGTATTTGCCTCAGCTCTGGAGTTCTTTAAATGAATAAAACTTTACAAATATGGCTAAACTCCCACACTGCATCCCTCTTTCTCCCCAGAAGTAAACACTGTCCTGAAGATGGTGTGAATTGACCCCTTGAATATTTTTACACATTTTAGCCACGGTGGCCTCATAGTTAAGTGCTTAGCTGCTCACCGAATCAACACAATGTTGAATTTATAAAGTTATTTATAAAAGGATGAATATAATGTCACTTATAAAATTTAAAAAAATCTATTCTTGTAAAATTTTATAAGTGACATTATATTCATCCTTTTATAAATAACTTTAAAAGTTCAACATTGTGTTGATTAAAAAGGATCTGGTTAAATATTTAAAATTGGTCATAGTATTCCATTGTATGAATAAGCCAATAATTATTATCCATTACATTACTGATGAACATTTTGGTAGTTTCTGTATTTTCACTAATATACATAGCATTGCAGGGAATGTCTTTGTACATGTCTCCTTGTGCACATGTTAAAGAGTTTCTTGAAAATAGATATCTAGAAATGGAATGACTGATTTGCATAGCATGCTTACCTTCAAATTTACTAATTGCTTTTCAAAGTAGTTGAACCAATTTATTTTTGTTGTTGTTAGCTGCCAGAGAGTTGGCTCCTTACTCATGGTGACCCCATGCATAATGGAAGAAATGCATCATCCCCATGATCAGTTGTGAATTGACCATGGTGATCCACAGGGTTTTCACTGACTGATTTTCAGAAGTACCTCTCCAGGCATTTGGTCATAGCCTGGTTTAGTCTGGAAGCTCCACTGAAACCTGATCAGCATTATAGCAGTACGCAAGCCTCCACTGACAGACTGGCGGTGGCTGTGCATGAGGTACAGTGGCCGAAATTGAACCTGAGCCTCCCCACCGAAGGTGAGAATTCTACCACTGAACCACCAATGCCTCACTTGAACCAATTTGCTTGACTATAAATAATGTGCATGAATTTCTGATTTCCCACAGCCTCACCAACACTTGTGAGATCAGAATCTACCAGTTTGATGAGTTTAAAAAGTGTCAAACAGTAAGAGCATGTACTGTGTTAAAATAAAAGAGATTTATTGAAGGTTTAAGACAGTTTGAATTGGGGAGACTCTTAGTCCACCACAGTGAAACTAAATAATCCAAGGTGGTGGAGTTAGAGAGGTATATTTATCTGGTAAAATCTGGAAATTAAGGCACAATTTCCTTTTTTTTTTTTTTTTTTATTGTACTTTAGATGAAGGTTTACAGAACAAACTAGTTTCTCATTAAACAGTTTCTACACATACTGTTTTATGACATTGGTTAACAACCCCACAACATGTCAGCATTCTCCCGTCTGGACCTTTGGTTCCCTATGACCTGGTTTCCTGTCCCCTTCTGGCTTCTAGTCCTTGCCGCTGGGATAGTGTGCCCCTTTAGTCTTGTTTTGTCTTATGGGCCTGTCTAATCTTTGGATGAGGGTGAACCTCAGGAATGAGTCCATTACTGAGCAAAAAGGGTGTCCGGGGGCCATAGTCTCGGGGTTTCTCCAGTCTGTCAGGCCAGTAAGTCTGGCCTTTTTGTGTGAGTTAGAATTTTGTTCTACATTTTTCTCCAGCTCTGGCTAGAATTCTCAATCGTGATCCCTGTTAGAGCAGTCAGTGGTGGTAGCTGGGCACCATCTAGTTATACTGGACTCAGTCTGGTGGAGGCCATGGTAGATGTGGTTCATTAGACCTTTGGACTAATCTTTCTCTTACATGTTTAGTTTTCTTCATTCTCCCTTGCTCCTGAAGGTATGAGACCAGTGGAGTATCTTAGATGGCCTCTCACAGACTTTTAAGACCCCAGCCACTACTCACCAAAGTAGAATGTAGAACATTTTCTTTATAAACTATGTTATGCCAATTGAGCTAAGTGTTCCCCGAGAGCATGGTCCCCACAACCCTCAGCCGAGCAATGCAGTTCCTCAGGGAGTTTGGATGTGTCTATGGAGGTCCCAAGACCTTGCCTTGTACAAGTTGTGCTGGCTTCCCCAGTATTGTGTACTGTCTTACCCTTCAGCAGAGTTACCACTTACCTATTGTCTGGTTTAGTGTTTTTCCATCCCCACCCCTTCCCTCCCTGATAACCATTAAAGATTGTTTCTTTTTGTGTGTAAACCTTTTCATGAGATTTTACAGTAGTAGTCTCATACAATATTTGTCTTAAGGTACAATTTTCTGATTAAAAGTTATAAAACTAGGGTAGTAGAAGGTGGGACAACTCAAAGTGGGGGTGGTAATATGATTGTTCTAAAGTGTATATGTGGGCTACTTTGATTGGATAGTCTTCTATCCAAGGGGAGTTTACAGGGTGGTCTGTCTTAGTCATCTAGAGCTGCAATAATGGAAATAATAGAAGTGGATGGCTTTAACAAAGAGAAATTTATTCTCTCACTGTCTAGTAGGCTACAAGTCCAAATTCAGGGCATCAGTTCCAGGGGAAGTCTTTCTCTCTCTGTCGGCTCTGGAGGGAGATCTTTGTCATCAGTCTTCCTTTGGTCTGGGAGCATCTCAGTGCAGGAACCTCAGGTCCAAAGGATGGGCTCTGCTCCTGGCACTGCTTTCTTGGTAGTATGAGGTTCCACCCTCTGCTTGCTTCCCTTTCCTTTTATATCTTGAGAGATAAAAGGTGGTGCAGGCCACATCTCAGGGAAACTCCCTTTACGTTGCATCAGGGATGTGGCCTGAGCAAGGGTGTAACATCTCACCCTAATCCTTTTTAACCACAGGCAGAGATTATGATTTATAAAACATAGGAAAATCACAAAACGGAGGACAATCACACATGGCCTAAACAAGTTAATACACACACTTTTGGGGGGACATAATTCAATCCATGACATGGTCACAAGGAAGCCACAAGATAACCTTTTTGAGATCATTCTGTTAAGATAGTATACATTAGCAAACATTCCTTGGGAATTGCTTAAGCAGAGATTGCTGATAAGGGCCTTGTGCCAAGACCCTCCCTCAGGGACATTGTTTTCATATCCTTAGCTTAACTGCAGAGAAAAAAAAAATCCTTAGTTACAGGATTAAGTCTCCACAAAGGGTAAATGGTTGCTGAGAAAGCAAGCATGGGCTTAAGATGAGCTGGGGCTCAGACCCAGGTCAGTCACTTTGGTGGAGTCAAGCATCTCAGTTTTAGGGTTCTCACATATTCCCCCCTTTTCATCAATGATTTCATTTATATTCTTTGATCACCATTATATGAAACCTTTCTCCTGCAGGAGTTTATGATGACAGGTGATTTCTTAGATGGCTGCTTGCTTGGATAAGCTTTTAAGATCTCAGATACTATAGTCAGTAGTCATGCACCATCTGAAATTTTTGCCAGGCCATGTCTTGGCATTCAGCTTATGTGATCCTAGATGGGGGTCCATGTGGTGTAAGGTCACATTGGAGGAACAACTTGACTGTTCAAAAGACTGGCTTAAGGTGTGACCTCGAGCCTGTTAAGGAAATGAGTCATCTATGTACATGATTCTTCTCATAGGCATTAGGTTAATTTTCTGAGTAATAACATTGGTCATATATTTCATGCAGCATTTGACTGTTCTGATAATTATTATGACGCCAATCAGTATCCTTAATCCCACCAATAATATTGATCTAATCCAGGATTCAACTCTGGAAGGCAGTCAACTAAAAATATCTAAGAAAGGGAAGTTATGCATAGGATGTATTTGAAGCCAGGTGGCTCTTTGGTGACCTTCTCTGATGTCTTGTTTGACTTCTCCAGATGTGTTTACCCAAGTACAACAAGAAGTATTGGCAACTGCACATACTCCTCTTTGCTGAGCTAAAGTAATATTGAGGACAATTCTATCATCTAACACAACTTCAACAAGGGAGTTTAAGGATTTTTGTTGTGCTTCTGTGCTACCAGCAAGTTCATTGATTATTTGTAACATAATAGTGGACAAATTGTGAATAGATATTTCAAGTTCAGGGATACCAACAAGCAGTAAGAGGCCTTGAAGGAATGTCCATTCATCTCAGGATCTATTATTATAGGGCAATTGTTAGATTCTACAAATCTCTTTTGTATCTGGTACGAATTTTTAAATCACCAGTTCGATAGGTGCTCTCATTATAAGACTGGAGACTTAATGGGACTCCCTAGGGTACATTGGCTATATATACTCCATCCTCTAAATAAAGTAATGCCCAAATGTAAGGCTTGATATTGTAATTTTCTTTCAAATAGGCTGATCCCCCCACATACCCATGTATATCCAGGGGGCACACAAATCATTCCTGCTTCTGTCTGAGTATTGGGAAATGAGATAGTCTGTTTCATTTTTTAAAGCCATTTTTCAGTAAGGGAGTGATTTCAGAAAGACAGTCCTCCTAATTTTGATTTTTCCTTAAGATGGGGGCAGACTGAAGCTTCTTGATTGTTAGAATTGCAAAAATCTACTAGTGTTGTATAATATCGGCCACTGCCAACAAAGGGAATAGTATGTCCATTAGCATAACTTTAAAAACCAAAAACCAAACCCATTGCTGTTGAGTTGATTCTGACTCATAGTGACCCTATATAGCACAGAGTAGAACTGCCTCATAGGGCTTCCAAGGTGTGGCTGGAGGATTTGAACCACTGACCTTTTGATTAGCAGCCCAGTTCTTAGCCACTGCATCACCAGGGCTCCTAAGTAACTTTAAAAAAAAGTGTGTCCAAATGCAGGAGACATAAAAGCAGGGCACTAAAGGAAAAGTAGGAAAATTAGATGTATGCCATAGCCTGACACGAATGGCTTGTTTGGGAATGGCACTGATATTAACAATAGTACTAGGTATGAAACTATAGTTAAAATGGGCAATACCAACAAATCAGAATTGTCATGTCCCGCTTTCAGAATTTGATGGCAGATCCAGCAATCAGTCAGATTACCAGTGGTAGATACTAATTGAGCTAATATAGCAAAAGCATTTTCTTTCCAAGGGTTAATGTTAGTCAGGGTATACAATAAAAGAATATTTGAGGAAAGCTTCATAATGTAAGAACACTAACCAGAAATAATATAATAAGGCAAATATGATAAAATAATAGGTACAATAAAACAAATTCCTCCTTTAGTTATTTGCTTGGGAAGAGCAAAATGTTAAAACAGGGGATTATGCCACAAGAATGTAATAAAGCAATTTCAAAAAGTACATTAAAAGGTATAAAGCAAAATCCAAAGACTTCAGCAGCTACCTAAGCTGTTCTATAATTAAAATAATACAATATGGCTATTAAAAATAAGATAGGAGGATTACTAATGAGGTACTCCCTTACACTGGTGAGCTTGTATCTTAAAAATAGCAATTTCAGAAGGAAGAAGAAGGATTTCTAAGAGGTCTTCCACTAAAGAGCCATTTTTAATCTGGGTTTCAGAAGAGGTTAGGAACCCTCTTTGTTTCCACAACATACAAAATCATGGACTATGCTGAATCCATACCTCGAGTCAGTGCAAACAGTTACTGGCCGCACAGAATCCAATTTGCAAGCCTTTCTTCTTATGAAAGCAATCACTTCACCTTGGTGAAGGGCACCGCTTTCAAAAATTTCCATGGGGGTGGTAATGAGGACTGTTGGAGTCAGGTCTCAAATAAGACCTATACAGAAATAGAATCAAATAAAGGTTTAAAAGGGGAATTTAGAAAAAATCCTTTCTAGGATACAAAAGCTGCTCAGTTAAGTCTAAGCGATTGTGAGAAGGGTGATTGCAATTATCTGGGGTGAGTAAAAGGGTAAACCATAAAACAAAACCCATTGCTATTGCGTTGATTCTGACTTGTAGCGACCCTATAGGACAGAGTAGAACTGCCCCATAGGGTTCCCAAGGCTGGGATAAAACAGTAGCTGAATTTAATGAGGCTACGGTGTGCAACCGGATATTAAAAGCTACCAGAAGGAGGATCTCTTATGAGCAGAATATGCTAGCTGAAAGATGGTGGGTCAACGTTGAATTTAAAATGGCTGAAACTTCCTGAGGCACATGAATATCCATGATGTTTCCTAAAACTATGTCTGCTGTTGCTTCCACTATCCTAGTGGTGGCAGCAACTGCCTTAAGGCAAAGAGTATATCCTCTAACTACTGGGTCTAGTTGCAAACTGTAGTGGCCAACTGGCCTTTGTTGTCCTCCATGCTTTTGGGTGAGGACTTCCAAGGCATTCCCAGATAACTCATGTACAAAATGTGAAAAATCCATATTGTAATTTGGAAATCCTAGAGCTGCAGTATTGACCTTTTCAATTTCCATGTGGCTTCCTCACCATCCTTTGAAAGCTGGATAGAGTCTGAAGTTTTTAAGTATTGGTGTAAAGCCCATGCCAGTGAAGAAAAGTTTGATATCCTATTCCTGCAATAGCTGCTGAGTAGTCCTCAAAACCCTCTCAATTATTTTTTGGTGGTAGGACAGCTAAGATGGTCTCTTTCCTTTTGGGGTCAGTGGCGATCCCTTTTGCTGAGCTTTTGTGTCCCAAACATTTAACTGACAACTGAGAAAATAGTAGCTTTCTCTTAGAGGCTTTGTGCCTTTATTTTAGTAAATGAATGCTGTCTTCAAGATAAGCTTGTTGGGAACTATGGCAGATTGACAGATAATCTACATATTGCAATCAAATAGACCCATGAGCACATTCTAAGGGCTACAAATCAGAGAAAAATTGGCAGGAGATTCAGTGAAGCCTTGAGGAATTACATTCCTGGTATACTGTTGATCTCCCTCAAGTGAAGGCAAACAAATACTGGCTATCTGGGTGTACAGGAATGCTAAAGAAAGCATTGTAAAGGTCTACGTCAGTAAAATAAGTAGCCTCAGGAGGCACATTAGAAAGAAGTAAATGAGGGT